>NC_081408.1:263816828-264183962 GCF_030272615.1 Cryptomeria japonica
AATCTATCAGCAATCAAAGAAAATCAACTTGAAACAACAAAGCATATCAAGAGCACATCAGAAACATATTCACATCAATCAAATCTATATCAAAAATCAAAGATCCATATCAAAAATCAAAGACCCATATTGAGAATCAAGGACCCATATTGAGAATCAAGGACCCATATCGAAAATCAAATATCCATATCAAAAATCAAGGACTCATATCGAAATAAAATCAAGACCCATATTGAAATCAAAATCAGGATCCATATCGAAATCAAGACTCAAATTGACTCCACAAATCCATATCGAAAAGCAATTCTTATCGAAACAAGATCCATATCAAACACAAACCCATATCGTAATACAACAACATATCAAAATTAGACATCATCACAAAACATGATTCACATTGGATCATGAACCATATCAGAGAAATCGACGAACCCATATCAACATCTACACAATCTATCTAATCTGTTTGACTCACGATGCATTCTTCACAACGCTTTTTTTATCAACTTTGGACCCTATGGGCTAAACCAGGGCTCCTAAGCGCTAGGCTGCCACATATGCACTAAATTTTTCCATCAATGCACTAAAGAACACACTCAACACACTAAACCTATCCTATGCACTAACTAGCACACCATTTGCACTACCTTGTTTACCCAACGCGATAGGTTATCCTATGCACTACCTGGCCTACCCATTGCGCTTCTATGCAGACCTTATGCACTAAATCATCATATGCGCTAACCTACCCCAGACCAAGCTACAATGTGGCCTTCATACATTAAAACTCCTAGGGTTTTGCTACATGCTAACACTCTTATCGTATGCACTGGACAACTTAACTGATGCGCTAAACCAACAAAATCCGACCCAAAATTGAAAAAACTGACACAAATAAATAAAATTAATCAAAAACAAAGAGGGATCTTGGTCACTTACTAGTGAACCATAGGCGGTGAGTCTTCGATGTCGCCTGACATGCTCAAATCGGTGTGAGGAGTAGGGAATCAACATCGTCGTCAGAGCTCTAAATGTCACAATCACAAAGAGACAAGTGAAATGATTTTTCAAAGACACTTTTTACCTTTTAATAGGGTAAAATCAAAAGGTTAATAAGTGGGGCATGTGTTTTACTCTTACTTTTTTATTTTTTAACCTTATCAACATCATTTTTGGGAGATGAATCAATAATGTGCATTCAATGCAATCAATATTCTCATATTGCAATTAATTAAAAAATGCTCATCAACTTGACAACTTTTCACTAAATCCTTGATTTATCTCCTGAGGGGGCATCATCAATATCATTCATCAAATCTACATCTGGGGCATCATATCGATATTTTGATACACACCATCATATCGATCAAATTATGGCAACATATCCAAATTTTCTTTGAATCAACATGTGCACACACGTCACTTCAAAAAGGGGCAAAATGTAGATGTATAAATCTGACCACTTTCCTAAATAAATAAATAATATTTATTTTAACCCCATTCCCCCTATTAATTAAATTTTATTTAATTAATTTCTTCATTTTCATCTATTTGATTAAATGAATAACTCAATTTATTTAATTAAATTCACCTAAACCTTTTCTAGCTTTTAATTAAATAAATCACTTTATTTAATTAATTCCTCTTTCTCTCTTTTTAATTAAATTTACATTTAATTAAATTGATCCTTACAAATAAACAAATCTAATTTATTTATTAAAACCCCCCTCTTGTATTTATGCAAGTTGCATCTTTTTTTAGTTGAAATAAAGTAGTTTATTTTAATTAAAATCCCTTTTCCCCCACTCGCATTTTCCTACATCTCTCACTTTCCTTCTAAACCCCTTCTAGATTCTTCTAATCACTTCCAATTTAGCCTAATTAATCTCCTAATTATTGTCACATTCCTAAGCAAAGAGAAGTCACTTCTCAAAGCCTCCAAAGTCTTTGAAATGCATTAAAGGCTTTATGTCTTCAACAAGTTAACCATCAAAGTCTTCCTAACCATTAATGGTTAACTCAACCTTCTTGCATGGTTAGAGACTTTCTCTCTAGCTTAACTCTCATCTAACCCAAGGGTCTCATCAAGCATTCATGGCTTTAACCTTGGTTATCCTATTAACCCTTGCACAAGAGTTTACCCCTTGGGTAAAAGCTTTATCCATTGGATAACCCTAACCTAACCTTAACCCTTACCTCCTAGGGTAACCTTCATGTCTTCTCAGGCATTTAATGCTTCTTGCATCAACCTCTTGTTGACAATTGTCACTATTTCATTGGTGAGAATTGTAAACATGGATTGATTAACTTTCAATCTTGGCCCTTATTAATATTACTCAATCTTAACCATCCATTTCCCTATTTTCCCTATAAAGAGAGCTCTCATTCCTCATTTTCATATCAACAATATTCCATGCATCTACATTATAGTCTAATTTACTAAGCATTTTAGCCTCTCTTTGTTGGAATATCATCATAGCATTTAGAAGTATTTTTATATCATAGAATATTCATGCTAGGATAATATATCATGTTAGGATAATTTTATAAATCTTTATCATATCCTCATCTTCATACTAGTTTAATCATCATAGTTTTAAACATCACATATATCTTAGAATGCATTCATGCATATAAATCAAACATCACTCGTTCTTGGAGTTGTCATTCCTAAGTCATTTGCTCAATGATCTGAGAGAAAAACATCGACTTTAGGGATCCTATGAGATAGATAACAATGGGACACCCCTTGGGAAGTTGAACTATTTCAAATAAGTTCATATACTTTCACAAAGAGTCTCATTGGTGTGTGGGCCTTTTGGATTCAAGTTATTTGTTTTCGTCAACACATTTTCCCGCATACAAAAAGTGTTATTTATGATATGACCAAGTCAAATAGGAAAGATATATCCTATTTAGATAACTAGGTCAATCTGATCCATCGTTGTAGTTTCAAGATGAAGGATGATACATCTTGATAAGAAAACATGTCTAAAAAATCAGATTATAAAATAAATTTGATTATGCACTTTGAGATGTTGGATATTAAACTTGTTGGAGATGAATACTTGAAAGCCTTAGTGTGTCTAGTTTTGAATTTTCTTTGACAAGAGATAACTTGATTAAGCATCTTGAGGAGTTGACCTAAGACTATGTTTCAATGCTTGAAAAGTGGTATTTTAATTTTTTGATTTTGATGCAGTTTTTTCCAAAACATTGAAAGAAGGACCAGAAACGCTGATGTTAAGATTAGAAACACTAATGTTTAGACTAAAAGGTTGATCTGCAAACTAGGAACTCTAATTCTTATACCAAGAACGCTGAAGTTTAGAATAGGAAATCTAATGTTCAGACTAAGAACTTTGATGTTTAGACCAAGAACTATGATGTTTAGACCAAGAACTCTAATGTTTAGACTAGGAACTCTAATCTTCAATCCAAGAACTCTAATAATTAGATCTTCAATCCAAGAACTCTAATATTTAGACCAAGAAATCTGACGTTTATACCAGGAACTTTGATGTTTATACCAAGAACTATGATGTTTAGTCCAAGAACTCTGATGTTTAGTCCAAGAACTCTAAGGTTTAGACCAAGAACTCTAAAGTTTGGACTGAAAGAGGTAATCTGCTATGAAAAGTGTAAATCCAACAGTTTGAAGTTTTTGTGTTATCAATGGATGATGTGTTTGATTTATCATCTGAAAACATAGAAGATATAATTCTAAATATTTGTCTTGTCATTCCTAGGATCTAAACATCAAGTGTATGTTCCAAAGGTTCATAAAAAGCCCAAATTTCCATGGGTATTGCACAAATAAATACACTTCAAGTAGATCTATTCTAAGTAGTCAGTGATAATGCAACAACTCAACCCATAGCCTAGAATCTTCATGACGCAAGTGTAAACACCCTAAAGGGGATATCCACTTTTACCATTGTCGAGAGGTGGCAGATAGGGGCCTCCAAGAATAGAAGGATGACCCAATCACCTTCTCCTTGGAAGGCTACACGTAGCCTCTGCAAATTCAAGGATTTCTACCTCTCCTCAAAGGAGCCGAATTGTGAGTATCTTGGGGGGGAAACCTGCTAACCCCTTGCACTAAAATTATCGCACCAAAGCTAAAAAGGGTGGCTTCTAACTAACAAGGTACTAGTAAGGGCACTGTTCGAGTGGTCATAATCAGTAGAGTTTTCCACTCTGTTAGAGGAGTCTTCCCATCCTATAGAGGTTATGCTTTACATGTTTTTACGCACCATACAGGTACTAAGGGAAACATGGCGCCATTATGACAACATGTAACACACATCATTTGCAAATTTCATCACAAACGCATTTGTTTATAGCGACTCAAATTTCTTGGCTTTAGTCATTTACACTTGGTTCTTTCCCCTTTCACCTAGCCTTATGGGCTACTCGGAAGGGCAAGCTCATTAAGGATTAATGCACTACTAAAAGAAAATTAAAGAGTCTGGATTTTTTATCACCTCATGAAGGTGAGAGAATACTGACCTATCACCAAAGACATGCAATACATGATGGTTATTTTCCTTCCTAATTAGTGTAGGTGCATATTTTAATTAAAACACAATGCAATATCCCGTAGTTGCACCAAATACATGTAGTTTGTAATTTTGTCTTTGGCAGTGAAAGGGTTTATAACTCTAGTCTTTGATAGCAATAATGTACCTACAAAATAGAAAACTACAAATCAAATTCAGGAAAATGATAATTCATAAGAAGAATTGAAAAATGCATAATAGAACATAGAAAAGCATAAATCAAAACCTAGAATGCTAGAATAACTACTAAAAGTGTTTCTTTGTCATCCAAAAATACTGCTCTGTGTACCAGAAACTCTGTTTTGGCAACCAAAAATGTTGTTTTGGGAACTAGAAACACTGATCTATTTACTAGAAATGTTAATTTGGAAACCAGAAATGCTGAAAGACAAACTGAAAACACTGAAATACGAACTAAAAATGCTAAAACAGAGAAAAAGGAAGAATGGTGTCAAATCCTTTGTGTTCAATTGCCAAGAATCATGTGAACACTATTTGAGGTGACAAAATGCTAAAACGGAGATTGAAAATGCATAAATTCAATCCAAAAATGCTAATTTGTGTTTCCAAAACGCTACTCTATGTGAGAACATGTCAAGAAAATTTCTAGCAAGCCAATTTTGTTAAAAACTTTGGGTCAATAGCCCCACGTTGGGCACCAATAAATGTGTCATTTAAAATGTGTGTCAAGTATAAAATCAAACAAACAAACACATAGATGAGACAATTAATAAAAGGGAAAGCAAATAAAGATTAAGAAATAGAAACTATGCTTTCTTGAAATGTCCCATCTTCCTCTAATCTCAGACCTTGAAGGTATTAGGTGTGGCTCTCAACAAGAAATGACCATCAAGATGACAACTCAAGATATGAGTAGCTACATGATTCTATGCTAAAATGCATGATTATGGCAATATGATACTAAGATTATGCTAGGTATGCTATGATAAATTCTAGTTGCTAATTGAAGATAATGACAATGCAAAATAAGCTAAGATGCTAGGATCCTTATTTCTCCAAAATGAGAGATATTTATAGGAATTCCTAAGCCAAGCCTGAGGTGGCAGGAACCAACGGTCAAGATTCGATCTGAAGATATCAACGGTTGAGATTGAGGAAGTTGGAGAAGAGGTTGGAGGGAGGGACACATGTCATCTCTGTGGTGACAAGTGTCAAAAAGTCTTTCTCATGAAAGGGAAAGTATCCAAGGGGAGAAGACATGTGGCAAAAGCACCATGTGTCTCAAAGATGGAATATCCAACCCATATGAGGTTAGGATAACGAGGTTAGGATGTGCAACAAGGGGTAGGGTTAGTTAAACCAAGGATTATACTAAATGGATTAGGTTAGAAGGTGGTTAGAAGTTAGGACACATGTGCTCATTTGAATTTAGAAGTTCAAAAAGATTAGAAAATGTTAATTAAACTCAACAAATTAAGAATTTTTTAACTTTAATACAAGTGAGTAGAAGAATTGAATTTAACGGGGGGAGTAATTAATTAATTTGGATTAATTAAACAAAAAGGGGGATATGAAATGAACTATATAAATAAATAATTTAGATTTATGTACAAGAAGATGAATTTAGGGGAATTAATTAAATCATTATGAATTTAATTAATTAGGGAAAGGTTATTAATTAAATAACCATGTATTTAATCAATTATCTCTAGACCATTTTTAGGTGTATACAGTTTGGATGCCTGCTTTAACCTCCTCCTTTGTTTTTGGTTAAGCAAAAATGGGTTTTGAGGGGACCCAAAACTCCTTACATCACAGATTTAAAGATAAAGAATTAGAAAAATATAAGAGAACTTAGGACTTAGAAACAAAACTAGCTACAGACCAAGAGCAAAAAACCCAATAGCCACCTAAAGTCCAACAAAAGTCCAGCGAGATGCTAGCAAAAATACCAACACAGACCACCTACTTAAAAATGTCTAAAGCCTAGGAGGCCTCCTTCTCAAGAAGCAACATAGCCTTGGCAGCTTCCTTAAGGTCCAATAGGTTCCATGGAAGAGACTCTTTCACCAGTTTAGTGCTCTGCCTGGTTCTCCTAGTGGTGCGGGGAGTCAACTTCGAACTCGAGGCCCCAACATCATTTTCCAGATCCGCAACATTCTTCTCATTATGAATCTTTGCAGCCTGGAAACCAAAGAATTCATGTTGACCGCATAAACTTTTATCATAGTAGCATTATTCTCCATAATTTTCTTCATCCATTACTCAACTTGCATCATCTTCTGGTTGATCTCATTGTTCTTATGGTCATTTTAGTTCTTTAACAGTTTCATTGTCTCACCATTCTTCTTTAAAATCTCTAACATCATATTTTTCTCTCCCACAGTCCAAGTAGCATACTCATCAATATCCTGAGCTACCCTCTTATTGCTCATCGTATACCTATCTTTGTGCTTCTTAAGTTCCCCCTCTTAAATTTTGGCATTTGTGGCTCTAAGTTTTAAGTTCGGAGTCTTAATTTCATGGAATGTCCACCTGTTGAAATAGTAAAGATCAACTGCGAAGCTCCTTGTAGTGCCCAATATGTCAATCAGGGTATCTTGCTTGTCCTCTAAGTCCTCTGAGTCTAAATCCATCATCTTAGAATCTTGTTCATCATACTCATTCAGAGATAAATTACCCTCCTCCTCGGGATCAGACATATGATGCATGGAATTATCCCCCGATCTTGAATTGGCATTCTCCTCCTCCTCAGAGTCGGACTCCCCATTGTCATCCCTTGGTTCATACTCCTTATCATCCCCCGAATTATTTTGAATTTTCTTATCCCTAACCTTACAGAAGTCATAAACCATGAGGATAAGTCCTTGATGGGAAAGAGGGTTGGCTTTAGGATTTTTAATGAAATCCACCACATTATCATTCAAAGAACAAGCAAGATAATAAGGGACAAAAATCTTAATGCCGCGGCAAAAATGGTTTAAAAGGACAAAATGATAGTTGTAGATTTTTGTAAACTTACCATCGATAATGACATACTCCATAATTATCCTAAGCATTTTCCTCCAAAAAATTTTAATTTGAAGAGGGGTAATTTAAGATTTGTTTGGTTTTACCAAGTTATTCCTCTCCACATCAAATTCCAGGAAGGTCTTCATGACACTGTCAGACAACTTCTGATCCCTAAAGAACTTCATGCCTTCCATAGACATACCCATCACCTCCGCAACTATCTCCTCATCCAATTTGAAAGTTTGGCTGAATAGGGTAACTTTCTTCTTATACCAACCCTTAACAAAGGCTTTGGAGGCATGATCCTTCTTTCCGTGCAGCTTCTCCATGAAGCTAGCCACTCCTCCCTTCGGCAGCCTCCGCCAAATTTTCTTTTCCTTCTTCCAAGCCTGGAAACTTGAGGGTTCAATCCTGTTGATATTGCCACCCATGGTGATTACCAGCCCAAAGATATTACTCATAATCACACACTAAAAACCTTGGCAATGTAAATAGGGTAAATGAACGCTAAGAGACTCAGTGGATAAAACCACCCAGAAAGAGTGCAAAAAGAGCCAGATCATCCCACCTAGAAGTTTTCCCCTATCAAAATAATAATTTCCATTCTTTCTCTCATTAAGTGTAATAATTATTAGATAGGGGGGAATTGGTACCATTAATTCAATCAAATAATAAGTTCTCCTTCACCTCAAAAGGTAATGAACCTTCATTTTGCCACGAAAAAGAGGCAATAGAACTAACTCCAAAGTTAGCAAAGAAGTTTGCACACCTATTGGCTTCTCTAAAAACATGAGTTATAATACTTTCCTCAAAGTCATCAATAATCTTAATAGAACTAAGAATGATATTCTTAATATTCCAAGAAGGCTTATCCAGTCTTTTGAGACATCTAATAATATTTAATGAGTCCCCTTCAATCCAAACTTAATTAATTTTTAATTGTCTAGTACTTTTGAGGATTTCCAAAACTCCCATGGCCTCTACTATCTAATTGGACTGAATCCCCAATGGAGAAGCAATAGCAGCCACAAAAATCCCATTAGAGTCTCTTATAACACCCCCACATCCTGCCCTACTAGGGTTCCCCTTAGTTGCACCATCAAAGTTAATTTTCATCCATCCATCCAGAGGGTAGCACCAGACAATACCATCCCTACTCTTTTTAACTCTGAAGTTACTGATGTCAACTTGAAGATACCATTTCCTAGCAACAATATTATCCTCCTCCTTGACATAGGATGAGGAAGTAGGTCCAGTACCAACAATAGACAGGTTCAAGTTCTCTCTAGCAGCTCTGTAAATTTTCTCAAAAACAAGTCACATTTCTGAAAATTCGATTGTTTCTTTCTTTCCACACCTGCCAAGACACAAAAGGCAATAATAAAGACCAAATATTTTTCAAAAAGGGGTTAGAAGAGGGGCACTTCCATTAAGTAAAAAAATATTCCACCTTCTCAGGAAAGACCCACTCAATACTCCAGAGATTAAGGATTTTTCTTCAGATATCAGAGGTAAAAGGACAATGAGAGACAGATTTACTAGCATTAAGGAACAAAAAACACCTATTCAGAAGTTGAAAACCTCTCCTCATGAGGTTATCAAGAGTAAGGATTTTATTTTGAAGAAGGAGCCAAAAAAAATGTTAATTTTAGGAATAAGAATCTTAGACCAGGCTTTGGCCCACACATGAGGATGTGGAGTTGGAGGGCTCAAAACCTTGATGGAAGAGGCAACTGAGAAAGAACCATCTGAAGTCTTCTTCCAGATAAAAAGATCATCATGATCTCAATCCACACAAAAGGACAACAAATCTTGCTAGAGAGGAGAGAAGAGTACAACATCAATATTCTCCTGGTGTAACTTTCAATAGGGACATTCCAGAATATATGCTAGATTAGATAGATTTTACGCCCACTCGAATAGCTTTGCCTTCATGCCTGATGATCTCGGTAATGTTGTTTCTCTGCATCCTACTGCCTTGTCTGACCATCATCCCATCTTTGCCTGTATCAAACTTTCGAATGCTCATCATGCCCCTCGAACAGGAGAATCCAGATATATCCTCAACACCTCTCTTCTGGCTGATAATGATATCCTGGCTGCTATTCATCTTATCAGTGCATTCAATAAGAATAGTTTTCCTTCCCTCTCCTGCCGAGACAGATGGCATAAAAACTTACTTGCCTGGAAATCTTTACTCCAAACTCTTGGACAAAAGAAAGCAAAAGACTTCAGACTCCTTGAGAAATCTCTTTCTGATAAGCTAAAATCTGTGGAAACTCTTATTCAGAACAACCCGTCAAACCACAATTTGGTCCCTATGATCTCCGTTGCTAGAAACAATCTTCGGTTGCATCAACAAAAACTTGTTGATGGTGCCAAGATTAGGAGCAGGGCTCACTGGCTACAACATGGTGACAAAGGCTCAAAATTCTTCTTTAATTATCTTAAACAAAAGCATACCAATGAGAATATAACTAGCATTTTGGTTGATAACAGGGAGATCACAGACCCTATTGAGATCAAGAAAGCCTTTGCTAATTATTATTGTAAACTTTTTACCTCTGAGGATAACAGTGTGTCCTCGGAGCTAAGAAACAAGATTAGTACCATTATACCTAAAAAGATAAACCAAACAGATTATGACTCTCTGGGGGAGAAATTAACTATACAGGAGATTATTAATGCTATCAACTCTCTTAAAAAGGATAAAACCTCGGGACCTGATGGTATCCCGGCTGAATTTTATCAAGCTAATGTTAACTGGATTAGCTCTGACCTCCTGGACCTTTATAATGAGGCCTATGAGAAAGGTACTCTGGGTAACATGATTAATAGAGGTATAATAAAATTAATACCTAAAGAGGGAGACAAAACTATTATCAAAAACTGGAGGCCAATCACTCTCTTAAATGTATCTTATAAAATACTTGCTAAAATCTTGGCTCGCAGGCTAGAAACCATACTGCCTAAATTTGTTAGCTCTACCCAGACAGGATTTATTAAAGGAAGATATATCCTGGAAAACCTTATAACCAGTTGGGAAGCTATGAACTGGGCGAAGTCTTCCAATCAGGATGTTGTGATACTTCTCCTAGATTTCGAGAAAGCGTATGATAGAATAGAATGGAGCTTTATTGACATTATGCTTATGGCTTTTGGTTTCCCTGTCCTATTCCACAATTTTATCAAGATTCTACTAAAAGATGCTATGGCTCAAATTGATATAAATGGGTCTCTCTCTGATCCCTTCTCCCTGACCAGATCTATAAGACAAGGCTGTCCACTTGCCCCTGCTCTCTTTGTGATTGCCTCTGAAGCTTTATCTTTCATCATCACTGACAATACTCTCTCCCCGGCTGTCAAAGGTATCACATTGCCCAACAATGAAGAGCTGAACATATGTCAATTCGCTGATGATACCAGTTTATTTGTTAAATTGGAAGATTTAAACTTTTGTCACCTTAAAAAAAAACTTGATCTCTTCTGCTCAATCTTTGGAGCTAAACTGTCTCAGGCCAAGTGTATCTGTCTTGGCTGGGTCGAACATCCTCCGGATTGGTTTATCCAATATGGTTTTCTGTGGGGAGGCCCCAACAATATAGTCCGTTACCTGGGTATCCCCTTTGCTGTTGAACCTTCGCTTAAGGACATGTGGCTCTGGATCAAGTCAAAAATCACAAAAAAACTCAATAGCTGGTACAACAAAACTCTGTCGCTCGCTGGTAGACTCCAAGTTTGTCAAAAATTCTATCATCTTATAACATTTACTATGCCTCGGCATGGATGTTTAACAATTACCAAATTGTGGAAATTCAGAAGGCCATTAGGAACTTCCTATGGTCTGATGGTAAAGGCAACAAAAAACTTCACGCGGTAAAATGGGATTGGTGCAGAACTGATAAAAATTTTGGGGGATTAGGTCTGAAGGACCTCAAACTCCAAGGCATTGCTCTGGCCTCCAAATGGGTCTCTCACTGTGTTGATGGTGAAGAACCATGGAAGGTGCTTATCCGAAACAATATTTTAAGAGGCTACCCCAAGAAGGCTAAATCTTGGAAAAATCTCCCATTTGCTGATATTTTATTCGGTAAATTTACCTCTATTGTACATGGATCTGCGGTTTTTAAAACCATATGGAAAGCTTGGGAGGATTCGAGACATTATATTACAGATAACCTCTTCTACACAGGTAACCTTCTTCATGGTGAGAGGTCCATCTGGTGGAATCTGTTTCTCCAGGGGAAGCCGCTTGCCCTGACTCAAGGATGCTCGGCTAAAATTTGGAATAGATTAGGTATTTCCACCTTCATCGATTTATTTGAGAATGACTGTCTGATTAAGTGGGATGAATTAAGAATCAAGTACAATCTTCCTGCTGCTCATAAAAAAACATATAACATGATTACTAGAGCTTGCACCAATATACCTTCAATATGTCTCATAGACTCGCATAGATTTATAAACAGTAAATGGCCGGATGGAACTGTGCTGTGTAAAACAAAAGCTAAAAATGTGTACAATACCATGAATAACAATCAGGAGATTATTAAGCATGTCAATACTTGCTGGTATACCTCACTGGATACGAAGCAATGGAATAAAAAATTTAATCGAAACTGGAAATCCTACATCGATCCCAAGATCAAATGTTTTAAATGGCTTATTTTGATCAATAGGCTTCCTATCAGCAGTTACTTGGTCCCTAATGATCTCTGTAAGCTTTGTAAAAGATAGGAATCTTACAGGCATATTTTCTTTGAATGTAAATTTGCTCAGAAGGTGTGGGCTCTGTGTGGAGTAACTTATCCCAAGTACATTGATATTTTTAGAAATACTGACTGGATATATTCATGGTCTCAAAAATGATTCTAATATTTTATGGTTTATTATCTCGTCTAACATCTTGTGGCAATTATGGAAGTGCAGGAATGAAGAAAGGTTTCAAGGCGTGCATAGATCTCTTACTGAGTTATTCTTAAAACTCACCCTTTTGAAAATTTCTTCACAGGTCTGTATCACTATGATGATCGAGAAGGAGAAATTGAGCAGATTCCTCAAGATGGGTCACTCCGCTATGTTCGTTTTTGAAATGAAAGACGGTTACAACTATCGTAACCACATGAACAATATGGTCCTATTCAACAAAACGGTGAAAAAACTACACAAAGAAATCGTCAAGAATAAGAATGCGACCGATGATCAGATAAAAATGATAGCCCAAATTCAAGCCAACAAAAGCATCGCTTGGATGGAAGGTCCGCTTGGATGGACCACTTGGATGGAACAATATGAAGACCTGTTACATTAAACCTTTGTATATGTTAATTATCATTTTGTAATACTGTCTCTGTATGGTGTATTGATGTAACTTTTGCTTAGCATACTCGGTTTTTGTTTTCTCTCCGTGTGAGGCATGCCTCCGGAGTTGAAAAACTTGAGATTCCTTTTCGTACTGTAATTTCTGTTGATAACTCTATAATCAATATAAAAAAAAATATATATTTCTTTACAAATCTCCAGAAAAGGCACCAAATTATCATCACAGCATAGGGGTATCTCAAAAATCCAAGCATCTTCCCAAAATTTGGTCTTATTACCTTTGCCAAGAATCCACCCACCACCACCAGCAACAACTTTTTTGGCCTTAAGGATGCTATTCCAAATAGCCGAACCCTTAGGGATGTGGCTAGATTGAAGGAAGGAAGCAATATTCGGAACATCCTGAAGATACTTACTATTCCAAACCAAGTTCAAGTCCTTTCTAACACCAAAAGACCTCTAAATTATTTTAGCTAACAGAGAATTATTAAAGTCTTTTATGGTCCTTAAGACAAGGCCCCCATAACACTTAGGACTGCAGACCCTTTCCCAAGCAACCAAGGGAAGTCCTTTTTTCTCTTCTACCCCAGTCCATAAAAATATTTTCTGAATTTTATCTATAGCATCAGAAAAATTAGAGGTGATCTTAAAAAGACTAAGAGCATAGACAGGAAGATTTTGAAGAGAAGCCTTAAAAATATGTAACTTCCCCACTTGACTCAATAGAGCCCCTTCCCACGCAGCCAATTTCTTGAAAAACCTGTCCACAATAGAACTCCAAAAGGAATCAAGAGGAGAGACCCCTAAAGGAAGCCCCAAATAGATTGAGGGGAAGGAATCAATAGAACATCCGATAATATTTGCAATATTTCTCTACCTGCAAAGGGGAGTGTCAATTAAAAACTAGAAGTCTTGTTCTAATTGATCAACTAGCCAGAGGCCCTAGAATAAGTTTGAAGAGAAATTTTAAAGGATCTAACTTCATGAAAAAAGGCATCACCAAGGAGGATAGTATCATCCATAAATTGTTGATGGGAATAGACCATGTTGGAATATGAAGGCCTAAGACCCTTAATATCTCCTTATATCACCATCTTTTGCAATAACCAACTCATGCTTTTAGCTAGAATGGTGAGCAAAATTGGGGAAATAGGACCCCCCTGCCTGAGACCCCTAGTCGGCTTGAAAAAAGATGAGGAAGCTCCATTAATAATAATAAACATAGAAGGAGTAGAGATAAGTTGCCAAATGATATCTGAAAATTTACCATCAAAACCAAAAGCTTTAAGAATTCTTTTCAAAAGGAACCAATCCACTCTGTCATATGACTTAGCAAGGTCAAGCTTAACAAGGAAACCATCTTTTTAGAGGCAATAAGAGAGTGAATGATCTCATGAACTATAATTATAGAATCCAAAATTTTCCTTGTTGGCACAAATCCATTCCAATGTGAAGAAATAAGAGAGGGGAGAAAAGTGATTAATCTGGAAGTCACCACCTTCGATATAGTTTTATAAAGAGAATTACAAAGACTTATAGGTCTGAACTTATCCATAGAGTTTGCACCAGGTTGCTTAGGAATAAGAACCAAAAAATTAGAATTCACCTCATTAAGCAATGATTTAGTTCCAAAAAATTCTTTCACAGCTTGAACAATGTCCTTCCCAACAATATGCCAGAAGTGATGAAAAAAGAAAATGGGGTGTCCATTAGGCCCAGGAGATTTATCTCCTTCAAAAGAAAAAACAACCATTTTAATCTCATCGTAAGAGGGAATGGTACATAATACCTTATTCTGCTCCAATCCCATAACCTTCGATATATTTCCCAGTAAGGAATCTTGATCTTCACTACAGAGATTAGAATCAACAGAAAGGAGTTCAGAAAAAAAGCAGGCAGCCTTCTTAGCAATATTATCATTTCCTTTAATGATATTTGTCGTTCACCACTAACTGGGAAATCTGGTTGGCATCTTTGTGTTCAATAATGGACAGATGGAAATATTTAGTATTCTTATCTCCAACTGATAGCCAAAGAGCCCTTGATCTTTGTCTCCAAAAGTCTTCTTCATTGGCTATGATTTTATGATATTTAACAAGGATCTCGTTCTCTTTATCCCTAGAGACAAAGTTATAGCCATCTTTTTGGATAGAATCATGGATAGATTTTAACTATATTTTTAAAGCATTTTTCATAATAAATATAACCCCAAAGACTTCCTTGTTCCAAACCCTAGCTCTGTCCTTAACATGCCTAAGTTTCTTAACAACTCTAAACATAGTAGATCCTTCCACCTGAATATTCCACCATAGTTTGATATTCTTTTCTAGGGTAGGGTGAGATAACCACATTTTATCAAAACTAAAAGGGAAGCAACCTCTTTTAACAAGAGATTTAGCCACAAAAGTAATAGGGAAATGGTCAGATCCTATTTTATTGATGACAGATAAAGTATTGTTGTACTTAGTAAACCAATCATTGGAGATTAATTCTCTATCCAGTCTAACCTGAATCAACTCATCACCATCCCACCTATTTGACCAAGTGAAGTTTGCCTCACCCATCTCCACATCAATGAGAGCCATATTAGTAATAAAATTCATAAAATCAATTTTTCTATCTAGAAGAATTTGATATCCTCCATACTTTTTTGAATCGTATAGGGGAGTATTAAAGTCACCCATGATCATCCAAGGATAATTTTGGAAGCCTTTTCTAGTTCCCTCCATAGCTTTCCAAAATTTAGATCTAGCTACTTTAGAGTTTGGAGCATAGATGTTAGAAAGGACATAAATAAAGTCATCCCTAATATGCTTAAATCTAATGCTTATCAGATTACCTTAAACTTGGATCACTTCACCCTCCATAACCTTCTTATTCCATAAGATAGCAACACCTCCTAAAGCCCCTTCAGAGATACTATCAACAACCCCTCCAAAAGAAAAAGCACTAATTCTTTCCCCTTTTTCTTTACTCATCTTAGTTTCTTGAATTAAGACAGCATCCAGTTTATGGTCTCTAACCAGATTCCTTAATATGTCCTATTTATGGGGACCATTTAGACCCCTTATATTCCAAGATATTACCTTTATTTATACAGGGGGAACAAGTCTCCAAGATGGTTCATTGACTTCCATCAGCTATGTTCTATTTACTTTCATTTTCTCTGTGCCATATAGCCGATTTTCTACCCGGGGAAGATTTGGAATTACCAACATCAACCTTAGCTCTTGTCCTGGTTTGGATACCCATGACATTACCTATTTTCTTATTCTTCTTTTTTCCCATTGTCAAGAAGTCCCCATCCCCATCATCATTTTTCTTGAAGTCTTTCATATTTTAACTCTTCGGCTTGTGATTCGGGGTACTTATATTATCTTTTAAAATCTGCAAAGCTTCCTCACTAACTAAATCCTCAGAATCCAAACTTAATCCCATAGGACTAATAGGCTCCTCATATTTTTCACGATCAATTTCAAGCACCTCAGTGTAATCCATACTTTCATTGTCCACCTTGTCTTCCTTTGAAATACCTTCCCTTTGCCACTGGTTCATCTATCTCTCCTTCTTCCAACTACAATTTTTGACTATCACCATTGGGTTACATGTCAACATTATTAGAATTCACCTGATCATTCTCACTAGGTTCTCCTTCCTTATTTACCTTAATCCCAGCATCTGGGATCCCTAGGGCCTATAGCCTCATGCCATTTGATCTCTCGTTATCCTTACCTAGTTTTTGTTTCCAGACTTTCTTATGAACCCCTATGCTCTTAGAAGCAATCTTTGAATTGCTCAGACATCCTCTGGCCCAAATGTCCTACTTTTTTGCAATGAAAACACACAAAAGGAAGAGATTTGTATTTGATAGGTTGTTCCCATGTCCTGAGTTTAAAGAGGATATCAATAGACGAAGGGAGATCTGATTTATGGAAAACATTCACACAGATTGTAGCATAGAGTAACCTTTTCATTGCAGTTATCATAGGATCTGTAGCAATAAGTTCCCCAAAAGAGCTAGCTATCCCTTTAAACACATCTTCAACCCAAAACTCCAAAGGCAAACTAGGCAGTTTTACCCAAACCAAAGCTGAATAAAAAAAGGATGAATCTTTTAGCTCCAGCTTCGGAGACCATTTCCTTAAATTCAAGGAGGTTTTACCAAACATCCATGATCCTCCAGAAAGCACCCCCTCTAAATCTTTTGAACAAGAGAAGTTAAAAGAAAAAAATCCTTTGGGCAACACTGAAATATCAACTTGACCTTTCAGATGCCATTTCTTTTTAGCAAAGACCCTAAAATTCTCAATATTAGGCCTTGGACAAACAAATTTACCCACCAAAGTGAAAGCCATTAAGGATATATTATGCTCAATCACAGCATTCGGAATGGAGATGGAAAAATTTCCCTCTATCTTATTTGAAATATCTTTCACCTTAGGGAAGGAAAACTTACCAGTAGGTTTCGTACCAAATAATCCAGCCCAAGATTTTGGGGGGCCTTGGAAAACCACGTTCTGTTCCAGCTCAGATTCCCCTCTCGAAGAACCTTTTCCACACAACCCAAGGACCCATGAAAACTGGCCTTCCCCAGGGTCAAAAGGAGGGTCCACAGGATGGGGGTCCCCATCCGTGTTGCAATCCCCATCCTTAATATCACCCACAAATTTGTCTAAAGCATGCAGCTCATGCGCAAAGATTCATTTTCGAGCCCCAGCATCTTTCCTACTCAACAGACTCCCACCTCGCTCCATTCTAATTGGTCCCTCTGAACCTCCTCCTTTTTTATCTATGTTTGCCTTTTCTTTTTTAGAGGCCCACCCAGTTTATGTTTTGGTTTTTTTAACCTCTTTTCTTACTAAAATTGGTTCAATGAATAGAAACTTATGGGACAGACACCTCTACAACATCAAAAGATGGTTGTTCAAAACCATCATAAAACACTTTCTCTAACACCTCTACAACTTCACAAGACGATTGTTCAAAACTATTAGAAAGAACATTCTCTACTTGAATTTGTTGTTGTGAAGGAATATTATCATGAACATGTCTACGAGGCTCTTTCCCATCACAAATGAGTTGTACAGTTGCCATGTAAGACTTTGGGTTATTACCTGAGCACCAAATGTTAACATTATTAATATATCTTATGATGAAATTTGATCGATTCAAGAGATCCAATGGTTTATCTAAGTAGTCTATTAATACCATCTAGCTTTGCTTGACAAAATGATGTCCTAACCCCCACCACTTACACTAAGGGGTTGTCAAAATGCTAAGAGTTTTACTTGTTTTAGGCCAAATTTGGGAAACACTCAAATCAGGGTGAGAGTCATTCAATTTGACTGTTAATTTCCTCTATGAACTGAGCACAAGATCTAAAGAGCTTGTCTTCAACAACATGATCAAGGGCCCCTGCCAAAAAATAAGCTTTAAATTATAAAAGGATGTTCCTATTACTTTATAAAATTGTTGAACAAAATTTTGCAAAGTCTAATCTAGGAGAAGAAGTTGAAGGTGAGAGTGAAAGAAAAGGACCTTGAGATTGTACATTTGGAAAGCATGCCCTAAGTAAAGTAATCAAAGAAAAGGTGTCATGCTTCTCCTTGTTTATAGAATATGTTTGAATATATTTCATTTTGTGAGATGGCTATATTAGGTGAAGGAGGCATCTTGTCTTTTCCTCCTGAACAGTTATGAAGGAAGAGCATGGTTGAGGATCTGAGACATGATCTTCACAAACTCTAACCTCTACCAAATCTATCTTTTGGCATTCAAAATTAAAATGGCCCAAATTGTTAATATACTTCACAACTACCATTGGATCCTCGATTATTATTTGTTGATTCCATGTATCGAACTTAGAATTAATTGAAATTTCTTTAGGAAAGGCCTTAGACACATCAAGCAGAACACAAACCCTAAGGGGAAGCTTTATATATTCAAAAGGAACAAGATCATGTTTTATAGAAATCCCCATTTGATTAGCCAATATCTGAACCCGATCAAGATCTCTATACTTGAGAAGTATAGTAGGCAATGAAACCCAAAATAGGTTGTAGCTTATAACTAAGTTTTTTGGATCAAAATTTGGTCCCTAGGGCATATTGAACAAGCCTTCACCATCATAGAACCAACCCTTGAATTTGTGAACTTTATATCTAAGATGCTTAGAAGAAAATATTGCTATGAAATAACCATTTGAATTATCAATGAAGAAAACATCATTAACCCTAGACCAAGCCCCATTGATCCATGCTCGTTATTTAGAACTATGAAAAGAGGGATTCCAAAATTTATCTATCAATGTCATGTCAAGCATAGATCTGAAATTTGAGGTTTCAAATAATCCTCAAGGAGGAAGACATTAAGGCAGCCCGATGTATCCATTCTACCAACATTTGACAAGATCAGCAATGGCTCCATAGCCACCAATTTTTTTGGTTTATTCCTCACCCATAGTTTTAGGGTTTTGAGCTTTTTATTTGCATTTTTTCAGTTGTTTTCAAATAGCGAAGGTTTTCCTTTGATCTCTCCTTTTCCTCTTTAAGGATAATAAGGTTGATAAGCATATTTCCTATGAATTTATTGATTGAAGGGCCCTCCATTATTCTAAAACACCTGTGTAAGCCCAACTTGGTTGACTGGAATGTTATTAGGGCTTGAAACAAAACCGAACATCTACAAGGGAATATTATTAGTACTTTTTGTTAGGCTAGTACTATTGCATTCACTTAAGCCTAATTAATCAATTTTTTGCACCAATCAAAAGTGAATATTATTTTTGTTTTTAAAATAAACATGGTTTTTATAAAGTTAAGATTTATATTTTTAAAATAAAAATTATTTATCTACAATATGATCGGATGAAAATATTTGGTGTTAAAGGAGCAAATTTATAGGAATGATAGATTTTATAGGATTTTTTCTAGATTTCTTTATATTTAAAAAATAATTGTCTATTTTAGCTAACCTTTTTCATTTTTATTGATAATCTTGTAAATAAAGTGAATTTTCTCTATAAATATATATAAATTTTAATAATTTTTAATTAATTTTTGAAAATATAAGTAATCAAATCAATTCACTATTCTATAGGGATTTGATTCACATCATTTAAATTAAATAAAATAAAAATTTAAATAAATACTTAAACTATTTCATTACAAGAATTACACAACAAATATTTCTATAAAAAAATACCCTATATCTTTTATAATTATAATTTTGTATAATTTTTTGTGAAATCATTCTACCTTTTATTAATACTTTTTGAAAATCATAATTTTCCTTTTAACCATTTTAATATATACTTATATAATTTTATAACATTTAATCATAAATTTAAATATTTTTCATTTAGTCATTAAAAAAAATACCCTATATCTTTTATAATTATAATTTTGTAGATTTTTTGTGAAATCATTCTATAGTCATAATTTTCTTTTTAACCATTTTAATATATACTTGATATAATTTTATAACATTTAATCATAAATTTAAATATTTTCATTTAGTCATTAAAAAAAATATCTATTTTCACTTTATTTTTTATATTATATAATTTTATAATTATTACGAGTTATTTTATTAAGACCAATTATAGCTAATATTTCGTAAATATAATTAAAATAATATATAATCTTAAACTAATAATTAATAATTAAGTTTAAGATTACTTTTATTATTATAATTATAATTATGCAGATTTTATAATTAAATTAAGATTATATTCTTAAGAAAAATATATATTTTCACTATAATGCTCATATTATATATTTTTTTAATGGGTAATATAGTATTTTCATTCATTTTTAAATTTCAGATTTTATTATTCTAGGTTTGTAACTGTAAACTTCAAAGGACTACAAACTCTAACTACCACTCCATACACTAAACCACCACATCAATATCTAACACATTGCAACATTCCCCATATTGATTGGCTTCCCTATTCATAAATACATGAAATATGCATGTCGTTGTTACTACATTGACCATTTATACACAAAAAAATTTGAGACACGCACACACACACACACACACACACACACACACACACACATGTTGGATATTGCTACTGCTAGGATATGTTGTTTTCATTGATGTCAACATATTCTTGTGTTTTGGTGTTGTAGAGAAATGTCTTGGTGATCCGATGATTGTAGTGAGTTGATCTAGTTGGTTTATCTGTTTAGGATGCTGAGAGATACATCTTTCTTTATTGATTCCATGATGCTATGTGATGATTTGATTGAGTTGTGGATTCTGAAATGGAGATTGGTTTTCAGTGTTCATTGTTGCAATGTTTTGGTGTTTGATCTGTTGTGCTCTGGTATGATCATATCTTGTGTTGCAGATTTGGAAGAGTTTTTGGAATGTTCATGTGTATCTTCATTTTAGATGGTTTGTGATTTTATGCTCCACAAGCTATCTTTCTTGTCCAAGTTGTTGTCGTTAAGTGTTCTTGAGTGTTAACATGTTGATCGATGTAGATTTGAATAAGTGGTATTGGTGCAGCTATTGCAGATGGTTCTAACATGCTTGTTGGTGTTTTCTAGACATTTTCTTTTTTTTTTAATGGTCTACATTGATCATTGTGTGAGTTGTTGCTGATCTTATGGGTCCAGTGATATTCTTCATGTTATGTGGTATTTTTGGTGGTGTAACATGTTGCAGTTGATCTTGGCAAGATTTCTAGTGATGGTTCATGTTTGAGGAGTTGATTTAGGTCCATGATATGTCATCTATGACATTGTATTGGTCTAGTCGATGATTTATGTATCATGTGATGTAATTTTATAATTAGGTGTTAAGGGTTTGGTCGACCTTGTAGTCAAGATTGATGATTTGTATAAATAGGTGTAATATTCATGTAATTTTTAGGTTGTTGGTTGAGTCTGCATTATCAGAGAGTGGTGTATGTGTGATCAAGTGAATTCATCTTTCGGTGTGGTTTATTAAGCATAGATTGGAGAAGGGTAGACATATGAGCTTAACCGGAACTGTCATCATGCCTTAGTAGACTCTATTTTTGCAGTTCATTTTAACTGGATTGTAGTCCGAATCTTTTTGTAATGTAGTGAACCTTCCTTGAGGGTTGTAGCCTTTGGGTCATTGTAATTTGAGCAGTGAACTCTAGGCAGTGTGCCTGAATGCATGTGCATTCCCCATTGCAATATTTACACATACTAATGCAAAGTATCATCTCATTGTGGGTAGGTTCCCATCATGGTTTTTCCCTTAACCGGGTTTTCCACATCAAATAAATTAGTGTTATGTGTGTTGTTGTTATTGTTGTTATCTTTCTTTTGTTGCAATTGATCAGATCTGAGATTGTGCTATATATATATATATATATATATATATATATATATATATATATATATATATATATATATATATACTATAAACAAACCTATAGAGTATCCACAAAAAATTGACCATTTCCCTTACAAACTATTTTTGGGTTTCTTTGAGGGGTCCATTGACCTGATAATCTTCAAATTTTAACTTTGTGCAAGATTTCCCTTTTTTCTCCTACATTGTGCCAACACTATCCCATCCCAATCTCCATTCACATAGATAATCTTTCAAAGCCTCTAGCCAATATGGGCTTCAACTTTCCTTTCATCCATATCACTTGACTCACTCCACCGAATGAAAGGTTGAACCAGTGGATTTTGATCTCCAATTTTCAACCGGATGCCCTTCAGTGGCATGAGACCTTCTCCAAGGTGCACCCTCTCTAGAATCAGCCTCAAACCAAAAGTCCACTCGTCGTCCACACATTCCTTTAGGAGCATCGAACATCTTTTGTGCTTCTTTGCTTTAAACCCCATGTTGCAAGTAGTGAAACAATATTGATATTAGTTTCATATCAGTGCTCTATTATCATAAATTCTTCTCCAAACTGAGGATCATCATGCTTGGAAATGTGTTGCAGTCTCTTCCCCGAGATTCGACCCAAAAACACCAATTTCTCCTTAGTAGTAACCAAGAAAAAAAATCTTTCATCCTACAACTCTTCACCATCAACCCTCTGCATGCTGCCTTACACCAATTTCAAATAGTTGTACAATAAAAATGGCCAAAATGCCTTTAAAATACAATACATGTCCCATCGCATTTAAACTACACACCTTTACATTATGGTTGCTACAGTTAGCGGCATACAACCCATCACTATTAATCAAGTTGGATCTCTCAAATATCGTCCCAATAAAATTTCATTTGCTCTGCCATTAATGACACGACCCACTTTGACAACCTGTCTGCTAGCATATTTCCATTTCTCCACACATGAGTAATTTTAACATTCTTAAAAATTATTAAAAGTTTTCTTATAATTTTAACATATTTATTTAATTCTCACATTGGAATTTCACTCTAGATAATGGTATTGATAACAATTAGGGAATTTCTTTCCAAATGCAGTTGTGATTTTGATAATTTTTTTACCATCTTGGCTGCTAATAAAGTTGATTGCATTTTGACTTCATTGTTTGTACCTTCCTTCAATCTTTTAGCTCCAATTGCAACAATATTTATGTTCTAATCTCTTCTCACAAAGCCTACACCTAAAGAGCCCAAATTCCCTCTTAAAGCCCTATCAAAATTGACTAAAGCCCATTTTACATCTAATTTCATCCAATCAACATCTTCCTTCCTCTTGGAATCTAAATCAACCTCCAGAGGCCCATTAACATGCCAATGTTTATATTATATTATATCTATTAATATTATTTTATTGAAGTGAGATTTATAGTTAATATTATTAAAATATAATTAAAATAATATAATTTTATAATAACAATAATTTAAAATTATAATAATTAATAATTACAACAAATATTTTTATTACAATACTATAAAGGCAAGTACTTAGCACTATGTGGCACTTGTTTGGGAAAGAACTATGACTATCCCAATAAGATCCTCTGTCATCCTTGAAACTATTGGAATATCCTCTACCAAAATTAATCTAATCTCTGGAATTATTAGGTGGAGTAATAAACAAATATGATATCTTTCATCATACTTTACCTATATTCCTCTAAAATAGGTTGTTGGCATTCTACACTCTTATGAGAATAATGGTGTTGTCATTGATGGCAACCTTCTAGCAACCATCCGGCAACCTTCTGGCACTCATCTGGTAAAGATACCGGTAGGCACCGGCACCGACATAGACATCTACATACAGCGGTAGACACTTCACCGACAACGGCAACAATGCATACTGGCCCCCCAGCCGATAGGGAATAAACTTTTGTTTATTGTATTTAATTGTAATTATCTTTTGTAAAGACGACAAGGCATATTGTAAAAGACTCATATATATGTATGATATCTTATAAGTCATTTTGTGTAATGTATGATTAGAGTTGTGAATTATGTATAAGGTGATATAAGTGACAACAAAGTTTTTGGTTATAGAATGAGCTTAAACCGGTACTGAACTTGGCATAGTTGATGTTGATTTGAAGCAATACATTGTATTGGATTTCATAGTTCACCTTTTGTAGTCAGAGTGACTCTTATTGGGCAGTGAGCTCTAGGCAGTTGGCCTTTCTGCATGTGCATGCCCCTCATTGTAAGTAATATTTATTCATTGGCTAGTGAGTGAATATTGTGGGTCACAAATCCCACCGAGGTTTTTCCCACACCCAGTTTCCTCATTAAATATCTTGTGTTATGGTGTGTTTTCTATGTTGTCTTTACCATTCTTGTTTACTGCATTAATTCTTATTTACCGATACATTGTTTTGGAATGCAAAGTTCTTAATAAGGTTAAATATTTTGTTAACTGGTTAGATACTAATTCACCCCCCTCCCCTCTCAGTATCTTTGGGACTATCATTAATCCTAACAATCAATATCAGAGCCTGGTCCTCTATTTTCAAAAGCCTAACAACTTGAGGAAGATTCTGACACCAGTACAGATGGAGAACTTAAGAAAACAATTGGAAGGAGCTCTTGTAGACTATGATGCAGAAAAGTTGAAAAATATCAAACTTGAAGATGATCTAAGGACTGCATAGGAATTCATTCAAGGACTTTAGGAGAATCTTACTATAGCTAGAAATAAAAGAAAAGAACTTCATGAGAAGATACAGAATGATAATGATGAAAAGGAAGCTCTTAATGAACTTGTGAACAAGTTGAGACAAGAAAGCAGTACTATGAGGAATGAAATGCAAGATATGACTATGAGATTTTGTAAAGACATTGAAGATAGAAAGAAGAATGAAGATGACTTGAATAGGAGACTCAATGATGCTGGAAATGAAAATCTAAGACTCAGCCATGAAAATGATATGTTGAAGACAGATCTGATTCACATGCAACATGATAGAACTGAACTCATGAGACAAATGGGAATTCTAGAAAATGAGTTGGCTACTGCAAATCAACACAAAGAAAAATTCAAGAAAAGTTCACAAGAATTTGATAACATGCTAAAAAGTCATAAACCTAATGGAGATACAAATGAACTTGGATTTGAAATTGGAGAAAGTTCTGATACTGCAAACAATCATGATCACAGTAAACCGGTAAGACAACCTAATGCTTACAAATTTAATGGGAAATACTTTAACTGTAACAAGTATGGTCATAGAGAAAATCAGTGTAGATTCAGAAACAATCAGAACATCAATGAACCCACCGGTCAATGTTCCAAATGCAACAAAATTGGTCATAATTCAGAAAACTGCAGAATGAATGTGAAATGTTATGTTTGTGGAAGATTTGGGCACTTATCCAATCAATGCAGAACACAAACCAGCATAGGATATGGGAAAGCTATTCAGAAGAATAATGTGACTTGTTATGCTTGTAACAAAATTGGACATATTGCAAAAAATTGTAGAAGCAAGACTTCACCGGTAAATAACAAAGGACCTAGTTTGAAAGGAAAAGAAAAGGTAGATGAGATAAAGCAAGAATTTTCAAAACAATGGATTCGGAAGATAGATCAGAATGTTGATGAGACTATTTCTTCACCAGTAGAACGAAGTATTACTCCACCACCAGGAGATTCTTCATCCAACTGAGAAATAACGCTTAGGGATATTGTAGCAAGTTGAATAGAAATGAGGGCCTCCTTAGCCATCTCAAAATATTTCCTTCGCAAGTCTTCAAATAACAATGAAGAAACCACATCCTCCATCTTGAAAGTGGTTGTTGTGCTTCTATTGGCATAATAAGGTGATCCCATGCATCAGACAAAGAAGATAACAAAAATATACATTTCTCTTGTTCATCTATCTTAATACTGACATAACCCAATTGGGCAACCAAAATATTAAATGCATTCATGTGATCTAAAATAGATCATCCTTCCTCCATCTTCAGAGTATAGATTATTTATCAAGAATAAATTATTTACCAAGGATTTCCCTTGATAAATATCACTAAAATTCTTCCAAAACTCAAATTGATTCTTGTAATAATTTCCCTATAGCAACACAAGGTCTAGAGGCCAATGAGTAACATAAACACAAAAGAGAACAAGATAGACAAGAACAAACTATATTCTCATCAAGATGCAAAAATCAACAACTATACAATGTACATGAGCTTGCTTATAAAGGTCAGGCAATAGGGAAATGAGAGCACATAATCATGACATGTGGCCTAATGAGATACAATGGTAGGTAGGAGAAATAATAGATAATTCCACTAAAGGTGGATCACCCACCAAAGGTGGAATTATCATTCCACTATAAGTGGATATGAAAATGTAATAACAAGATAACACCATCAAAGGTGAGATTTCTCCTACAACCATGTGTAGACACCTAAAATTGTCCTGTCTAATTAAATAAATATTTTAATTTATTTAATTATTTTAGCCTAATTCTTCTATTAATTAAATAAATCTTTATTTATTTAATTAATTCATCAATATTCTTCTAAGCCTTTCCTCATTTAAATAAATAAAATTATTTATTTAAATTGTCCTTTTCCTAAATTAAATAAATATTTTATTTATTTAATTAATCCTAGCTGACCATCTATCTTTTACATTCATATGCAATCAAGTCTTTTTGCGATCAAGCTATCAACCATATTTCAGTTCTTTGTTGAGCTCTTATGCACACATAAAATTTGAGAACAAATATATCAAGCAAGATCAATGGAGATAGGAAGAATGGAGATTCAAACCCTAGTGGACATGTGATGGTATAATCTTTTTGATTTTGTTGATTTGCATTGTCATAGGTAATCTTCATATGTTATGGTCGATCTTTGTTGTTGTTAGGCTATGGTTTTGTGGTTGAATTCGTCTAGTCTTTCAATATTATTTTTTCCATTATTCACTTTTCACCATACACACCATGTTCCTTAGATATACAATTCCCTAAGTGTTTCATATGCAAACTATTGTGAAATGCATTATCCTAAGTCAACTTAAGTAAGGTGTAATGATATGAGACATAAATTACACCAACACCCCCACTTAAGTGAAACTTAGGGGAATTTAGACTCAAGATAACAATGTAAGATGGGTCCTGACAACTAGTCCATGATAGGTACCCATGTAAAAATGCAATATAATCTCTCACAAATGGAGAAAAGGAGAAAACCCAGCAGAAAAAAACTCCCCCCAAAAAGAGAGATCAACACACAAAAGAACTCTAAAAAATAATGAGAAGGACAAAACATCTATAGAGGAAAAAAGTCACCCCCATAAGGGAGAATGGAGAAGTCAATTAACCCCCCAAATGAAATATCCCACACCTTTAAGAGAAATCACAATTGATGATGTTTTCTCTTAATGAAGGGTTTGGTGAAGATGTCTACAACTTTCTCTATTGTAGGATAATATAGTGCAAATCAATGACCTACTCCTAAATTAGCTCCTTGATATAGTGCATACGAATATTGATGTGTTTGGTCCTCTGATGGTGAACCAAGTTCTTTGAGATCTGAATGGCATTATGATTGTCACAATGAAGGACTGTAGACCATAGAGAGGTGAAATCAAACTCTGATAGAATATTTTGAAGATAAAGAGCCTCAATAGCTAAATCAATAGTCCCTTGATACTTATCCTCAATTAAAGAAATATAAATAACATGTTGCTTCTTGATTTGACAACAAATGGGGCCTAAACCAAGATGAATGCTTTAGCCTAAAGTGGACTTATGATCATCAAGATCACTAGCCCAATCAGAGTTTGTGTAACCAACAAAGGTGATTTCTGTACTTGATGCATAGTGAATTCCAAATCCATGTGTACCCTATATGTAGTGCAAGATGCATCTAGCATCTTTCCAATGAAGCTCATGTGGTTCTTGCATAAAGAATGAAACCATGCCAACTACAAAGGAAATATCAAGGAGTGTATGAGTCCAGTAGATGAGACTCCCAACAAGTTGACAATATAATGTGGAATCAACAAATGGAGTGGAACACTTAGCCTCAAGGTTGACTCTTGAAAGAAAGGGAGTCAACGTTGGCTTATAATCAACCATGTGGAACTGTGCTAGAAGATCAAGAGCATATTTGGACTGAGAAACCTCAAAAAAAGATTGTGATATCTCAATCTATAGAAAATATTACAAAAGGCCCAAGTTAGTCGTAGAAAATTTGTCATGTAAAATAGATTTGACACTGCCAATTTTGGAGGAAGTATTCACTGTAATGATCAAGTCATCAACATAGAGTACAAGTAGTAAATGAGATTCATCCTATCGTAAAATCTAAATATTTATATTTGAATGACACTTGTTGAATCTTATGGAGAGAAGAAAGGAATCTATCTTGGCATACCAACCCCTAGTGGTCTATTTGAGGTTGTAGATAGACTTCCTTAATCTATAAACAAAAGAAGAATCCTATATGAATCCTTGTGGCTACTCCATATAAATCTCCCCTTCGAGATCTCAATCTATAGAAAATATTACAAAAGGCCCAAGTTAGTCGTAGAAAATTTGTCATGTAAAATAGATTTGACACTGCCAATTTTGGAGGAAGTATTCACTGTAATGATCAAGTCATCAACATAGAGTACAAGTAGTAAATGAGATTCATCCTATCGTAAAATCTAAATATTTATATTTGAATGACACTTGTTGAATCTTATGGAGAGAAGAAAGGAATCTATCTTGGCATACCAACCCCTAGTGGTCTATTTGAGGTTGTAGATAGACTTCCTTAATCTATAAACAAAATAAGAATCCTATATGAATCCTTGTGGCTACTCCATATAAATCTCCCCTTCGAGATCTCAATCTATAGAAAATATTACAAAAGGCCCAAGTTAGTTGTATAAAATCTGTCATGCAAAATAGATTTGACACTGCCAATGATGGAGGAAGTATTCACTGTAATGATCAAGTCATCAACTGTAATGCCCCGCCAAGAAACCCCTAAGGGTTTAAGTTAAAAACACTCAATTAGAGTGTAAATTTTTTTATTTTTTTATTTTTTTTATAATAATTAGGAGTGTTAATGAAAAGTTACAACATTAAGATAGTTTGAAGTTATCTCAGCTCACAATTAGACACAACATTAAGATACATTGGAGTTAGCTGACAACTTGGATATCACAGCGAAAGGCTAAAACGATCCTAAGGAGTTTCCCAACACGATTACATAACCTTACACCTAACTCAACTTGCGTCATTAGATCCAGTAAATTGGATAACATAATTGTGAGATAATGCATAGATCTTGATTATATATGTGTTCAATGGTATGACATCTTATAACTTTATGAAGCATTCAATTACTTTGGTTGGTGAGGAGGCCATCGAGAGGTTCAAGTGTTTTAAATATAACAAAGTTCATTCATTAGGGTTTTAAGATAACCATCCACACTTGACATCATTCTTTAATGCTATAAATGTGCCTAACAAGATTTATTCGTTTAGGGTTAAACCACGATTAGTACAACGAGGGTTCCATCATTTGATTTTAAAATATTCACCCACATTTGATATCTTTCTTAAATATTAAAAGGTATGGTTAATAAGAAAAGTTCATTCCTTAAGGATTAACTACAACTAAAAGAGTGAGGTCCCTTCATTTGATTTCGTGCGTAGCCAATTGATGAGTTGAAGTTCTTTTATGAAAGGTATAATGTGAGTAGCCATGGAATTCATTTGAAGTTTTAATAATGCAAATAAATGGACTAATTTCGTTAAGATGGATATGCATTAGGACAAATGAGAGCATCCTTTAAATAAAAGTATCGTTAACTAGATGACATTCGTCATTTCAAGATTAGAGAAATAAGATCATAATGACGTTCTTCTATTAGGATTAAAATACGATTATCTTTTTGCATATCTCTTTTTTTTCTTTTTGTTAAATGAACTTAAAATGAGAGAGATACTTTTACTAAGTTTTAATGTTTAAACAACAAATCAATTATTTCCCATTTTAGATCAACTTTAGCAATCATGAGGGATTCCTTTTATAAAGATTAGAATAAGGATATCTAATTGAGTTCACCCAATTATAAAATAAATCTGGTGAGGATTATTGTTAAGATTAAAACGTGAAATAACTTAACAAATTCGTCCAATGTAATGAAACATAATTAACATGGCGTGATTCATTTACCTAGGTAAAAAGTAGATATTTATATGATGTGCATCCTTTAGATTTCAATCTAGGAATTGTGACATAAATTTTAACTTTGTTTCCCTTTTACATTCATTCCATTAACATGCTAATTAACAATTTAATTCAATGAAGTATTCTAGCAAGATTCTTTCCACTACTACAATATCTTAAATACTTTGCCATAATCATAATTCACAATGTTTTATGAACTTAAATAACTACATTTATCCAGATGTTTATTGTTATGCACTTAAATTTGAATTCATTAAATTTCCACCATACACTCATGCAAGAATACCACCATTCATGATAATTTAAAACATAAAACCAAGTACACTATAAACATCGCGTAACACAGATATGATCTCGGAGTTCACCCCTAAAGGGCTACATCTCCGGGTCTGCTCAATTGCAAGACCCCTTGGGTATTATATCGTTAGAAATACATGATTTATAAGTCTTTTACATCTTGCCACTTAGGCGAATACAATCAATATACAACAGACACTTCGATCGGGATATGCATAATTGGTCCCTTCTAAGCGGATCCAACTGACAATTCAAAGCAAGTACATGATTCTAATGACTGACGATACTTGACTAGGGGCGAAATCGGTTATGACCAACACAAATAACCCAATGTCCGGGTTCAAAACAAACCTAGCGAGACGTGCTACTATAACAGACGCATTGATTACTAAAATAATAATGGGTCGTCCTCTAGAGTTAACAGGTAATTACAACATCTTACCAAGTTGTCTTAAGCATCTAGACAAACAAATTATATCTTAGATAAACGCTAATGACATGCTAGTTTTACAACAATAATCTAGCCCCTGTTTAATGATACAAAAACAACCCCCTTCTACAAGAGCAAAATATATTAAGAGTGAATGGAGAAACATAAAAAAAATACTTTTCCGAGCTAAATCAAGCCTCTATTGCATACATTTAAAAATTAAAGACCATTACCTCCAATCCATTTACTCATTATCATATAACCAAATATTTTTCGATTTAAAAATCACAGTGAAGGTCATTGCTATATTAACGCCCAAAATACATATATGTAATTAATGATATTGGTTAAATAGATGCTATGTATTTTGGCGTGTACTATATTATAAGTTTTCATTCCCTCTTTTTTTTTGTTTTAAAAAAAAAAAACATTATATTTCTAAACAAAATCCCAACTCCCTTTTTTTTAATAACACAAATATTAGTAAGCATATTTCTTTGCATTTTATTATTTTTTAAATACTAAACAATTTTAAAAACTAACATAAAATAATACATAAAAAAAAACTTAAAATGTCAAAAAAAAGAAGAGGCGTTGCCTCACGGTTCGCGCAGGGTTTCCCTGCGAGCCACCGTGGACGCAGGGTTCCCTGCGGACACCGTGGTCGCAGGTCATACCCTGCGGCCCACGGTGGACGCAGGGGAATACCCTGCGTGGCCACTGAGCACGGGGTAAGGAGAAATGGGGGGAGGGGGCGGCGGCGGCAGGAGCCAAGCTTCGGCTCCTCCGCCGGCCAAACCCTAACCCATCAAGTTAAATTTTCTCCTCTCTTTTTTGTGTTTCCTCTTTTTTTTGTGTGTTTCTTTTTTTTTATAGATTTTTTTCGAAAATCACAGTTTGAAACTAAAACATTTTTTTTTGAATGAACACTGAAGAAAACACACACACAGTCACAGCCATTTCTTGTTTTTTCTATTTTTTTTTTATATATTTCCTGAATGTATAAGCAAAGATTGGGGAAGATTTTCTCCCTTCTAAATGTCCAAGTAGCCATGTCAAAACTTGAATCCAAGAACAACAAGCTTCCAAAACTGAATCTAAAACTAAATGACATTCGTGGACATGACCATTTCTTTTGGTTTCAAATGAAATAATAGGTAACAAGAGTCCTACCTCCATTAGCATTCCGGGCATGAATTTGAAGGAGAGCTCCACCTGCAACTCCAAGCAAGAGATCTCCATTCTTTTTTTTTTTTTCCATAAACCATGTTTTTCCCAAAAAAAAATCCCCCCAAAAGCCCAGAACCCCCAAAATGTTTTCAAAACTAGGTTAAAAAGTGAAACCCTAATTTTACCCTAATTTTCAATTTCGAAATTAGGCATTTATTTTTTTTTTAAATAAAACAAATGAAAATCCAAATGGAAGTCATTCATTACCATTCTCTATTACATCTTATTTGTTTTCCTTATTATAATTAAAATGCTTCTATTTCTTTTTGAGTTTTAAATTTTTAATTCCTCAATATTAATTTTAGGCCTACTTTTATATTTCGGAACTATTGACCGGGTAAGGCGTTTGATTAATTTAATTTTCTAAAAATCAAACTTTTATACTATATCGACTTTACAAGTAAAAAGAAATAATTTCTTTTAAATAATAAAATTTACCCTTTTCTCTTCCAAATGCGAATATGATTAATTTATTCCCATCTCCCAAATGACTTTGAATTTTTCCTTTCCAAAACGCATAACTCATTAAATTCATTATTTTAAAATTAGCTATTAAATTAACTCGCTATAACATAATAAAGCGACATGTTTAAATAAATGACTAATCTAATGCAAGAGTCTTATTAATTCTAATTTCTCAACTACAAATGCGTAAATGTTACAAATGCGTAAATGAGCACACTAACCCCAGTTAATTACCTTAAGCTTGCTACAATAGTAATTTAAAGCAATCTCTTAAATTAATGATTAATCATATAAAGGAAGCTACCCATTTAAATTTCTAAATTTCTAATGTGCTCGTCTACTCATAAGTTTTGAATTTAATACTTAGGATAACAAACCTCACTTACCTCGCGCAAGGCACGCAAATCGAGGGAGTCCTCCAAATCTCTTGACATGCATCCCAATGAAAAGAAAGCCCCACGAATCCACACACGATGCTCACCTAACCATGGCTAAGGCAAGACGAGAGTTATATGACCACTAAATCCGAATTCTAAAGATGAAGGAGCATACTCAACCTTGCAAATTCCAAAGGAGATGAACCTTGCCCTAAACGGTGTTGTACCTGCAATCTCCTGCACTCATGAATTCATACAAGCATGCATATACAAATACATATTCAATGAAGACGTTAGCTCAAGATTTATCACAAGGGCTAGGAACAATTACATTTACACGAGAATCGATGCAAAAGCACAATAATAAGTATGCACAGTTATTTATATTATCTAAACTACACATTTCACCATGGTTAACCTACCATTCAAGAATGCCACATAGGAAGTCAATCATGGTCAAACGGGTTTTACAAGTCTAACTAGGGTATGGGCATTACATCAACATAGAGTACAAGTAGAAAATGAGAGTCATCCTATCACAAAATCTAAATATTTAGATTTGAATGAAACTTGTTGAATCTTGTGGAGAGAAGAAAGTAATCTATCTTGGCATACCAACCCCTAGTGGTCTATTTGAGGCTATAGATAGACTTCCTCAATCTATAAACAAAAGAAGAATCCTATATGAATCCTTGTGGATGCTCCATATAAATCTCCCCTTCAATATCTCGGTGAATAAATGCACTCTTCACATCCATATGATGTACAACCAAACAATGAGTTGTGGAAATAGAAAGTTTCAAGCGAATGGAGTTCATCTTAGCTATGGGTGCAAAGATCTTAGTATAATCAACAATAAGAACTTGTGAGAAACTTTTTGCAATAAGTACTTATCCACACTACCATCCACTACAAACTTAGTTCGATAGATCCACTTACATTAAAACATATTTCTCCCCTTAGGGAGAGGCACTACCTCCCATGTGTTGTTCCTCATCAAGGAACTATACTCTTCCTCCATTGCTAAATCCTACTCAAGAAGCCCTTATGCTTCCTTAAATGATTGTGGATTGAAAGCTGAAGAAATGTAAGCATGTGGAATATCTTGATGTTAATATTGGGTCCTTTGATTATTTGAAGGATCCCCAACAAGAGAACTCATTGACTCAAGAGTCTATCAAGCCCAATGAGGTCTTGTAGGAGACGAAGGATGAGATTTATCAACTTCAAGTGGACCCTATGAAGGTGTGATCCTGCGAGTTGGAGTTGAGATGGAATCATCATTTGAGTCACTATCATAAATTTTCACTATGAAGGAAGGATGAGGAGGATGAGAGGCCAAGATAGGAGAGCTTTCCTCAAAGTGAACACTCCTCTCAATGAATACCTCACATATCTCTAGATCCATAAATCTATCTGCCTTAAAACCCTCAAGATATCCAAAAAATATATAAGGCCTACTCTGTGGTTCCAATGCCTTTCACTTTTGTGGAGGAATGTGAGCCCATGCTAGACACCCTAAGACCTTGACATGTCCCACAACTACTTTTGTACCACACCAATCCTCAAAAGGATTCATACCCTTCAAAGCCTTGTAAGGAACTTGATTTTGGATGTGTGTGGCACAATTGATAGCTTCTGCCCAAAAATTTGGACCAAGAGAATGAGCATGAATCATGCAGCTAGCCATCTCTTTAAGAGTTCTAATCTTCCTTTCTACAACACCATTATGCTATGGATTGTAGGAAACTATATGCTAAATATCAATCCCCTCAAGAGTACAAAATTCCTCATCTATTGTTCATGTATTCCCTACCATTATTTTTGTGGAGAATCTTGATGAGCTTCCTTTATTGCTTCTCATCATGAGCCTTGAGGGCTAGATATTTGTCAAAAACTTCACTCATGTGAACAAGAAAGTAGACCCAAGTGAAGTGGGAGTAGTCATCAATGAAGGTGAGGACATAATGAGACTTTCTAAATGATGGCACAAGAAATGGGCTTGCTACATTATTATGAACCAATTGAATAACTTCCAAAGCTCTCCAAGACTTCCCCTTATCAAAATTCTTTTTGGGATGCTTGCCCATGGAACACTCTAGATATATGCCATATGAAAAGTTGATTTGAAGTAGACTTGTGACCATTTCCTTAGAGCTTAGCTATTGAAGATAGCGGTAATTGAGCTTACTTTCTGAATTTGAATGAGTGAGCAAGGTGATAGAAGGAGATTAAGGAACAAAGTGGGAGAATGAATAAATCCATGTGTTGTGATTGGCTTGTCCCACTACTACCAAGGCATCATTATCAAGTTCTTTGACCACAACTGAATTAGGTGTAAACTCAAATTTCTTTCAATTTCCATAGTAGGTGATCTGGTAGATTGAAATAAGGTTAGTGCTCAAGTTAGGAATATAGAGAACATTCTCAAATGTTCCATCATCCATGTCAAATGAAACCTTCCCTTCAACTTCCACTTGTGGATCATCATCAATAAAAAATAAAGGTGCCTTGGATGGCTCTAATGAGTAAAATTGCTCCCTTGTAGAACCTATGTGATGAGAGACACCTCAGCCAAGTATCCACTTCTATGAAGATCCTATTGTTGCCACAAATGTTTTCCCTTCTTCTTTTGACTGTGAGGAAGTGGAAGGAGATGAATCCTTCTTCTTATAGGCAAATGGAAAATTGACGTTGTTCTTCTTAATGATATTTATCAACTCGTCAATTTGTTTTGAGTGGCAATGATGCTCATCATGACCAAATTTCTTGCAGTATGAACGAGTTGGTTTCTCCTTCTTAGGTGAATTTACCTTCTTGAAAGAAGATTAAGTATTGCCTTTTTATGGAGAGGATGATTGTGCTCTATCTTGTTGCAGCTTTCTCTTAGACTAATTTTGGTTCTTACCTTTTCCTTGATTCCCTTGATTAACCACCAAATCCTTGGACTTTGAAGACTGTAGAATCCCCATACTGATCAACGTATCTTGCTTAAACATCAACATTTTTGTGAATACATCAAATTATGGTGTAGTGAATGAAGCACTTGAAGTCAACTAATGGGTTTGGAAGCTAGAAACAAAGGCTGCATACTGTAATGAAAGCTTGGCCAACAAATTGTAAACCAACTATCCATCCTTCTTGTCAATACCACAATCCTTGAGTTTTTCTCTTAGCTTGGTTTCTTTTATGACATAGTCTTGGATTGTATCAAAATCCTTGGGTTCTAACATTCTGAGTTCATTGTTAAGCTTGTAGCCCCTAATCTCATCATCTTGGCCATACAATTTGCCAAATATGTCCCAAGCCTATTTAACTATAGTACATTTCTCAATGTGAAAGGTGAGTTATTTTGATACATACTTTCTCAAAATTCCAAGAGCCATATAATTTTTGGTGAGCTCATTTGATACATACTTTCCTTTTTTCATTAACTTACTGCATGCTTTAATTTTCCATAATGCATGGTCATGTGGAGTTAGAAGTGGAAATTTAGGAGAACCCATAACAAAAAATGAAAGAGCACAAGATAGAGACACACACAATCATACAAGACACCCCTCCCATATTCACTCAAGCAAAGAATCTCCCCCACTCTCCCCCCCCAAAAAAAAAAATTAATGATGATTTAGCACTTTGTGTGTGTACAATGGGCCAATTTCAAACAAGGGTAAAGTGGATTTCTGATTTCAAGATTACAACTGCCTTAAATAGGTTATATTGGACTCAAACAAATAAAGCACAAGACCTAAAATTAGGTCCAAGCATGTACATGTGCCAAATAGGCCAAAAAAGACCAAATTATGAAAGTGATATTTCTACTCAAAATGGTAAAAACCTAATAACACCACAAAAAAGTAGACAAAAAATTATGCACTTTAAAAAAAACTAGCACCTGAAAAGGAGGTTGTATGGGCTTGAATGGAGGCCGAGAATTTGAAAAATCGAGGATTGGACATGTATAGTTGTGAAAAACTAAAAATTATAGAAGCTATGCCCACCGAAATTAGAAACTAACTACACCACTATGGAGAGAACAAAAAATTAGCTCAAATAAAAAAAAAATTGCATTGAAAAAGGCCTCAAAATGACCAAGTTATGGACCCCTGAAGTTGGACTACAAAATAAAAAACTCAAATGTTGAGGGGGCAAAAATTTCCAAAAAGTATGCTGATGTAAAGCTAGAGTCAACAATACATGCAATAAAATTTGACAGTCGTATGACCGTCATGCCAAAAACCTTCCTTTTTGCATGGTAGTTTGTACTATACAAACTATTGATGTGGTAGTGTACAGACATATGACACATGGCAGTATGAAAGATGACATGGCTTGCTGACTGTGCATACGAATTGACACATGGAAGTACAATTGCTAATGTGGAGAATGACATGGAATTTGTGTAGCAATATAATCAATCTGCATCACACGTTGATGTGTCTGTACAAATGTCTCATGTGGTAGTATGATAGGGCACTGAGTTGGCACTACAAATGCCTGATGAGGTAGGTACAAAAGTGACATGGCCCTGTGTTGACAAATTTGGCTAATGAAAAGGTGCCACATGTCTCTTATGCACTACTTTCATGGACAAATCACAAGATGTCACGTGTATTTGTGGAAGGTCGGAATGAAAACATAATCAGTGTGGAAGCCATGTGCATTGTCACCAGTGGCTACGTGGACCCATTTACAGGTTTTGTGTGGATGCCAAGATAGTTGGAGGGTGGTTGGTGGAGGTGTTGTGGTGGTGTTGGGGCCTAGTTAGGTGCAAAGTGTAGGAGGAAGATATCGACAACGGGGTGGCCACAAAATGGTGGACTGGAGTGTGGGAGGAGTCGAGATTAAAGAAAGATGTCACTGGTAAGTGAGGAGCCATCGATGGAAGGAAACACGGGTCAACACAACGATACACCTGCAAAGTATAGGTTGACAGTGTACGGGGGGGTTGGTCTACGGACCCCTCCCCAAATAAAAAAACATTCTTTTCAATTTTTTATTTTTTAAAAATTTCAATACAAATAATAAAAACTGTGAATAAAATTATTAAAAATAAAATTTGTAGAAAATGAAAAATATATTTTTAATTTTTTTTTGAAAAAAAATCATATTGTTGGGCAGGTATGGTTGCACGACCTGCTTGCTTTATTTTTTTTTGCCTCGAAAGCGACTTTTGCCTAATATAAGAAAATTTATAGTCAAAATTTATGGAAACAACCACTTAGACACAATGGTGATCTCAAATTTGATATAGGATCCTCCAAAAATTTGTTGCCCCTTAGATCTAAAAGTATGTCAATCTACAATTTCATCAAGATCTTGCCAAAATGACTATGCAATGGCACCCCAATGGCTTTGATACCATATAGTAATTCTCCTATATCAACCCAAGATCTAAAGGCCAATAGAACAAACACAAGAGAGAACAAGATAGACAAGAAAAATCTATATTCTCATTAAGATGCAAAAATTGATCAACTATACAATGTACATGAGCCTGCTTATAAAGGCAAGGCCATAGGAAACTGGGAGTACACAGTCATGATATGTGGCTCAATGAGATACAAGAGTAGGTAGGGGAAATAATAAATAATTCCACTAAAGGTGGATTACCCAATAAAGGTGGAATTATCATTCCACTATAAGTGGATATGAAAATGTGATAACAAGATAACACCAGCAAAGGTGAGATTTCTCCTACAACCATGTTCCCTAGATATGCAATTCCCTAAGTGTCTCATATGAAAACTACTATGAAATGCATTATCCTAAGTCAACTTAAGTAAAGTGTAATTACATAAGACATAAATTACACCAACAATTATCTTTATGGACAGTCGAGAGCACAAAATTAGCTAGACAGGGTCTTATCAAACTCTTGGATTTTTTACCATTGTATCCCATACATCTTGCACTATAGTTTGGAGTTTCATTGAAGAAACAACAACCCATAGATCTCTATCCATAAACATATCATTCATTTTGATTTTCCACCATTAAACTTGTCCTCTATTGAAATGATGTCTTTAAGAACTTGTGGAAAATATTTTCAAGATCTAGTACAAAATTATTTCCATGAACTTCTGATCTTATGGGTGCCTCCAAATTTTAATTATGATAATATTTTTTCTTCATGTAACTACGATCTATCATTGATATCATGAATAATATCAACCTCCTAGAACTAATTTTTTTGATGAAAATCACTATTTGAATGTATCAAATGTGTAGCAACAATGTCTTCAAATAAAAAATTTCTAGGTCTTCTAACAACAGAGTTAGATGTGAATTCGTTATTCTAGTGCTTATAAAAATGTTGAATTTGAAGCTAAATATTCATAAGAAAAATAAAATCTTTATCTTCTTCTATGATTACATTTGATGCAAACTTTTCAAAATTACCCTTTGAATGGTGAAAATAAATAATTGAATTCATCATTATCCTCTCTAACACAAGCCATCTCTTCTTGCTTGACATTTTGAGCATCACTTTTCTCTTCTAATCTAACTCAATTTCATGCTTCACAAAGAAAATATGGTATACTAACACAAATTCTTCTTCCATAGATAATCTTTCCTTAGCATCCTCTTTGGATTTTACAACTAGCGCTTGCACTTGGGTAAGGTCCAATGTGTAATGCTGATAGTAATTTATATTGGAATTAACAATAGAATTATCAAAAATACACACTATAGTCCCACTCCTTTTATATCATTATGATTTACTATACAAATAGCCAAGCTAATTATGTTCGTAAATTAAAAGAATCAAGATTATTCTAATATTGCTTTCTTTGATTGATCTAATTTTATTTTGATACAATATGATTAAAATTAATCAATCATATATAATAATTTATGATAGTACTCATCTCTCCTAGGTAAGATTACTAGAGGGCTAGATAATTCCCCATATTTTTTTATGAAATTAGCAATATAATATACTTTATGTGCTATCTCCATGAAGGCAGAGAACTAGAAAGAATCTACTCTTCACTTGGTTCTCTGCCTTCATGGAGGTATAAAAATCTTTGTGAAGACTTTGACTGGTAAAATAATTACTATTGAGGTTGAGAGCTCAGATACAACTGACAATGTGAAGAAAAATATTGAAGATAAGCAGGGCATTTCTACAAATTAGCACAAACTAAATTTTATTAGAAAGGAGCTGGAAGATGGGAGGGCAGTTGTTGATTATGGCATTCAGGAGAATTCCACTCTAAACCTAGTCCTTCACCTTCGTGCTGGAATGCATATATTTGTTAAGGTTTTTGACTGACAATACCATCACACTTGCAGTTGAGAGCTTAGACAAAATAGAAATCAAGATAAGGAAGGGATTTCTCCAGACAAACACATTTTGACCTATGCTGAATTCAATCTGCTTAGACGAAATTTGTTGACAGTCGGAAAACAATTATAGTTTCATAATGTCAGACAATTTTTTGGTGGTGGGTTCCCCCAGAGGGATAGTGCTTGGACCTAGATGAGGTTCAATGGGTATCCGATAGTAATATATGATGATAAATGTAGTTAATTTTATTACAAATTATATGATGTCTCAAGGTTTGTTCTGAATGTCATGCACAACTCTGTGACCACTCTTTATCTTTTGCAGGAAAGCACCCTCAAAGGTAAAGGAAAGGAGGATGAGGACTATAAGGACCTCTTTAAATTCATCACCAAATAATGGGCAAGGAAGTTCTTCCCAAGGATCCATGGCAAAAAGAAAAGTTGTGTTTTCTATGGGTTGGTTTTTTGGTTTTTTGAATGACCCTAATGGTCTTTCGGCTTATAGTTACAGTTATGGTTATTCCTGGACTTAACTATCTTTTTCCTTGTGTGACATATTTTAATTATGACTCTTATATACTCGTTTAATATACGTAGTATGTTCAAAGTTTTTGATAGAGGAAAGTTTAGGTGGCTATGATTTTATTGTTTCTCTGCTAATAGTTATGTTTTTCAAAAGTGATCTTTTGAATGTGATGTGTTTTTGAGCAACTGACTTTGAACAATCATATGTTTTTAATATTATTTTGAAAAGCACGAAACAAAAACCTGAATAATACATCACATGCTAATTATAATGTTGCATAGCCAATGCATGATTCTAGATCTTTTAAAATAAAAATCTACTACCTTTATGAAAAAAAAATATAAATTATTATTTTTTATTACAAATCATATTTATCTTTAAATTAAATGTATATAAAAAATAATTTTTCAAGCACTCTAATATATTCAATTAAAAGCATTTAAAATAACAAAATATACTTGAGGCGGGTATTTCTAAAAATCCAAAAATCCATGAAAATCATCTCTTGGAATATTCGAGGACTGAACAGCCCTCACAAACATGATTTAGTTAAAAGTATGATTAGTGATAAAAACCCTGATATTTTTTTGATTCAAGAAACTAAGATGGCAAAAGATAAAGTTGAAAGTCTAAATATGTTCAAATATGGAGGAGTCAGTGGAGGGAGTTCAGAAGGTGCTTCGGGAGGAATTGTTACATTCTGGAACAAAAACAATGTTGAAGGTGAGATACTGATTCAGGAAAACAACTTGGCTTACATTAGATTTAAGCACCATAAGAATGGTAGCACTATTGGCATTATAACAGACAATAAGAGATTGTTGGCATTTCAATTAGGATATTGAGAAGGTTGTTGATAATTATGGATATAACTGATTAAGGATGTTTACTGTCTTCACAATATTATTTTGTCATTGATGTCAAGAAATTGATTTTCTGATTTAGTATGATGTTGCCATATCTTAAGAAGTATGTTTTGAAGAGAATTAAGATGTCGATAAAAGACACAGAAAGAATGTGATCAATAAGGGGAGGAATACGTTATTCAATGGGCAACTATTACCAAGTTAGACAATGATGAGATCATGTTGTTTAGATTGTTTTGATATCCTACATATGCTATTGTTTGTAAGGTTAATACTATACTATGTTACCAAGCAAGGAACCTAGTCGGTAAACCCTAAGGTTATCGCTATCAGTTAATGAAGGCGGAATGTCTACCAAGTGAAGTTTAGTATTTATCGAGTTGCAACCGAGTAATAACAGAATGCATTGGATGAATGCATGCGTTATTTAATGATGGAAGCTGATGAATTGGTTATGATTAAATGATTGATACAACATGTATGAAGTTTGTTAAGGATCTATGGCAATGGAAGATTAGCAAGAAGATCTGTAGCTCAGATTGAACCGCAATACCCTAGCACAAGTTCCAAGAAATGTATGCAAGTTCCAAGGTGAGGTAAAACATTTTCAAATCGAAGGATACATTGAACCTGGTCAAGATTGAAGATTTGATGGCTATGATTGATCATGGGAAATGTGATCAAAGACATTAAGTGGTTAGCAAATTGTTTATAAATAAGGAACTGTTGATAAACAATGTATGTGGGCAAGTGTAAGCACAGGGATGCTACATAGTGATTACTGAGCATAGAAGCTTGAAGACCTATTTGAATAACAAAGTAAGGAGCCCAGCAGAGGGACAAGATAAGTCCTATGACTAGATTGTATTGAGCAAATAAGAATCTACTTTAGCATTTTAGATGCAAAGTTGTAGACATACTCATTACTGTTATTTATTTGTAAGTGACAGAAAATCTCTTAACCGAGTGGACTTAATAGTCTTATTTGTAAATCCTCTAGCAAGGTGACATTCTGATTGAGTGTTTGAAATCCTTTAACAAGGTCACCTCTAACAAGGTGAAGATCCTAACAGATCTGAGGGAAATCCCTTAACCGGGTCACATCTAGCAATGTGTTTGTAATCTTTAATAGGATTTTCTTTTAACCGAGCATACTCTAGAAGAGTATATTTCTTAGTGGGTCTGAAATCCCACAGTGGTTTTTCCCTATTTGGGTTTCCACGTTAAATCTGGTGTTATGAGTGTTGTTATGATTATGTGTTCTTAAGTTTGCATGTTTTATAGTTTTGGTTACATATATCTGTTAAAGCTACCGAGGTTGAATCTATTGAATATATTGAAGATTAAGTTTGTATGATTCACCCCCCCCCCTCTCATCTTATTATTAACAATTGGCATCAGAGCTAACAATTGGTATCAGAGCATTGGACTCTGGAAGAAAAGTTTAAAGGTACTTGAGGAAAAGATCCAAAGATGTATAAGAGGGATGCACCGAAGCTGAACAAGTCAAGTTTCTCTACATGGCAAAAAAGGATGAAGTTGCACCTATCAGGAATTGGAGAATATGTTGTATATTATTTGGAGAATGATTTCATTAAACCTAGCACCTATCCATTGACAATGGAAGAGATAAAGGCAAAGAGAGAACATATTCAAGCAATAATTGAAATAACATCTGCATTGAGCGACTCAGAGTTTAATGATCTAGAAGGCTGCAATGATGCCAAGGCAATGTGGGACAAGCTCATATCTGTGTATGGTGGTGATGAACATGTTGAAAGAGAAAAAGTGGACAGTCTAAGAGGACAACTTGAATCTATGAGAATGAATGAAGGTGAGAACATAACCCAGTATAGTACAAGGTTAAAGGAGATTGTCAATCAAATCAAAGGAGCAAGAGGAACCATTGAAGAGAAGGATGTCACTAGTAAGTTATTAAGAACCCTTCTACCTACTTATGCAATCCAAGTCTCTGCAATCAATGAATTGAGGTCTGTACCCAATATGCTAGTTTCTTTGGATGCTACTATTGGTAAGCTACATGCATTTGAGTTAAGTAACTTTGATAACAGTGGGTCTTTGGTAAATAAAGTTGAGTCTGCATTGAGTTCTTTTCATCTTGATGAATCTGATGATTACAATAATAGAAAGTATAAGTACTTTGAAGGGAATCATAGTGGAGCAAGTGAAAGATTTCACAAAAACATGGAGGAGGTACACAAACTTTATGAAGAAATCAAAAAGCAAGAAGAGTTTGAAGCACTATTAGCCAAAAGGCTACCAAGAGGAAAAGGTAAGTACAAAGGAAAGTTGCCTTTGAAATATTTTAACTATGATAGAATAGGACATATGGCTTCTAATTGTCCTAACAAAGAATCCAGTGAAAAGAGAGATTACCGAGATGACAAACAGAAAGATAATCATTACAGAGTTCACCAAGACTTCAGAAGAAGAGATAAAAAGACATGTCTAATAGCTGATGATAAATCAGATGAAACTGATATAGAGGAAGTTGTTTATGTGGCTATCAAAGATGGATCAGACGAAGAAAAATCTTTAATATCTCACATAAATACTAATGATTCTTGGATCATAGATAGTGAATGCTCACATCACATGACAGGTGATAAACACAAGTTTGTTATATTAGAAGATTATGATGGAGGTTATGAAAGATTTGGTAATGATGCACCATGTCCAGTGAGAGGTAAAGGATCTATAACACTTCTTGACAATGCTAAATGTAATGATGTTTATTGGGTTGAAGGTTTGAAATACAATTTGTTGAGTGTAGCACAGCTAAACAAAATAGGATACCGAATAGAGTTTCAAAAAGGAATTGTCAAATCTCATGACAAGCATGGAAAGTTAGCAGCTACCAGGACACAAACAAAAGGTAACACATTTCACCTTGACTCAACTCAAAATAAGTGTCTATATGCAAAGATAGATGATACCTTGTTATGGCATAAAAGGTTTTGTCATGTAAATTTTGATAATCTGATCAAAATAAGAAAGATGCACCGAGTAAGAGGTCTACCGAGTCTTGAGACACCTGAGAATACTATGTGTCGAGGATGCCAGATGGGTAAGATGGCAAGATCAAGCTTTACAAGTAAGTCCTACACTTCTAAGGGAATTTTAGATCTTGTGCATACTGATCTTTGTGGTCCTATGAAAGTTCAGAGTTATTATGGTGATAAGTATTTCATATTATTTGTGGATGATTACTCAAGGATGATGTCAGTAATGTTTTTAAAAGAAAAATCAGAAGCTTTTCAAATGTTTAAATGGTACAAAGCAAGAGTTGAAAATGAAACAAGAAGACAACTGAAATGTCTCAGATCTGATAAAGGAGGAGAGTTCACTTCTGATGAATTTAACTTATACTACAATGATCATGGTATAAAGAGGCAAGTATCTGCACCGAGAACACCCCAGCAAAATGGGATAGCTGAGAGAAGAAATAGATCAATTGTGGATTGTGCAAGAACCTTGATGATAGAAAAGAAGGTACCTGAAACATTTTGGAGAGAAGCAATCAACACTGCAGTTTACACCCTAAACCAAGTACAACTGAAGAAAGGAACTTTGAAGACACCATATGAAATCTGGTATGACAAGAAACCTAATGTAAGTTATTTTAAAATCTTTGGAAGTAGATGCTATGTTCACAAAGATGACAGAAATGGTAAGTTTGATCAAAAAAGTGAAGAAGGAACATTTCTTGGTTATTCTTCTAGAAGCAAAGCATTTAAATGTCTGATCAAATCATCTAACAAAATAGTAGAAAGTGCAAATGTAAAAATTGATGAATTTTCAGAAAGAAATGATGAAGGAAAATCCAAAGAACCAGAAGATTATGAAGGATTTGTATATGTTCAACCGAGAAGTCCTACCGAGAAAACTATTGAAGGAAATGAAGAGAATATTCAGTTACCGAGTGATGAAGAAGATCATACAGAATCTACCGAGCCTATATTAGCCAAGTATGTCAGAAGGAATCTAGCATCAAGTCAGATTATAGGAGTTAAGAATGATTCAGTGATGACAAGGAATAAACTAGGACAAAACACATGTCTGATATCTGAATTTGAACCAAGGATAGTGAAAGAGGCATTTAACAGTGAAGATTGGATAAATGCTATGACAGAAGAGATTGATCAAATCAAGAAGAATGACACATGGACACTAGTCCCAAGACCAAAGGACAAAAATGTAATTGGTACAAAGTGGATTTTCAGAAACAAGTTGAATGAAAAAGGTGAGGTCATTCAAAATAAAGCAAGACTAGTTTGCAAATGTTATGCTCAAGAAGAAGGAATTGATTATGGTGAGACTTTTGCACCTGTGGCAAGACTTGAAGGAGTAAGAACATTGTTGGCATACAATGTTTACAAGAATTTCAAAGTATATCAAATGGATGTCAAATTTGCATTTTTGAATGGTATATTAGAAGAAGAAGTTTTTATTGAACAACCTGAAGGATTTATTGAAGGAGAGAATAAAGATTAGGTATGTAAACTGAACAAAGCTTTATATGGTCTTAAACAAGCACCTAGAGCATGGTATGAAAGATTACACTCTTATTTAATCAAGATTAGTTTTATAAGGACAAGTGAAAACAACAATATGTACATGAAGAATGATGAAGACAATGGAATACTGATCTCAGCCATATTTGTTGATGATATTATCTTTTGTGGAAATGACTCTTTATTCAAGAACTTTGGAAATGAAATGAACAAAGAATTTGAGATGTCATTAATTGGTGAGATAAAGTATTTTATAGGTCTACAGATACTGCAAATGAAAGATGAGATTTTCATTACTCAATCCAAGTACATAAAGGAAATCTTGAAGAAATTTGGAATGGAGGATTCAAAACCAATAAGTACTCCTATGACTACCAACTATAAACTATCAAAGAGTGATGAATCTGTATCTGTTGATGAGACACTTTATCGGTCTATGATTGGAAAGTTGCAATATATTGTTCACAGTAGGCTAGATATAGCACATGCAGTAGGTATAGTTGCAAAATTTTCTGTAGATCCCAAGGAAACACATATGACAACAATCAAGAGAATTTTTAGATACTTGAAAGGCACTGAGGATTATGGCTTAGTATATCAGAAAGGAAATGAATTTGATTTAAAAGTTTATACTGATGCTGATTGGGTAGGCAACATAGATGACAAGAAAAGAACAAGTGTTGGAGCTTTCTTTTTAGGAGAAAGACTAGTGAGTTGGCTTAGCAAGAAACAAGGATGTATTTCACAGTCAACAGCAGACGCTGAATATGTTGCTGCAGCATTGAATTGTACCAATATAGCATGGATCAAACAACTATTGGAAGGCATAAATGAGAAAGTTACCGAGCCAGTAACTATATTCTGTGATAATACTAGTGCCATTAACATTTCAAAGAATCCTGTTATGCACTCTAAGACAAAGCACATCTCTATCAAATATCATTATCTTAGAGAAGAAGTTCAAGAGAAGAAAGTGGTGTTGGAGTACGTTAGCTCAAAGGAACAAATAGCAAATATTTTCACCAAGCCACTACCAAGGGACACTTTTGAGTATCTCAAAAGTAAGTTAGGGGTCCTACCCCTATCTTCTACTCACTAACCGAGTTCGATGAAAGCATCAATTCAATGACTCTAAAGAATACCTTTTAGGAGTTGATGTTGATTTACACACTTTAGGATGTTTTCTAAAGGTGTGCAGGAAACAAAAATAGGGAACAAGAATTGAAGACAAAATGCTCTAACCGAGATTGAGTTGATACTGAACAGCAAAGGAATTACTTCAAACAGGAAAAAATTATGTATTAGTTTTCTTTTGTCATTGTTGTCAAAGGGGGAGAAGACTAATGTAAGGGGGAGAAGACTAATGACAGGGGGAGAGCATTTCAGCAATCTGAGTGATCACAATCACAACAATCTGAATTCAAATCTTTTAGTTCAAATCAATTGGTTTTGCCATCAATGCCAAAGGGGGAGATTGTTGGCATTATAACAGACAATAAGAGATTGTTGGCATTTCAATTAGGATATTGAGAAGGTTGTTGATAATTATGGATATAACTGATTAAGGATGTTTACTGTCTTCACAATTTTATTTTGTCATTGATGTCAAGAAATTGATTTTCTGATTTAGTATGATGTTGCCATATCTTAAGAAGTATGTTTTGAAGAGAATTAAGATGTCGGTAAAAGACACAGAAAGAATGTGATGAATAAGGGGAGGAATAAGTTATTCAATGGGCAACTATTACCGAGTTAGACAATGATGAGATCTGTTAGGCCCAATATGGAAAGCTAATGTACTGAGAAGGGAGGAGTGAATCAGTACTTCAAAACTTTTCTTCAACAATAACTTTACTATTATGCATAAACCGAATAGTGCAGTAACATAATATAAAGCTAAAACAAATAGATAACAATCATACATGATTCACACCATAACACATATATTTTGGTTATGCATAAACTCTTTCTTAGAGAGAAAAACTGTAGTGGGGATGGCACCCACAACTTCACTACTTAAATAATAAAGGTTGCTCGATTGGAGCTACATGTTTAGCTATTTCTGATAGCTTACCCTGTTAGGAGTATCAAGATCTATTAGATCTACCTTGCTAAAGGATTTTACAACAATTAATCTAAATGCTACACCTGATTAGAGGCTTTACAATTTATAGACTCGATTAGAATCTTTTACCCTGTTAAAGGTTTCTCTTACAACTTCAAAATATTACAATAAAATCTTTACAAATATCTGCAACTTTACATTTGGAATGTTATAGCAAATTCTATGTGCTCATAATAAGATTACCTGTCTTATAGCATACCTCGGTAACCCATATAGTAACTCGGTAAACCCTTCTATTTACTCTGTTCTTTGACTGTTCTCTGAAATCCTTCTTGGTGACCTTTGTGTCTTTGTAACAGTCATAACACTTAGTGCTTTCACATGTCTTGCTTCATATATTTCTATATCTTCCTTTCTATCATGCTACATGTATATATCCATTCTTAATCTATGTTGTATAAATAGATCTCTTATGATGGTGATCCATTCATTGCTTCGATCTTACAAACATGTTTTATCGAATGAATAATCATGCAAAATATTTCATTGGTTAGATGACCTTAAAATCATACACAAACTTTAAGTGCAATTTCCAATGTGATAACGGTTAGATGTTCCTTGATCTTGTAACACATTTCCATATGTATGTACAGGTTCAATGAATCTGGTAACACGTTTCACTTGATGTATATCAACTTGGTGTGTCATCTTTGCTACTCGGTAGACATGGAATGATACTCGGTAGACAACTTAGTGTATACTATGCTCTGAGACTACTTTCTTCTATAACCGACTGGACTGTGCATACTGACTGAATATTTTGGTAGAGATAACCGACTAGAGTATATAGAATAAATTTAAACATAAAACTAATGGCAACTTGATAAGTAGTAACAATCTCCCCCTTTGACATTAGTTGAGATGTTTGACAAAAACTACTTTCAAAGTTATAACTCAATAATCTATGTACTTGCAAAATTTGACTACACTGACAGTATATACAATAGTCAATGAAATAATATGTCCAGATATACTCCCCTTATCAATATACTATACAAAACTTTGATTTTGCATGCTCGGTGATCTACTCTTGTTATTTGCTTATTGTTCTGTTCACTTCTTGGTTCACTACTCTTGGGTACTCTGCTTACTCTACTCGGTATATTCCCCCCTGTATACTACACTCCTTTTGCTTGATACTATAATTTGATGCTTTGAATACTATATCACTCCCCCTTTTTGACAAACATCAAAATTTAGTTACCATTCGGTGGTGGCAACTGGTCAAAATTGGTTTTGTACTTTGTCCATGCTTCAGTGAGAACGATAGAGAGGGCATCCTTTACACTGTCCATTAAAGAATTCTATGCTTGAATATCAGCCAATAATGATATTAAGTCATCTAAAGTGCTTCCCTCTTGTGTAGTAGACAAGTATGTGGCTTGGTTGATTTGTTCTTGGATGGATGAAAGATGAGAAAGGAATAATGTCTGGAGTGTCATTATGTCCATCCTGATCTTGTGTTCTTCATTTCTTAGGTCCAATTGTTGAGCCATGAGCTGTTGTAACTTTGTATAGAAATTTTGAACAGAATTGGGCTCGGTGGTCAACTTATTTGAGAGATCGGTGATCTCTTTCTTAATTGCTTCTATTTTATTTTTGATGTCTTTAATGAATAAAGAAAATGTACAGAGTTTCAGAAATAAATAAAGAATGTGCTTGAGTTGAGGGGTCAACTCAGCAATAAATTTGACAAGTTTCACTTTGCCAATAGCTATAGTTTTTTGTACCTCTTCTATCATTTTTGTAGTGAGCTCTTTTGACTTTTAGCTTGCTCAAATATTTGGATGCATCTACTCCAGATGTCTCTATCTTGGTTAGGAGTTCATCCAGTTGAATGTGGATGGCTGCATCTTTGGTTACTGTAACTTCAGGTAGCATATCTATTAAGAGTGCTTTCACCTTCTGAAGTACTTTATTTTTCTCTTGAATGGCCATTTGCTTCTCTTGTTCAGCCTTTGCTTTGCATATGTAATGCCCCGCCAGGAAACCCCGAAGGGATTAAGCCAAACACAAGAATAGAGTACAATTTTTTATTTTTTTTTAAAGTTACAACACATAAGATGCAATAAGATAACAAAGATTCAGATTGCATAGCGGAAGACTTCAACTAACACCTAAAGAGTTTCCCAACGAGATTACTTAAATTTCACAATTCACTTAACTCACACAATTAATCCAAAAGCTGAATATCTTAATAACGAGATAATTCATAAACAGGATGATTCCTTTCAAAAGAGGGACAGATAAATCACAAGCGAAGATTCATCATTAAAATCCATTCATAAACTTCATTCAAGCTTTTCATTTAAAATTACAACCATACATCTAACATTCTAATACACTAGGATTTCATCAAAACATAAGAGATCTTTCCAAGCATATTTAAATTCCTTAACAACAACTGAGCATAATTCATTACCCTAAGTTACATTCTTTCATATTCCAACTTATTGCATTTCAAAGACGAATGCATACTAGCATCTACGATAAATCTCATCTAAACCACTTAAGCATTTGATCAACATGGCATTCCAGAAGGAACCACATATAAACATTTAAAGTTAATTCCATTTATTCACTTAACCATTCTAACATAAGTTAATCATACATGGTAAAGCTGAATAAAGGAAACATAAGAGAATAACATCACATAACACCATAATGATCTCGGAGTTCACCCCTAAGGGCTACATCTCCGGGTCTGCGCAACTGCAAGACCCCTCTGATAAATAATAAGGTTAAGAATACAAGAGGTTACACCATTACAATCCAGCCATCAAGGCGATACATAAACAATATCCAAACGACCGCATCGGTCAATTAATACATAAACGATCCTTGAAAAGAACAGGATCCAGCTGAACGTAATCAAAGCTAAAACAAGAGTCCAAGAGAGCATCCACAAGACTGAGCCATCACCACCCAAGGTCTAACATGAAACCGACACTCACAAGGGCAGAGACAAAAAGGACGACTCACAAAGGTACTCCTAACAGGACAAAACGACAACACACTAGCGAACGTAGGGACAAGTGTCATCACACAACCTGGTATGGATACCATGGCAAGTCTTCATAGGTCCCGACCCCATACACTGGGTCACCCTGGCACCCTAATCCGAGCTTCCTGCCCATCCAAGCCTCATGTGGACCCACACATCCTCTCGTGAAGACAAGGATGGCGGTTTGCCATTTCAGGCCTTCTCACAGCATGTCGAATCTATGATAGCACTCGTCCCATGTGTGAGGCACAATTATCTTACTTAGAGATTACATTCTAATCTACTTAGGTTATCACTTATTAGACTCACTTTCGACGGGTTACCCAGCAGCCACTTTGGGCGCGGCCCCCAATCGAAAGCCACTTTCCCCATACGACACTAGACTATACTCGGACGAACTCAACCAAGGAATACACATGGTCAGACGAACGGAGTTCAAAAGAGAGAGACAAACATCTGGTCAAACACGACTCACACAATCATCATTCGACTCACACACAAGGATATGACCAAAACGACACTACCACAATACAACAGTCAACTCAGAATCGAGGACTAAAATAGGTACCCCAAGTCAATCCATACGACAGGGTCCTATCAAACAAAGCACTCTTGCCATTTCATAATTAAAGGCGAATACAGAAATTAAACTCGCAAGGCAATAATCAGAAAAGACAATACTTCCTCAATTGATTTAATCATTACAAGACGATCGAGTTTCTACAAGATCTAAATCAGATTACAGTTATCTACCTCAACTAGGGATAAGTTGTTCTTGGTTTTCTAACTCCTAAGGTTCAAAGCATCGAACAGGCAAATTAAGCCATAATGAGTTTTTAACCATTTCATATTAATAAAATTCAGACAACCATTAATCAACTAAAATAAGATATTTAATCTCCAATCAAAACGTCATTAACATACCGGTCTAAAATCAATCTCTACAGATTCATACTTTCAATTCCAGTTACATAATACGGATTACAGAAATAAAAATGTAGAAGGAGAATCTAAAGAAGCTAATCATTTCCAAAAGCACATCGTTTCAATTCAAACACCCAACGATAAATATTTCACTACTTCTCAATTAGCCAAATGCTCTAATCAGCTAGAAGGTGAGATTTAGATTCATTAATCCAAGATCAATCAGAATATAATCAATGATATTTAGATGCGAAGTTAACAGTTTTAGGACTTAATCAGGAAAGGGGCATAAGTCACGAAATGGAGTTGAATAATGCTTAATCTATAAACTCCATTATAAAGTTAAACAATACCAATTTAACATTTACCATTTTTTTGCCACCATAATCCTAATTAAGAAACTAGATAAAACTTAGCACTAAAAATACTCTCATTAAAATGATATATTATCATATGCATTTTTTTTTTAAATACTAAAAAAAACATGCATTAAAAAAAATGATTTAAAAAAAACTACGTTTAAACAAAACGCATTTAACAAACTATGTTCTTTCTTAAAAAAAACGCATTTAATAAACTATGTTTTAAACAAAACAAAAACGCATTAACAAAGGGCGAGGGCGCCGTGCCCTAACCCTAACCGCTGGCACTGGGGGAACTTCGTGGGCGGCGCCACGGTGGTGCCCGCAGGTGCCGCAGTGCCCTGCGGCCACCGCGGTGAGCCGCGGGCCACAAAGAACGCAGACCCCACGGTAGCTGAAACGGAGGAGAAGGGGGAAACAAGTGGGGTGACACGCGGGGAGAGGAAGGGGGAGCGGGTGGAGCTCCGCTCCCCGCCTTCCCACCCAAACCCACAGTCAAAAAAAAAGACCAACGCGCCCAACTCGGTAATGACACGTTTAAAATTTTCTTCGAACACACAGTTCGGAAAATAACATCTTTTCTTTATTTTTTTTGAATACACCCAGTCCGAAATTAACACAACGCCCAGCATGAAATTTGATAGAATTTTGATTTAATAAAAGTTCGGTTTAAACGAACTGGGTTTTGGCATCATATTTTCTTCCTGGTTTTTTTTTTTCATCTTTAACATACAACCAAGGGTTTCAAACGCCCAAAAGCAAAGAGGAATTAACAATACCTCAAAAACACTTCCAGCCAAGCTAGTTAATTTACTAAATCAATCAAAAGGATGGCATTCAATGGAGAATCCAAAGCCAAGATGAAACCCCCATTTCCATTTCAAACAAAAACTAAAATTGAGAGAGTTGGATCCTACCTTAATATGCAATCCTGGTATAGCTGAAGGAGAGCCCACCTCCCAGATCCAGCAAAACCGCATCCTCTCCAAAACTCCCAAATTTCCTTTCGAAATTCTCTCCAACCAAAGATTTTTTTTAAATTTGTCCATCCTCCAATTTTCATTCCCAACCAAAAATTCCCCAAAAAAGTCCATCCCCTCCAAATCTCCCCAAATTTGGGTTATATGGAAGAGTTGACCCAAAATTTCTATTTTTGGAATTAAAAAGTTTTATTTACAAATAACTCACAAAATTAATCCTTTTCTCATTATACAACAAATTAAACTTGCCTTTCAATTAAAAATCGATTTCCTCAATCAAAACGATTTAACCTTTCAAATTTTAAAAGCTAACAGAATGCAATAGAATCTATTGAAATTTAAATACAAAACTTCTTTTCATCAGCATATATAAAATACATTTAATAATCAAAATCAGTCATTTAATCGAATTTACTCCCAATTAAATTAAGCAATTCAATATCAACGAAACTCGCATAACGGAAACCAAATTAATTTAGTCCATTAATCTTCAAAGCACAAACGCATAAATAATCAACATAATCACTTAGGACTAATTAATCAATTAACCAAACACACCAGGCATGCAAATCGAGAAAGCCAACCAAACAGACGACTCGCAAACCCAACAAGAAGGGGATTACCGACGACGACTGGCGATGCTCACTTGAGCACGACTAAGGTCGACTAGGGTCTTACGACCACCTAATCCAACTCTAAGGATTAAAAGAGGTACACTCAAACCTGCACATTCAGGTGAAGACGAACCTCGCACTCATGCGGCGTTGTACCTGAAATATCCTGCAACCAAAGATCATACATGCATACATATATAAAATCTAATGAAAGCGTTAGCTCGATATTGATACCACGAAATAGGAACACTGAATAACTCGCATATAACTAGTGTGAAAACCACATCAATAGCTATGCGTTAAATCAACATCTGACTATAACATCATATTAAGATAAACTAATCAAGATTCAACCAAGGTTAGAAATAGATTAGGGCAGGGGTACTACATTCTCCCCCCCTAGGTTCTGACTTACTCCTGGAAGTCGTAAGGCTAGATGGAGAACATGTCGTACGCATCAGCCCTGAAACTCATTCAACAAAGATCAAATTGCACATAGAAATCTTTCCATAATCAAATGAAATATTATTGCAAAATCCTTTACAAACGCCATTATCCATTAGCAAGATACATCTAAAACCATACATTCCTTAAAATATTCTAGGAATTATCCACAATCATAACAGAGAAACAAGAATTTCTTCCTTTCATTACACCAAATTAAAGCATTACAAAGAGGTAAACAACAATTACCATAATCATCGACCCAAAAATGACAAGGAAACATGCCATAATGATCCATTTCCTTTACCAATCCATCTTTATCATAAGATTTAATAACATAGAACTAGCTCAAAATATCAATTTCTACAGCCAAATTAGCTTTCAAGAAATAAGAGCAACAAAATAACTCAATTGTTTACACTTGCTAGGCATAAGAAAACCTTTCCAAAGACTATGTCCCATAACATAGTGACAAGTTAACACAATTTACTCCATGCTACCGAAAATAACCATCCACATAACTGGAATGCATAACAGAAAAGGCCACATGTGAGCATGTCTAATGCTTGGTCAATGATAACATGCACGATCAGCATCTCTATGCCTGATCTCAGAACAACAATAAGATCATAAGAATCCAATATCTCACTCAAAGGCTTGATGGTGCTAGGCACACCATAGCAGTGCTACCTTCCATACAAGACCTTTGTGAATATCCCTTGTTGTGTAAGGTGTTTAGCCTCCAAGAGATAGTCACCACACATAGGTAGGTAGTGGGTACTAGCTGCGTCACAGCCTCACATACCCCCTATCCTCACGGTTCCCTATATCAACTTCCTCGCACACACTCTACCAATTCCGTATCATACGTCCTTGGAGAGGAATTTCACATTTCGACACAAGATCAACATCCGAAAACAATAAGGATAAACCAGTTTAGCCACCAAAGTACAGATGAATAAAGATAATAAATCATCAATTCCAACAGTAAGGCAAGAAAATAATCCGGAATTTCAACACCAAATCAAAGTGCAAAAGATCACAAGATCGTGGCCAAACCTTCAAAATCAAAGTAAAATAAATTGCTGATCCCCAAAGAAATATAAAGAATATCACAACTGCACATAACAGCACTGTGTGACTAGCATCTAGCCACCAACAAGGAAGGAAGGAACAACTGACTAGCTATTGCAGTAGCTCATCATGTGGTGCGACATATTCACACTATCCACATGGCATGGCGGTGTGCACCTCGACATCACCCCGCATCATGTCGTCACATGGCATGGCAATACCCCAAGTGGAGAAAACACACAATGGACGTATCCCGCATGGTAGTGCACCTCGCAGAAAAAGCACGCGCAAGTCACATCCTGCATAGCGACGTATCTAGAAGGATACTCACCATAAGTCAGAGGTATACATGACCATGGTCCACCCACATGCCCACCAACACATACTAACTGGCAGCACATGTGAATAAACCTACCTTTCATGAAGACAAGGCAAAGGATCCTCCAAATTACACCATCACTATCCAAAAGAATCACCATCAAAATGCTCAAATAAAGGAAGAGAATAGGCTGACACACATAAACCTATAAATAGATTCATCAAAGGGAAAGTATTGAGTACACCTTGATACAGTTTAGTAGTACAACTATATCATTCCTCGAAGTAGAGAAGCTAAAGTCGCTTCGCGCCGACATTACTCGTACGCCAATCCATACTATTCAAGGAACGGTCGCTTCGAAGACTACCCCTTAACATACTGAGTTACCCACAACCCGAGGTTTGGTACTCAGCAGGGAAACAAATAAGCAACATCACATAAACAGTATGGTTTCCCATACTCATAAGCAACATATCCTCCATGGTTGATTACTTCACCAATCCATGGGCACATATAATAAGCACTGGTTTCTTACAATACACACAAATACACCAGCACTGGTTTAGTCACATTTACGGGGAATACTTTTCAGTATGCTAACATCTATACAAGGAAGATTCCAATTATGCTTTCTATATAAATAACTGAATCAAGTTTACTCTAGATTCAAGTACTGAAATTATTAACAATTCACAATTACATAAGGAAATAACATCATTCCTATAGCTTTCACGAATCTCTCTAAGCATTCATAATTAAATTACTAGCTAAGCAAATTCGTTTCTAAAGCTTAAGACTTTCATCTATCACTATGAAGCCAAAAGCAAACACACAATTTCACATGTTTTATAAACATTCTATTTAAATCAATGCATTCTTTAATAGCATTTCTAAAATTCTATGATTAGGCAAAGAGAAGGGAAAGAGAGTTTGATAACCAAACTATTTCCTACAAAAAACGCAAGATCAAACAAGATCACGCTACAATACACAATTTCTCACTATAAGCCTATCATTTCAATTACACGGTTTCCATTTCGTTACCGATTTAGAAGGATGACAATCAATCTCACAAAACATTTCCAATAATTATAGTTGCAACAGGAGGTTCTAGTTTTCCAAACAAGCAGAGATCAATAAAGGCAATCTTTTCGATAATGCAAGACCTCTTAAGAACACTCACTTAATAATATTACAATACAGACACATGTCACAATTTGCAACCTATAAGAGAAGATCACCTTACGATCAAAGATAAGAAAGGAGCTATTACCCCAAATAAAACATATTAATGCACGCACATCAAACAAGCTTTCCATTCGCACTTTCTAAACACATTAAGGTAATTATATATACCCAAAAAGCGAGTTCAATGGAGCATTTGCTAAAATAAATCTTCAGTCAAACTGGTTTAATGAAACACATAAGACAATCTTTCGGAAAACACATTATTACTCTCTCGAAGCTACAATAACATGCTCCTTTTAACACTTCTACAAACCAAGCAATTTCACATAATTCATCTATTCGCATATCAATGCACCTTACTAAGGTAGAATTTTAATCATGCTACTCCTACAAGATACAAATGGAGAATTCTTTAAACATACACATACAGTTTTCTCCCAATCACCAAAATAAATTTTTAAACCCATAGCCCTTTAATCATCTAAAAACATAAGCGACATAAGGCTCATACAAGGGTTCAAGAAGTCACACCCTTTTCTTTTGCAAACCAAAACTCAAATCAAAGATAATTACACATATCCTAAATCATTTTAATTTCCAGAAGGAGAGAGAGGAATGGCGATGATCATTTAATTTTCTACAAAATAAGCATTCAATAATTGCCATACTAGTCCTTCAAGTGGACAACACTAAGCTAGATCATAATCTTAAACAGACACGATTCGCACTTTCAGATTCAAGACAAGCACGAACCAATCCAAATGGGTTAGTCTAAAGAGTACAACACTCAATAAAGGAAGGTCCATACGACTCTCTTTCAGAATAAGAGTAATCGTAGACCAAGACAACAATAAGCACACAATGCACAAATAAGCACTCAAACACCAACATCAAGAAGTTGAAAACAAGGTGTGAACACACACGTTACACACCCAACAAGGTCTGCTCAATCACTCACATGCAAAAGGAGGACAAGCATACACATAAGGTCGATACACCTCACACAAATAGAGGGCACACGCGACACCAGAGATCCCAATGTTTGCAACATGGGCTCTGATACCAAATGTAATGCCCCGCCAGGAAACCCCGAAGGGATTAAGCCAAACACAAGAATAGAGTACAATTTTTTTTTTTTTTTTAAAGTTACAACACATAAGATGCAATAAGATAACAAAGATTCAAATTGCATAGCGGAAGACTTCAACTAACACCTAAAGAGTTTCCCAATGAGATTACTTAAATTTCACAATTCACTTAACTCACACAATTAATACAAAAGCTGAATATCTTAATAACGAGATAATTCATAAACAGGATGATTCCTTTCAAAAGAGGGACAGATAAATCACAAGCGAAGATTCATCATTAAAATCCATTCATAAACTTCATTCAAGCTTTTCATTTAAAATTACAACCATACATCTAACATTCTAATACACTAGGATTTCATCAAAACATAAGAGATCTTTCCAAGCATATTTAAATTCCTTAACAACAACTGAGCATAATTCATTACCCTAAGTTACATTCTTTCATATTCCAACTTATTGCATTTCAAAGACGAATGCATACTAGCATCTACGATAAATCTCATCTAAACCACTTAAGCATTTGATCAACATGGCATTCCAGAAGGAACCACATATAAACATTTAAAGTTAATTCCATTTATTCACTTAACCATTCTAACATAAGTTAATCATACATGGTAAAGCTGAATAAAGGAAACATAAGAGAATAACATCACATAACACCATAATGATCTCGGAGTTCACCCCTAAGGGCTACATCTCCGGGTCTGCGCAACTGCAAGACCCCTCTGATAAATAATAAGGTTAAGAATACAAGAGGTTACACCATTACAATCCAGCCATCAAGGCGATACATAAACAATATCCAAACGACCGCATCCGTCAATTAATACATAAACGATCCTTGAAAAGAATAGGATCCAGCTGAACGTAATCAAAGCTAAAACAAGAGTCCAAGAGAGCATCCACAAGACTGAGCCATCACCACCCAAGGTCTAACATGAAACCGACACTCACAAGGGCAGAGACAAAAAGGACGACTCACAAAGGTACTCCTAACAGGACAAAACGACAACACACTAGCGAACGTAGGGACAAGTGTCATCACACAACCTGGTATGGATACCATGGCAAGTCTTCATAGGTCCCGACCCCATACACTGGGTCACCCTGGCACCCTAATCCGAGCTTCCTGCCCATCCAAGCCTCATGTGGACCCACACATCCTCTCGTGAAGACAAGGATGGCGGTTTGCCATTTCAGGCCTTCTCACAGCATGTCGAATCTATGATAGCACTCGTCCCATGTGTGAGGCACAATTATCTTACTTAGAGATTACATTCTAATCTACTTAGGTTATCACTTATTAGACTCACTTTCGACGGGTTACCCAGCAGCCACTTTGGGCGCGGCCCCCAATCGAAAGCCACTTTCCCCATACGACACTAGACTATACTCGGACGAACTCAACCAAGGAATACACATGGTCAGACGAACGGAGTTCAAAAGAGAGAGACAAACATCTGGTCAAACACGACTCACACAATCATCATTCGACTCACACACAAGGATATGACCAAAACGACACTACCACAATACAACAGTCAACTCGGAATCGAGGACTAAAACAGGTACCCCAAGTCAATCCATACGACAGGGTCCTATCAAACAAAGCACTCTTGCCATTTCATAATTAAAGGCGAATACAGAAATTAAACTCGCAAGGCAACAATCAGAAAAGACAATACTTCCTCAATTGATTTAATCATTACAAGACGATCAAGTTTCTACAAGATCTAAATCAGATTACAGTTATCTACCTCAACTAGGGATAAGTTGTTCTTGGTTTTCTAACTCCTAAGGTTCAAAGCATCGAACAGGCAAATTAAGCCATAATGAGTTTTTAACCATTTCATATTAATAAAATTCAGACAACCATTAATCAACTAAAATAAGATATTTAATCTCCAATCAAAACGTCATTAACATACCGGTCTAAAATCAATCTCTACAGATTCATACTTTCAATTCCAGTTACATAATACGGATTACAGAAATAAAAATGTAGAAGGAGAATCTAAAGAAGCTAATCATTTCCAAAAGCACATCGTTTCAATTCAAACACCCAACGATAAATATTTCACTACTTCTCAATTAGCCAAATGCTCTAATCAGCTAGAAGGTGAGATTTAGATTCATTAATCCAAGATCAATCAGAATATAATCAATGATATTTAGATGCGAAGTTAACAATTTTAGGACTTAATCAGGAAAGGGGCATAAGTCACGAAATGGAGTTGAATAATGCTTAATCTATAAACTCCATTATAAAGTTAAACAATACCAATTTAACATTTACCATTTTTTTGCCACCATAATCCTAATTAAGAAACTAGATAAAACTTAGCATTAAAAATACTCTCATTAAAATGATATATTATCATATGCATTTTTTTTTTAAATACTAAAAAAAACATGCATTAAAAAAAATGATTTAAAACAAACTACGTTTAAACAAAACGCATTTAACAAACTATGTTCTTTCTTAAAAAAAACGCATTTAATAAACTATGTTTTAAACAAAACAAAAATGCATTAACAAAGGGCGAGGGCACCGTGCCCTAACCCTAACCGCTGGCACTGGGGGAACTTCGTGGGCGGCGCCACGGTGGTGCTCGCAGGTGCCGCAGTGCCCTGCGGCCACCGCGGTGAGCCGCGGGCCACAAAGAACGCAGACCCCACGGTAGCTGAAACGGAGGAGAAGGGGGAAACAAGCGGGGTGACGCGCGGGGAGAGGAAGGGGGAGCGGGTGGAGCTCCGCTCCCCGCCTTCCCACCCAAACCCACAGTCAAAAAAAAAGACCAACGCGCCCAACTCGGTAATGACACGTTTAAAATTTTCTTCGAACACACAGTTCGGAAAATAACATCTTTTCTTTATTTTTTTTGAATACACCCAGTCCGAAATTAACACAACGCCCAGCATGAAATTTGATAGAATTTTGATTTAATAAAAGTTCGGTTTAAACGAACTGGGTTTTGGCATCATATTTTCTTCCTGGTTTTTTTTTTTCATCTTTAACATACAACCAAGGGTTTCAAACGCCCAAAAGCAAAGAGGAATTAACAATACCTCAAAAACACTTCCAGCCAAGCTAGTTAATTTACTAAATCAATCAAAAGGATGGCATTCAATGGAGAATCCAAAGCCAAGATGAAACCCCCATTTCCATTTCAAACAAAAACTAAAATTGAGAGAGTTGGATCCTACCTTAATATGCAATCCTGGTATAGCTGAAGGAGAGCCCACCTCCCAGATCCAGCAAAACCGCATCCTCTCCAAAACTCCCAAATTTCCTTCCGAAATTCTCTCCAACCAAAGATTTTTTTTAAATTTGTCCATCCTCCAATTTTCATTCCCAACCAAAAATTCCCCAAAAAAGTCCATCCCCTCCAAATCTCCCCAAATTTGGGTTATATGGAAGAGTTGACCCAAAATTTCTATTTTTGGAATTAAAAAGTTTTATTTACAAATAACTCACAAAATTAATCCTTTTCTCATTATACAACAAATTAAACTTGCCTTTCAATTAAAAATCGATTTCCTCAATCAAAACGATTTAACCTTTCAAATTTTAAAAGCTAACAGAATGCAATAGAATCTATTGAAATTTAAATACAAAACTTCTTTTCATCAGCATATATAAAATACATTTAATAATCAAAATCAGTCATTTAATCGAATTTACTCCCAATTAAATTAAGCAATTCAATATCAACGAAACTCGCATAACGGAAACCAGATTAATTTAGTCCATTAATCTTCAAAGCACAAACGCATAAATAATCAACATAATCACTTAGGACTAATTAATCAATTAACCAAACACACCAGGCATGCAAATCGAGAAAGCCAACCAAACAGACGACTCGCAAACCCAACAAGAAGGGGATTACCGACGACGACTGGCGATGCTCACTTGAGCACGACTAAGGTCGACTAGGGTCTTACGACCACCTAATCCAACTCTAAGGATTAAAAGAGGTACACTCAAACCTGCACATTCAGGTGAAGACGAACCTCGCACTCATGCGGCGTTGTACCTGAAATATCCTGCAACCAAAGATCATACATGCATACATATATAAAATCTAATGAAAGCGTTAGCTCGATATTGATACCACGAAATAGGAACACTGAATAACTCGCATATAACTAGTGTGAAAACCACATCAATAGCTATGCGTTAAATCAACATCTGACTATAACATCATATTAAGATAAACTAATCAAGATTCAACCAAGGTTAGAAATAGATTAGGGCAGGGGTACTACAGCATAGTTCACCAAAATCAATGAGTGCTTGCCCCTTTAATTTGGATATATTAACATTGGGAAACACTATTAGTTTTGACAAATCTACTTTGAAACTATGCTTTTTCATCTTCTTTTCTTTACCTTTCACCGATTGAACTAAGACAAGGGCTTGTGAGGCTTGATGACCCTCGGTAGCTTGCTCGGTAGAGGCAACACTTTGGTCAGTTTTTGTAGCCTCTGTAGTGTCCTTTGGTGTCTCGGTACTCAGTGTCTCAGTTGCAACATTTTCAGTGCTAGAAGGATCCTGAGATGTTTGTTCTTGAGTAGTACCTTCTCCTGCTATAGACTTGTGATCTTCGATGCCTTTATCTGTATCCTGAGGGGTTTCGGTTGAGACAGGTTGATTGACCGATGGATAAGGCTGAACTTGTTCCAAGACTGATTCACTGGATACAAGTTTTGCATATGCATTGCCTTCTATCATTTCCTATTCCAGTGCCTTTGTATCCATGATATCTTCATCTATTTGAATGGTGTCAGCAGGATCTTGCTCGGTAACATTAGGATCTTGCTCGATGACATCAACTATTTCCACTTCAGCTTGCTCACCGACATCCTTGTTTCTAAAAATTTCCTGCCACTTTTCTTTTGTCTCATTTTCCACTTCAATATACAGCCCATTCATCAGTTTCAAGGCTTTTTGTTTGATGAGGAACTTTGTGTGGTAGGTTGTCAGATGTTCTTTTATTTCAGCTACCGACATGTCAAGGAAGAGATGTACCAAACTTCTTTCTCTGATCTATTTCTCCAAGTCCAGGGCATATTGCCACCTGTTATCAATATGTGCATATAATTCTTTTGGGAGAGAATTAGAGACTTCTAATGGGACCAATCGAAATTTTAGAAGTGTGCAGATGACAGCTTCTTCAATTTGTCTCTTTTCATCTTCATTTCTGGTCTCATACTTAACATATCTGAATCCTCCAAATCCACCATATTATTTCAAATTAGTACAAAAATTTTTAACACTATGTACATTTACCTTCTTGCTCTTGACAATCTAAAATTTGCTTGCATCCTTTAATTCTATGTCACTGGACTCTTTTACCAAAATGAGTCTCTGAGTAGATTTCTTGTAAGTCTTTGTTACCTTAGGAATAGTAACACTCTTTGTTTTCTTACTCGGTGAAGCTGCAGATGCTCTAGTGTTAGGTCACTTTGCTCAAGGAGTCGGTGAGGCCTTTGATGTGTCATGTTTCTTTCTTTTCAACATTGTTCCCTTAAGCAATTCGGTGCTCAATGTTATAGCTGCCTCTTGGGCTTCAGATTCCTCTTCAATAATGGCTATAGTTCCTTTAACAGGTGTGGAGGAAGAATCTTCTCTGAATTTCTCCGATAATGCCTTTATCATCTTTGTTGCCTTTCTTGTAGCTTTGGGTACTACAATGCTCATTTTTACTTTTTCCTTCACTTCTTCATAGGTTCCATATCTCAGCTTGGTAGCATGCCTTGGCAATGTAACAAATGCATCAATTTGTTGTTGTGTGATGTCAAAATCAATCTCGTAACCCATAGGTGACAAAGATTGAGTTCTTGGTTCCACAGCATTCACATAACAGTAATCCATGTCTACTTCAAAACATATGTCATCTTTGTATTTTTCCACTAGCTTGGGTGGAATCCGGTACCTGTTATGCATTTTCTCTTGAAATTTAATAAAGTAATCATCCATAATATCATTAAAATTATCACCTAGCTTCTTAATGAAGTCATTGATCTGATGGGTGATTGGTCAGTGTAGTTCCCAAACAACTTTACTGACTGATGGAAACAATTTTTCAAAATAGAAAAACATGCATACAAGTAGTGATCCAAAATTTAGTGTATTAGCCGAGTTGTTCTTCTTTGGCTTCCTGATGGTGTTCAGATTCTCAAACAGGTTTTTCAGCAACACCTCACATAGATCAATTTTCATGCCTTTCTTCACAATTTTGTATGCTAAGTCTACTGCTGCATAGGGTACACTATTTTCCCTTGCCGATTGGAAGAAATAGTAACCTATTACTCTAATGGAAAATTTTAGTTTTGCATCAGTGACATTGTTCAATTTCAGTTCTCTGCAATCTAATTTCACTTCGGTTAAACTAATCAATTCCTTCTGTGATATCATCTTTTGAGCTCGGGCATGATCATAAATAGGGTAACCAGTAATCAGATGAATGATTTCCTTGGTAATCTTAAATGGTTGCTCTTCTAGCCACATGAAATTATCATGAACTCTGCTCAGAACAAACTTGACCCACTGGGGTTTGAATACATGGGGATAGGTTAGGGCTTCAGTTAATCCCTTGATCTTAATGTGCTCAAACTTGCTATTCAATTTACCATCAGTGCACAATTCATCATATGTTTCTTTGATTTCAACATGACTGAGTTCTTCAACACGACATTTGGTGAAGAATCTCACATCCTTAACTAATAACACTCTATCCGAGATGGGTGAAAATGCAGTTTTGTCATCCGGTTCAGATGCAACTTTGGGAGTTAAAGAGTATTTTAGTGAGGGCTTTTCTACATTCTTAACAATGATGGGATCATGGATCTTAGGTGCCATTTGTAGATTTCAAATAAAAACTAACAAAAGATCCTTAGGGTTTGAGGATTTTCAAATGGCAGACGCTTCACACTTAGTAGATAATAATAATTTGATAAGATCGATAAACCAACTTAACAATGCATTGAGATTGATGTAAATACCTTGAATTTTGCTTTGTAGGAGGTTTGATCACCTTAGATTCACTGTGCTCTGCTCTCTTGAAAACTTGGTAAGTGAAAATGACCGCGTAAATGCTTTAAGTACACAATATACCTTATCGGGCTCCATGCAGGTTAGGTCAAAAACATTAAATGCACTCGGTTCCACTAAACTTTCTTCCCCTTTTTTTTTGCGTTTTAACTGAGTAACCAAACTTTCTTCACTTACCGACTTGACAGGTTTCCTGTATAATGCTCCAAAAGACTTTGATAGAAATTCAAACTTACTAATACATCTTTAACTATGCAGATTTTGAATTAAGTACATAATAGAATAGGAATTGTTAAGATTTAACCTTGAGAGAATGTAGTCCCTTCATACCTTTACCGATTAATTTGGAATAGGTGCACCTAACTCGGTAGGTAAGGTGCTTTCTTCATTTGACACAATTTTCTTCTTTTTCCAAATCATCTTTAATTTTTCTTTTATTTCCTCAGTGTCTTTTCTAGGTTGATCTTTGCAATCTCCAGCCAAGTGTCCAACTTTGTGACAATGAAAACATGCCATACTAGGATTTCTCCATGATCTTCGGTTGTTCATCCTAAACCTTATAAAGCAGTTGGCACTTATATGTCCATATCTTCCACAACATTCACACCATATCCTTGTATTGTAATCCCATGGTACTGCAGAATACTGTCGGTAAGGATCTGTGTGAGCTTGGTAACCTCTAGCATTTGCTCGGTGTGCAGACCACATATAGTTCTTTTGCTTAATCCAACACTTCTCGGTACTGTGTCCATATCTATTGCAGTTTTTACAAAACCCTATGAATATTGCCTTCAGATAATTGTTAACAAACTTTATCCTACATTGATTAGATGTGTGACCATATTTATTGCAATTGTAACAATAACCATTGGACTTAGTGACATTCGGTTGCTTACCTTTTCTAATTAGGCACATGTTGGCAGTGTGACCTTGATTTCCACAGTAGTTGCAAATAGGCGTCTTTCTTTTGATGTTCTTCTTGATTCCAGCTTGCTTTGATGATTCTCCTCTCTCAGTAGCATGGATTCCCTTCTCGGTAGAGTCTTTTCCTTTGTAACCGAGTCTCGCATCTTTGTTGGGTCTTCTTGTATTCAGTTGCTCATGCAAAATCTTTGATGCTTCATAACTCTTCTTCAGTGTTTCTTTGGATTTCATCTTTGTTTCAAGTTCATTGGTCAACCTTGATACTTCAAGTTTCAATTATTGATTCTCACCATCTTTCAAATTTGCTTCATGATGTGCATAACCTAGTTGATCTGACAGGTTTTGTTGAATTCCAGTCATCCTTGTGATTTCATCATTCTTATCAGATACTAAGGCTTCAAGTTGTTGTTTCTCTCTTTCTAGATCTCTTACCTTATCCTCGGCTGTCCTTAATGCATCAAGATTTTCAGTCATCTGTGTGCTGAAATGTTCATGTTCTCTTTTCATTGCTTTTAGTTGATCAGCCAGTGCTTTGGTCCTTTCTTTCAATACTCCAATAATTTCTTTAGTCTCTTCAGATATACTGTTCTTAGATGATGTCTCAATTTGTTCCACTAACTCTTTAGAGTCTTGTAAATCATCAAATAATCGTCTTCTCACTTTTAGAGTTTTTTGCATTTGTCTTTGCATGTCTACAATCACTTGATTAGCATGGTCCAGCTCTTCTTGTAGATACACAATCCTCCGAGATTGTTTATAGCCTTCCATTGATAAGATCTTTCTCTTTAGGTAGTTAAACCCTTTTCCAAGATTGGAGCTTTGATACCAATTGTTAGGCCCAATATGGAAAGCTAATGTACTGAGAGGGGAGGGGTGAATCAGTACTTCAAAACTTTTCTTCAACAATAACTTTACTGTTACGCATAAACCGAATAGTGCAGTAACATAATATAAAGCTAAAACAAATAGATAACAATCATACATGATTCACTCCATAACACATATATTTTGGTTACGTAGAAACTCTTGGTTAGAGAGAAAAACTACGGTGGGGATGGCACCCACAACTTCACTATTGCAATAATAAAGGTTTCTCGGTTAGAGCTACATGTTTAGCTATTTCTGATAGCTTACCCTGTTAGGATTATCAAGATATGTTAGATCTACCTTGCTAAAGGATTTTACAACACTTAATCGAAATGTTGCACCTGGTTAGAGGCTTTACAATTTATAGACTTGATTAGAGTCTTTTACCCTGTTAAAGGTTTCTCTTACAACTTCAAAATATTACAATAAAATCTTTACAAATATCTGCAACTTTACATCTGGAATGTTATAGCAGATTCTATGTGCTCAGAATAAGATTACCTTGCTTATATTATACCTCGGTAACCCATATAGTAACTCGGTAAACCCTTTTGTTTACTCTGTTCTTTGATTGTTCTCTGAAATCCTTCTCGATGACCTCTGTGTCTCTGTAACAGTCATAACACTTAGTTCTTTCACATGTCTTGCTTCATATATTTCTATATCTTCCTTTCTGTCATGCTACATGTATATATCTATTCTTAATCTATGTTGTATGAATAGATCTATTATGACTATGATCCATTCATTGCTTCGATCTTACAAACATGTTTTATCAAATGAATAATCATGGAAAATATTTCATTGGTTAGATGACCTCAAAATCATACACAATCTTTAAGTGCAATTTCCAATGTGATAACGGTTAGATGTTCCTTGATCTTGTAACACATTTCCATATGTATGTCCAGGTTCAATGAATCTGGTAACACGTTTCACTCGGTGTATATCAAATCGGTGTGTCATCTTTGCTGCTCGGTAGATAGCTCAGTGTATACTACACTCTGAGACTACTTTCTTCTATAACCGACTGGACTGTGCATACCGACTGAATATTTTGGTAGAGATAACCGACTAGAGTATATAGAATAACTATGAACATAAAACTAATGGCAACTTGATAAGTAGTAACATAGATCATGTTGTTTAGATTGTTTTGATATCCTACATATGTTATTGTTTGTAAGGTTAATACTATACTATGTTACTGAGCAAGGAACCTAGTCGGTAAACCCTAAGGTTATCATTGTCGGTTAATGAAGGCGGAATATCTACTGAGTGAAGTTTAGTATTTACCGAGTTGCAACTGAGTAATAATAGAATGCATTGGATGAATACATGTGTTATTTAATGATGGAAGCTGATGAGCTGGTTATGATTAAATGATTGATACAACGTGTATGAAGTTTGTTAAGGATCTATGGCAATGAAAGATCGGCAGGAAGATCTACAGCTCAGATTGAGCTGCAATACCCTAGCACAAGTTCCAAGAAATGTATGCAAGTTTCAAGGTGAGGTAAAACATTTTTAGATCGAAGGATACATTGAACCTGGTCAAGATTGAAGATCTGATGGCTATGATTGATCATGGGAAATGTGATCAAAGAGATTAAGAGGTTAGCAAATTGTTTATAAATAAGGAACTATTGATAAACAATGTATGCTGGCAAGTGTAAGCACAGGGATGCTACATAGTGATTACCGAGCATAGAAGCTTAAAGACATGTTTGAATAATAGAGTAAGGAGCCCAATAGAGGGACAAAATAAGTCCTATGACTAGATTGTATTGAGCAAATAAGAATCTACTTTAGCATTTTAGATGCAAAGTTGCAGACATACTCATTACTATTATTTATTTGTAAGTGACAGAAAATCTCTTAACTGAGTGGACTTAACAGTCTTATTTGTAAATCCTCTAGCAAGGTGACATTCTGATTGAGTGTTTGAAACCCTTTAACAAGGTCACCTCTAACAAGGTGAAGATCCTAACAGATCTGAGGGAAATCCCTTAATCGGGTCACATCTAGTAATGTGTTTGTAATCTTTAACAGGATTTGCTTTTAACCAAGCATACTCTAGAAGAGCATATTTCTTAGTGGGCTCGAAATCCCACAGTGGTTTTTCCCTATTTGGGTTTCCATGTTAAATCTGGTGTTATGAGTGTTGTTATAATTATGTGTTCTTAAGTTTGCATGTTTTACAGTTTTGGTTACATATATCTATTAAAGCTACCGAGGTTGAATCTGTTGAATATATTGAAGATTAAGTTTGTATGATTCACCCCCTTCCCCTCTCATCTTATTAACACCTGGCATCAAAGCTAACAACCACATGGGTCCTAACTAACTTATATGCTCCTAACACAAAGACTGGTAGAAGTGAGATGTGGAGAAATATTATTGGGTTAAGAAGCAAGTTTGCTGAGGATAGCTGGATAATAATGAGAGACTTCAATACTCCCTTGAAGGAAAATGAGAAAAAGGGAGGGAGTCAAGCTAATCTGGAAAGTAGATTGGACCTTATGGATTTCATAAACAATAATGCTATTCATGACCTGGAGCTGCAAGGAATCAAATACACTTGGACTACCAGAAGTAGTGGTGAGAACTTGATTCAAGTTAGACTTGATAGGGCTCTCCTTTCCTTAGATTGGTTTAACCTTCAAGACTGCTCCTTATCTTCTCACATAAGGGCAGGATCAGATCATTATCCAATAACCTTTACGTCTGAGTAAATAATAGAAGGAGACATTTCCCTTATAGATTTGAGAAGATGTGGACTAGACATCCGGATCTAGAAAGTAAGATCAAGGAATGGTGGCATGTCAGTATTGAAGGAAATGCAATGTACAAAGTGGTCAAAAAACTTAAGATTGTTAAAGTCAATGTGAAGAAGTGGAATAAAGAATGCTTTGGGAATATCTTTACTTCAAAAGCTACAACCCTATTAGAGCTCAAGGAAATCCAGGATGAGATACATAATAATGGTTATACTAATATGTCTAAAGATATAGAAGATGCTATTCTTATGAGATATCATGATATTATAGCTGAGGAAACCTATTGGAAACAAAGATCAAGAAATGTATGGTTGAAGGAAGGGGACAGGAATAATAAATACTTCCATATGTCCACCTTAAGACATAAGGCCATTAATAGAATTGTTCAGATCAAAGTGAATGGCAGATGTGTCGTAGAATATGATCCCATGAGTAAGGCTGCTATGGACTTTTTCTCCAACTTACTTGCTAAGGATCAGAATTTGGATACACAGGCCCAAAGGGACCTTCTCGACAGTATACCTACCATTTTAGTAGATGATCAGAATGCTCACTTGACTGCTATCCCTTCCCATGATGAAATTTTGATAGCTGACAACTCCTTTGATGGAAACAAGGCCCCAGGTCCAGATGGCTTTCCCATGTTCTTCTTTCAAATGTACTGGCATATTATTGGAGATGATATTACCAGAGCTGTGAAAGAATTTTTTGGTGCTAGAAAATTTTGAAAGAAGTTAATGGTACTTTCATTTCTCTAATCCCTAAAAAGGTGGGGGCTGACTCTATGGATCTCTTTAGACCTATTAGTCTATGCAACTCTCTTTATAAGATAATCTCTAAGGTTCTTACCTCTATAATTCTTAAGTTTCTCCCTTCTATCATCTCACCCCAGCAAAGTGGTTTTGTCCTGGGTAGACAAATTTTAGATTCAATCATCTTTGTCCATGAAAACATTCATTCTCTGACTTTCTCCAAAAAAGAAGGTTTTTTTCTGAAGCTGGACCTCTCTAAAGCCTATGATAGAGTGGATTGGGATTTCATGATGAATGTTCTCTTAGCTTTTGGCTTTATCTCAAGAAGTATCAGTCTTATCAGGCAACTTGTCTCTTCGGCTTCTTTCTCTATTTTAATGAATGGTTCTCCCTCTCCTTTCTTTAAAGCTTCTAGAGGTCTCAGGCAGGGCGACCCTCTATCCCCAGTTCTCTTTATCATTATGGCAGAATGTCTAGGGAGATGTATTGGTAAGATGGTTGAGAAAAGGGAGTTTTATGGTTTGAATCCTTCCTCGGCGGATCAAACTTGTTCCCATCAGTAGTTTGTTGATGATTCTATAATAATGGGGAAAGCCACAGTAAAGGATTCTAGAAGATTAAAAAAGGCTTTGGATAACTATGGAGATTCCACTGGTCAACTTATTAACTGGTCCAAAAGATTTGTTTATTTTATCAATACCTCGAAGAGAAGGAGGATTAAAATTAGTATTATTCTGGGGTGTCAAATTGGTAGTTTGCTTGCTTCTTACTTGGGGCTTCCCTTGTGCCAGATCCTCCAGATACTTTTTGGGGAACCCTGGTGGATAAATACCATAAGAAGCTGTCTGGATGGAAGGGTTCTCTTCTCAGTCAAGCAGGTAAGGTTCAATTGCTGAAATCCACTCTACAAAGTATTCCTCTCTACGCCATCAATTTGTTCAGAATCCCTGCTAAGTATGCAGAGGCCATAGAAAAGATTCAGAGAATTTTTTATGGACAGGGGTTGAGGAGAAGAAGAGAATGAACTTGATTTCTTGGGAGAAGGTCTGCAAGCCTATAAAAAAAGGAGTTTTGGGCCTAAAAATAATAAGAGACATAAATGAGTTCCTTATGGCCAAGCAAATTTGGAGAGGTTATAGAAACCAAGGAAAATGGAAAATGATATGGGATAACAAATATAAAAGTCAATGTCCGACACTTCAAAGCTTTCTCAAAGCGAAGAGTATCCCAATTGGATCCAATATTTGGAAAAATATCTCTAGAACAAGAGACTTAATTGTCAAAGGTACAAAATGGAAATTGGGGAAAGGGAATCTTATCCAGTTCTGGGATGACCCTTGGCTTCTGGAGACCCCTTTGAATGAAAACCCTGAGTGGAACAGATTTTAGAATCAATGCAAGGAAAAATTTGGAACCAAGGTGGAAGATTACTGGACGAATGGACAGTGGAAGGACTTATCTTAGGTGGACCAGTCTTTGGGTAGTTTGAATAAAGTTATGAACTCTATGGTGAGGATTAAAGAAGAAGACCATTTAATTTGGAAACTCACTGCTAGTGGTACTTTTACAGTGTCTTATCTATATCATCAATAGTTCAGCAACATGGAAAGCCCATGTTGGGCTAAAGCATGGGTGAAAGGCCTCACCCCTAAGATTAACATTTTCTTCTGGATAGCTCTTCAAGATAAAATTCTCACTACTAAGAATATCAGAAAAAGACATATTAGTATGCCAAGTTTTTGTATTCTTTGTAAACAGAATGAGGAGATTATAAATCATATGCTCTTTCATTGCCCTTTTTCTACTGATGTATGGGAAAGTTGTCTGGACCATTTCAAATTCAGTTGGGGTTTCCCCAAGTCGATTTAGGAGATCTTCAACTCTTGGCATCATCCTTCAAGAAATAAATCCATAACCTTATTATGGAAAATTGCTTTACCTCACATGTGTTGGGGCATATGGAAAGAGAGAAATGATAGAGTTTTCAGAGACAAGACTACTAAGGCTAAAATTGTGTTTGAAAAAATAAGAATTATAGTGGAGAATATGAATATAATAGGTGGTATTGATAATCCTCAAGATAAGGATGATCAATTTATCTACAAAAAGTGGAGATTAAAGGGTCAAGAGAGCTTTCAGATCAACCCTAGAGAGGGTGTGACATGGATCAGTCTGCCCAAGGGATGGATGAAAATCAATTTTGATGGGGCCTCAAAGGGTAACCCAGGTGTCACAGGATGTGGAGTGATCCTAAGGGATGAATGGGGAATATGCAAAATAATTAAAAGCATTCCCATAGGAAATCAGACTAATCATGTTGTTGAAGCCATGGCAGCTTACCATGGGATGATCCTTGCCAAGGAAGCTAAATGCACTAAAGTGTGGTGTGAAGGAGACTCTTTAAACATAATCAATTGTTTAAACATGAAATTCCCGTCTTCTTGGTCTATTAGTAATGCTATCAAAGCTACTAGGAAAATTAGCAATGAATTTGATATGTGTATTTTTACACGTGTATAGGGAGGCCAATTCCTGTGCTGATTAGGCAGCCAACCTGGCTTGCCAGTCGGGAGACATCATTACTAATTATGGTGAAATAGAGATTGCAAGTGAAATTAAATCTCTGCTTAATCAGGATCGGAGCCAAATAAGGAAAGGTGGTACTTTTAATCATTATTTCTAATGCTTCTTCCACCTTTTTCGATGCCAGGTTTTATCGAAGATAATGAGCATTTATATATGTGTCTTATCATTATCATTCGACATGGATTTTGGGCATTCTTACAGAGTACCCACAAAAACCAGAGGAGAGGTTATCAAGCTGAGAGAATGAATTGCAAGGAAGGTGCTGGAAATATGGGAGGTAACAAGAAAAGATTTGAGCTCAATTCTTGCTTTGACTGGAGAAATAATATAGAAGTCTGGGATATCCTTCAACAGGGGGGGTTGAATGTTTTCATGGAGTGGTTAAGTGGGAAAGACCCCACAATCACTAGTTATTTCATCAAGAACTGGAAAAATGGTAAAATCCTTATCAGCTCCCAGATGATGAATGTCGATGAAGAGGTCATTGTCGAGGCCACTAGGATGACTACTGAGGGAATGACATTTTACAGGGATCGAGGCATATCAGATAAAGCAGCAGATAAGTTTTCTGTTACAGATGAAGAGAGGAGAAAGATTATCAAAATTGACAACTCCTACCATGCTCCGAAGAGAATTGGCAGGCCATGGAGGTTTATTTTATTTGCCTCTATTACTTACATTACCTTAGACGGTAGATTTACCAGAGCCTACGGACATCACTTTGTCCTGCTCAACCATTTCCATCATGGGGAAAAGGTGAGCCTACCTTATTACCTAGCATGCTCAATGGATCATACTATAAAGGAGGTTCAGAAGGACCCTAAAGGCGACCGTGCCCTCCACTAGGGGCTTATGGTACTGGTTTATAAAATGCTTAAGGGGAAGTGTATTGAAAAGCCTATTAAGGGCAAAAAAGAAAGAGATAAGACAACGGAGAGTGAAGCTAGTGGATTTAACTTCAAATCAAAGACTGAGGGAGATTCAGAAGATACTAGCAAAAATAGGGCCAAGAAGAGAAGAATTATTGTGGAATCAGAAATGTCGGATTCTGAAATTGAGTCTTTTGAGAAAAAATTTGTTAAAAAAAGGAAAGGGAAAGCTGTTAGAAAGCAGACTCAGAGGAAGAACACTAAAAAAGGTAACAACCCAGATGTCAACCACATTCTAGTTGACTCTGAGGAGGAGGCTAATGAAAACAAGAAGACTGAGGGTTAGGATAAAGAAGGGGAGGGTAACCCAGTGATGGGCAATATCGAGGTTGTGAATACCACAAGTCTGCAAAAGGAGGATAAAGGGGATAAAAGTGGTAGAGATGACAATGATACTGTTAAAGCCTTCTGTGAGACCATCACCACCATGGTGAAGGATATCAATAGTTTGAAAACTGATACGCAGGCTATTGCAAGAGTCAAGGTTGGTGACAAGCCCCTAGCTGAACGTGTTAAAGAATTGGTTGTCGTTCTACATAATGCGGAAGCTATTGAATGTACGGCTGGAAAAATAATAGAAATGGAAAAAAGGTCAATGAGATGGGAGATAGAAAGGAAATGGAAAATAAAATGAATGACTTTGGTAGCAGAATTGACAGGCTGGAACTCAACATTAAGAAGATCGCAGACCAAAATTTCCAAATCCTCAAATCATCTGTGGACAACATGAACATCCTCATAAATAGGTTTAAAAACAATGTTGAGAAGGGTGGTGATAAAGAGCAACCAGACAAGAAGGGTCATGAAAGGAGGACCAAAGCTAACACAAAGATCAAGGGTGACATCAAAGGTCATGAGCTGGAGGAACTGAAGACTTTAGCAAGCAACATGAAACAAATGGTTGTTCATGCTGAAGAAATTATGAATAGTATTTAGGTCTCTGTTGGTGTCCTAGGTTCTATCTTTTTGTTGTCTCTATGCTTTCCTTTTGCTATCTGCTCTGGGTTTTTATGTTATGTTATGTTAGCTGATTCCTCTCGGTAGGATCATTTTGTCTTTTTGAAGTGATCGGGCACTTTATCTAGTAGTTTTGTTCTCCTGGCTTGTACAAGGTTCGGGTACCTTTCAAATACTATTTTTACTTAATCAAAACAAAATATACTATTAAATTATAATATATATTAGATGTATAAATTTTATTGATAATCCATTTAAATTTATTGTTATGCACATCTGTCTAAATGCAATTTGTAATAACCCACTTTACTTAACCCAACAAAATTTGACCATTTTTTTTTAATTTTATTTAAGCATTTGTGTTTGATTCAATCACATACTCTAGGCATCCATTTGGGATGAGTATCTAACCATATGGGTTAGGCATCTATCCATATGGAACAGAAGGTTTCATCTATCCAATATAGGATAGGCATCTACCCATACAGGGTAGGCATCTATCTAATTGGGATAGGAGGTGCTCTGGCCAAAGACTTAGACTCATCGGGACCATTCGGGTCCTGAGTCACTCAATAAGTACTACACTCCCCTAATAGGAGTGCACCAAGGTCGTCATCCTTAGGAGAAATCAAATAACATAGTGCAAGTTTGAATTCCACATCGAGATTTGGCTTAAAGCCTCGGGAAGTCAAGTGAATCCATACGGGATTCCTTTCGAGTATGCATTGAATTACTTTTTCCTTTTATTACACTTATCTTTCAAATTAGGACTCTTCACAATCCATCTTCTTACCAAAACCTAGACCCTATCCACGAATGCCTGAGTACTACGGACAACTCCATCCCTAGACTGCCTACATACCCGTTTCGGCACGGGATCAAAGTGTAAAGTATGTAGTTTTGTTTTCTACTCTATTGTTTGATGTAAACTGGTTAGTGGGTACACAACCCTTTCTAGGGTCAATATCCCAGACAGTTTCTCTGCGGTTGCTACCCACAGTGGTAGCACTTAAACAAAGGCTCAAGATGGCCTATTGTTTGTGGCCTAAAACAACTAGATCCTAATACCTATCATAAGCGTCACCCTTGACCCAATTATCAATCGCCAACAACTCTTCAAGATTAAATCAATTTCATAAAAGAATCACTCAATCAACCCTAAAGGGGGTTTACTATGGTTTAACTCAGTGGATGTAAAATCATTTGAGGATTATCTTATTAGATTATCGATCCAAGGGGGATTACCCACCCCTTGGATTTAAACTTCCTAGTGTCCCTTATTACTCCCCGATGATTTATAGGGATGATGCCACAGACGTCATTGATGTAGCTTTATTAGGCATTAAGTGCAGTAGTTCAACATGACGACATTACCTGTAAGCATGACCCATAGGCACCATAAATACCAAAGGCTGGTAGGTTTTGGTTGTCTGACTTCCTTTATTTAGTTTTCTAACTAAGAAGCTATGAAAAACATCATGCTTGAAACAATTATGAAATGAATGTACATAATTGGACATTGCAAAGTTTAAGTAATTGAAATAACTACTTCGATGGCATTCATATACCACTTGATAAAAACACCATCCTTCTACAACTAAACTATTTAATATTGAAATATAATTGCATGATAATGACAATTATGAACTCACATATTAAAACGTGTAACTTGCATGAAGATGATGAAAACATAACTCGCTCATCAATAAATGCAATTAATGTATAAGTAATTAGCATGAAGCAAGGATAGTGTAAGTTACATGCAAGGTTAAGCAATGTTTTATTTCTACCATGAGAATAATCACTTATAGAGTCACTGGTTCAAAAATAACAATTAGTTTAGACATTTGACAATTTTGGTTCAAATCATGAATTAATTGTTTTTGATGAATCTAAAATGCCAGCTAAGTGACCCAATGAATCTTAAATAGATTGAAAGATTCTAATTAGAAAATTTGATATAATTTAATTTACAATTATAAATTTACTAAAGATAAATTAATTGTAAATTTACTAAAGATAATTTAATTATGAATTTATCTAAGTTTAATAAAATTAAACTAAGATTTAAATTAAAAAGAAATTAACAAAATCCAATTGCCAAGAATTAAATTTATGTAGTGGCTTTTATAGCCAAGTGGGAGTTGTTAGGAATAAGGTGTCTCAACCTTGGATAATTCCTATTCTTATTATTTGTTTTGTAAAATGTATTTCTTGCAAATAATGTAATTAAGTGTGAGTGTACATGTCTAGTTGGCATGTTGATGTGTCACTCCACTTGATGTGTCAGCATCTTGAATTGTGTGTAAGGAGATCATGGCTGAAACGATTATGACAGATTCCTATTACACGTAAGAGCTATTTCTAGGAGATTTCAATGGCGGGTGAAGACATGCAAGACATGTGGCAACTGATAAAGTTGAGTACTGTACACTCTTCCTCAATCGTGGGGTTTGGGGCATCGCCCCGAAAAAATTTTTAGGGTTCCTATTTTCTCGGAGAATGGTAAAACCCTAATACGGCTATCTTTGGAAGTTGCCCTAAAAAGGAAAGCACATAAGCATTTTTTAGGGTTACAGACTGTGATATGAAAAGAGTGTATTGTTGGTATGATATCGTGCTACTGGATTTGTCTTTAAGTGTTGATTGTCTCCTGAAAGAACTTGCATTGCAAGTGTGTTGTAACCGTTGTGTTGAAGATAATACATTGTGTAGGTTTTGGAGTGCTGGGGTTTTTTACCGAAAGGTTTTCCCAGGGTAAATCATTGTGTCATTCTCTATTGTCTGTATGCATGGTATATGGCTGCAATATCTTTGTTAAAGTAGTTAACGAATCTGAAATTGTAAGGATTTAAAAGAATTTGCACAATACTTTCCTCTAGAGATTAGTGTAGGAAGCTGTTTCCGCACCTGAGTTTCCTTACAAGTGGTATCAGAGCTTCATCAACTTTTGATCCTAGTTGTTGGGTAGGGTTTTTTGAGCTAATAAAAAGTTGAGTGGGAGTTTTTTGTGTAGAGCATTCTGAATCTTATTTGCAGATTGAGATGGCAAGTTCCTCATACAGTAGAGTGGAGGTGGAGAAATTTAATGGCACTAATTTCGAGTTGTGGAAACTCAAGATGGAAGACATGCTTGAAGACCGCGATCTATGGGAGGCTGCTTCACTTGATGTGAGACCTATAGCGATATCTCTAGCGGATTGGGAGATCAAGGATCGGAAGGATAGGGGTCTCATCAGACTCTGTCTAGCAGATGTCATTCTTCTGAATGTTCTTGATGAGACTACTGCAAATTCTTTGTGGACACGGCTTGGGTCTGTGCATCAGGCCAAATCTCTGGTGAATAAGTTGTTCCTGAGAAAGAAGTTGTATTCTTTAAGAATGGAGGAAGGTGGATCCGTAACTGATCATCTCAATGCATTCAATATATTGATTGCATAGTTGGCATCATCCAGTGCCAAGATCGAGGAGGAGGATCGATGTATGACCCTGCTTTGTTCCTTGCTGGATTCGTGGGACCATCTTGTGATGGCTCTCGAAAGTACTATAGTCACATTCCGTATGGATGATGTGGTGTCTTCACTGCTATCTAAGGAGATGCGAAGAAAGACTTTAGATTCGTCTAAGGAAGCCCTTGTTGTTCGCGGGAGATCCAACGACAAAGGAAAGCAGAATGACAATAAGTCAAAGAAGGGGAGATCCAAATCTCGTGGGAGTTCTAAGACTCCTGGAAAGTCCAAGGCGAAATGTTGGAACTGTGAAAAATTTGGGCACTTCCGGAGGGACTGCAAAGAACCGAAGAAGAAGAAGAAAGGCTCAGATTCAGCTTCCAAAAAATCTCAAGAAGATGGAGATGCTTTTATTGCAGCTTTGGCAGCCCATGCATCTGATGATGTGTGGTTGGTAGACTTGGGTGCTTCTTTTCACATGACCTCTCATCGAAACTGGTTCTCAAAATATGAAGAGTTTGATGGTGGAAAGGTGTACTTGGGTGATGATTCTCACCTAAAGATAGTTGGACGCGGAAGGGTCACTATCAGATTTCCTGATGGACGAGTAAAGGGAATCAACGGAGTTATGCACATTCTGGGTTTGGCACGAAACCTATTATCTGTAAGTATGCTGAATGATGTAGGTGTGCAAGTTGTCTTTTCGAAAGATGGATGCAAGATGATGAGAGGTTCTATGGTGCTCGCTAAAGGTACTAGGAGAGGTACTTTGTTTTAGCTTGATGCATGCATTGCTTAGTGCAATATTTCTTCTGTTTCAAAGAAGAGAGTGACTATCACTTCATCCCCACCATCTGAATGAGCAGTAGAGAAGATTGTGGCAATGGGTTTTGATGGCAGTGCAGTAAGTGTACCTAAGGGTGCAAACACTTTGGAAGGCAAGCTTCCTGCAGAAAAGACAATGTTGTGGCATATGAGATTTGGCCACATTGGTGAGAAGGGTCTTAGGACCTTGAAAACTAAAAATCTCGTCGAGGGGCTAAATGATTGTAATCTTGAATTCAATTTCTGTGAACACTATGTTTATGGTAAGCAAAATCATGTTCAGTTCTACTCCAGTTCTCACAAGTCTTCTAGACTTTTGGATCTTATTCATTCTGATGTATTTGGTCTTGTAAAAGTTCCTTCTATCTCCAGTTCTATATATTTTGTATCTTTTATAGATGATTACAGTAGAAGGACTTGGATATAATTCCTAAAAAGTAAGACATAGGTTTTTAGTCGGTTCAAGGAATTTAAGGCTCTTGTGGAGAATCAGACTAGTAAAAGAATCAAGTGTGTGAGAACTAATAACGGTGGTGAGTTTTGTTCCATAGAGTTTGAACAGTTTTGTAAAGAACAAGGAATCGAGAGACATAAGACAACTCCTTACACCCCGCAGCAAAATGGAGTTGCAGAGAGAATGAACAGGACACTGATGGAGAAGGCTAGGAGTATGCTTAGTGGAGCTGGTTTAGAACAAAGGTTTTGGGCCGAAGCTGTGGCCACTGCCTGCTATCTAGTTAACATATCTCCTACATCAGCTCTTGTTGGTAAGACACCCATGGAGGTGTGGTCTAGTAAGAAGCCTTCAATAAGACATCTTCATGTTTTTGGTTGTGAAGCTTATGCACATATTCCAAAGGAGAAAAGATCTAAGTTGGAAAACAAAGCTATCAAATGTATTTTTATCGGATACAATGTTGGTGTGAAAGGATACAAGCTTTGGGATCCTGTGACTAGTAAGGTGTTGCATAGTAGAAATGTTATTTTCAGGGAGCTAACATCTTCTCCTATTGTGCTACAACCAAATGAAAAAGAAAAGGAAAAAGATGTTGTTCAGTTTCCTCCTACCCCTGAGAAGACTGAACAAAGAGACCATGTTGGGTCTAATGATGAGGAGAGCTCTAGCAGCTCTGATAGTTCGGAAGAAGAGGAAGAACAACCTCAACCTCAGCCCTTGAGGAGATCCACGAGAGAAAGAAAGCAACCAGAAAGGTTTGGTTATTCTATGTTAGATTCTAGTTGTGCTTTTGCTTTGATTACTAACACTGATGAGCCTAGATCTGTAAAAGAGGCTTTGGGCATGGAAGATGTGAGTTCCTGGATTGAGGCTATGGATGATGAGATGGCTTCATTAGAGAAAAACAAAACTTGGGACCTTGTACCTTTGCCTAAAGGGAGAAAATTTGTTGGTTGTAAATGGGTGTTCAAGAAGAAATTTTGTGCAGATGGCAGTGTTGAAAGGTACAAAGCTAGATTGGTTGCAAAGGGGTATTCACAGGTAGAGGGAATAGATTATGGTGAAATATTCTCTCCTGTTGCAAAGTTGACATCCATTAGATTTTTGTTATCTCTTGCTGCATCATATGATTTAGAGATAGAACAGATGGACATGAAGACAGCTTTCCTTCATGGTGATTTGGAGGAAGAGATTTATATGTCACAGCCTGAGCACTACATTGTTAAAGGTAAAGAATCCTTAGTTTGCAGATTAAAGAAATCTCTATATGGTTTGAAGCAATCTCCTAGGATGTGGTACCTTAAGTTTGATGCCTTTGTGTTGTCAATTGGATTTGTAAGATCGAAATCAGATCATTGTGTTTATTTCAGAGTTGAAAATGATCACCTTCTTATTGTTGCATTATATGTTGATGATATGTTGCTGTTTGGGAAGGGTAAGGGTATGATTTCTGATTTTAAATCTCAGTTGTTAGCACAGTTTGAGATGAAAGATCTTGGGGCAGCAAGGTACATCTTGGGTATGGAAATCAGTAGAGACAGGTCTAACATAAAACTTTGGTTGAGTCAGAGTAAGTATGTGAAGTCTGTGTTGGACAGGTTCAGCATGGCTGATTGTAGACCACTATGTGTTCCCGTTTCAGTGGGAACAAAGTTATCTGTAGATGATTGTCCAAAATCTCCTAGTGAGGTGGAGGACATGAGTAGAGTACCTTATGCTAGTGCAGTTGGCAGTCTTATGTATGCTATGGTCTGTACTAGACCATACATTGCCCAAGCAGTGGGAGTCCTGAGTCAGTTTATGGCTAACCTTGGATGGGTACATTGGGATGCAGTTAAGCGAGTATTCAGATATTTAAGGGGTACATCAGATTACTCCATATGTTACCATGGTAACTCTTCTAGATCTCCGCATTCAGTTTGTATTCATGGGTTTGTGGATACAGATTGGGCAGGTGATATTAACAGTAGGAGATCCACCAGTGCTTATGTGTTCACTATGTTTGGTGGTGCCATCAGTTGGATGAGTAAGCGACAACCTGTGGTTGCTTTGTCCACTACAGAAGCTGAGTACATGGCTGCTACTCATGCTTGTAAGGAAGCCATTTGTCTTAGGAGATTGTGTTTTGATGTTGGTGTTGATGCAGAACAGATTACTATTTGGTGTGACAGTCAGAGCATTATTTGCCTTGCGAAGAATCCAACTTTCCATGCCAGAACGAAGCACATTGATTTGCAGTTTCACTTTGTGAGAGATATGGTGGAAGATGGAAAGGTAAATTTGGAGAAGGTAGATACTGTGAGGAATGTTGCAAATGCATTAATGAAACCAATGGGCACTATGAAGTTCAGATGGTGTTCGGAGTCTATGGGCCTTTTGGCCTATAGCGGTTAGTTCCTGTTATGTTCCTATTGCTCTTACAAGGTGTTCGACAAGTGGGAGAATGTTAGGAATAAGGTGTCTCAACCTTGGATAATTCCTATTCTTATTATTTGTTTTGTAAAGTGTATTTCTTGCAAATAATGTAATTAAGTGTGAGTGTACATGTCTAGTTGGCATGTTGATGTGTCGGCATCTTGAATTGTGTGTAAGGAGATCATGGCTGAAATGGTTATGACGGATTCCTATGACACGTAAGAGCTATTTCTAGGAGATTTCAATGACGGATGAAGACATGCAAGACATGTGGCAACTGATAAAGATGAGTACTGTACACTCTTCCTCAATCGTGGGGTTCGGGGCATTGCCCCAAAAAAAAATTTTAGGGTTCCTATTTTCTCGAAGAATGGTAAAACCCTAATACGGCTATCTTTGGGAAGTTGCCCTAAAAAGGAAAGCGCATAAGCATTTTTTAGGGTTACAGACTGTGATATGAAAAGAGTGTATTGTTGGTATGATATCGTGCTACTGGATTTGTCTTTAAGTGTCGATTGTCTCCTGAAAGAACTTGCATTACAAGTGTGTTGTAACCGTTGTGTTGAAGATAATACATTGTGCAGGTTTTGGAGTGCTGGGGTTTTTTACTGAAAGGTTTTCCCCAGGGTAAATCATTGTGTCATTCTCTATTTTCTGTATGCATGGTATATGGCTGCAATATCTTTGTTAAAGTAGTTATCGAATCTGAAATTCTAAGGATTTAAAAGAATTTGCACAATACTTTCCTCTAGAGATTAGTGTAGGAAGCTATTTTCGCACCTGAGTTTCCTTACAGGAGTGGGGGCCACGGGTCCCACCACCACTGCGGACCTACGAGTGCAGGCCCGCAATGATGAGGGGACAGTCGTGGTCCCCTCCACTCCCCTGCAGCCACTGTCGTAACAGTGACCGTAGGGTAGTGGAGGGTACCACTCGCCTACGACCACTATTGTAATAGTGACCGCAGGGTAGTGGTGGGTACCACTCCCCGGCGGTAGTAATATCTTCGCCCCCTGCGTTGGCCCATTACTCTATGCAACAACAAAAAAAGACGAAATTTATTTTTCGGACTTCTTCGTATTGTTTTACATATTTTTCTTTGTGTAAATTTTAATAATATATATATATATATGTGGTTTTTATTCCAGTTTATTTAATAATATAAGAGGGAAATATATATATATATATATATATATATATATATATATATATATATATATATATATATATATATATATATATATATATATATATATATAATGTTATTAGAAAAACAAGAATAAGAATTTAATCACAGGAATGAAATAAAATAGAGAAATTTGTTTCAGCAATATAACAAATAACTAAATTATCACAGAGATAGGTAAATGTTTAAATTTTGATTTCATAATGATCATATCCAACGATTTTGCCCTTATGTTGAGATAAACAAACTTTCTCTGAGAGGTTCTCAGGAAATTAATATTCACAGAGAGAGGGTTTTCTGAAATAAATAAATAATAGAACAATAATGAGAATAATTCATATTTGATATAATTTTTCTCATAGCGAGATTTCTCAATACAAGTGCTTTTATGCATAGAGAGAGAGAAATTATCTACAGAGATAAAAGAATTTGAGTTTTTCAAAAAAAAGAGATAGAGATGTTGAAAACCGTGATTTTTTTTTTTTTTAATTTTATTTCTAGATTTGAGATTTTCTCTAGATTTCTAAAAAAAATAGAAAAGTAGAATCTGATTTCTTTCTTTTAAATAGATTAAATAAATAGATTAACAAATAAAAGAGAAATCTGCATCTGTATTTTAAAAAGAAAAGAAATTTTTATCAATGCATTTCTTTAATGAAAAATAGATTTCCTTTCTAATTAATCTATCTAACAATTAAGAAATGATTTCCTTCAGAAAGCTATATTCAACTAAAGAATCTAAGAGGAGATATTTCCCTTGAAAACATAGAAAATTTTACATAAGGAATTAACAAATGCAAAGAGGGAACCTGGAGAAGCTTTTTGATGTTGAATCCTCTCCAAATCTTCAAGCCTAACCTTCCTTGATCCTTCATTGCAAGCTTGGAAAGATTTCTTCAAAACAACCTTAACAATTCTCCAAATGAAAATATGACTACTAAAACCAAACTATTTGAGAAAACTTTCTTCAAAGAATAACCAACTCCCTCTTTTGAAAACTTGCATACAATATATAGGAAAAATCCCTTAATTCCACTATCTAGAGAAATTAATTAAGAATGAGATTCTTTTTCCAATATTGGACCCATGCAAAATTGATTAATATCCTAGTGGGGGAGTTACATGCAAGGTATTAAAGAATGAAGATTTCTCTAGAAGCTTCTAATTTCTCCTACAACATGTGCCATAATTGGGAATGGGAAAAAGAATAAATAAATAATACCTATTTAAATTATATTCTCCAAGTGTGTATGTGGGTCCATTATTTATTCTTTTTATAATATTCATTTAACCATATTCAATAGCTCAACCACACAAAAAGATATAATAGAAATTGTATCAAATTGAAAGTGATAAAGGAGGGTTGTGACACAATTTTGTAATTTTTATTGCATTACTTGTAGCCATATACTCTCTTTGAAAATAATATTATAAATATAAAACTTAAAATAAATTTAAGTATTTTTCTTACAATTAAATATTATCTATTTTTATATCTTAATTTATTATTAAATTATTTCAAATTATTTTGATCATTTACTATAATTCTTTTTGTTCAAAATTACAAACTAAATCTTAAACATATACAATCTATAAAATAAAATAAATTTATTTATGAACTGTTCAATGTTTGCTAGTCATTCATTGTACCAGGGTTCCTCCACTTAGTAATTTAAACGCTTTACCAACTAGGACACAAATCATTTGAAAATTTAAACAGATCATCACATTGACTTGGAACTAGTATATCTATATTTAAAAAATATAGGTAAATTGTGTCGAGAGATATCTTATAACAGAAGGGAATCTGATGATTGCAACAATATTAGTAGTATACAAGAGTTTAAAAAATATGGATAAATATAGGGCTTCTTAAGTATGGCACTCTTCCACTATCATTCGAATGTAATGGTATCATATAGTTGGAGACAAGTGGTGAGGATTCTATTTTATTTGGAGTAATAAATTAACACTTCCACAAAAATTAAAATATGACATATTCCATGCATTTACCTGTCATTTGCATGTCAAATTGTTTCAAAATTGAATTTTTGTTTACGGACATTTTGATGTCATTGTAGATGTCTCTCGTTAGAAATGCATATGCTTTATGCATATAAACAAGTATTTTTATATAACATTACTATTGATTAAAAACTTATAAATAAACCTTTTGTTAAATAGGTGAGATACTTTCATAAGCATACCATTAAGGTATTTTTGGATAACATTTAAACACAAACTCAAATATCAAAAGGCACAACTCTAAAAAAATTTGAAATAAATTTTCTATCGATAAAAAGAGGATAAAGTAGCTTAGATTTATGATAGAAGAATGAGTATAATAGATAAATAAAAGGAGGATAAAGTGGCTTAGATTTATGATAAAAGAATGAATATAATAGATAAATATTTTGGATATGTTGATGTTTGGCCTTAGAGCATGTGATCTCTTACATTGATAATTGCCTTTATTTTTAAACTAATTTTGTACTCTACCAAAAGATATTTTATGGGTTGGCATACTATCACGACTATACACTATTCTTTCTTCCACATGCTTCTATTTATATCAAGACAAAATTTATATCATTTCATCCATACTTCTCTACAAAGCTCATTTTGTCATTTAAGAACCGGTGCTATTTAAAAACACCTTTGACATATTGTTATACAACCAAATTTTAATAGTCCTTTATTGAGATCAACCCATTGAGAGTGTATGCAAGAGAAAAGACAATAAACAAATGCTTAGGATGAAAATTTGTTGTTCTTTTTAGTTCATCAAATCCACATGTTTCATCCACATGTTTCACTATTGATTGATCTTTTGATTCTTTGGGATGATAAGATGATTATAATGAATACAATAAACATGTTTAAAGAATAGCATAGTCTATTAAGTCATGGAAATGTGTGTGTTCAATCAAATTGTAAAAAGGTATGTTTATTCAACATTGGGTAGGGAAAGGTAAACGGGGACGTATGACCAATCTTAGAATATTTAGATATTATCTTAGGGAAAAACAAATTTTCACTTTCAAGGACATCCTCATGATCTTGAACCCATCTTGGTTTAAATAGGAGCCAAATCAGAGTGTATAATGCTAAATGAATATAAGTGCATGCAAGGATGTGATACTTACACATATGATCAAATATATAGGGATATTTTCACATAAGGATATGATATGCCTATATGCATATAGATTTGTGATAACCTTGAACTATTGAACATAACTCAAAACTATTGAACATGTTTTCATGCATCCCTATAATATAATTTTTTTTAAATAAGGTGCAAAAAAATTATTTGGTGATGCACAAGTCAAAATACCATGTGCTAATAAAACATAATTTTTCTTAGAGTTTTTAATGTAGATTTGTTCTTTCAAATTATCATTACATTTTCTTAGATAATAAATCTCACTACAAGGATCATTTAGAAAAGGAGAGCCACTGATTTCAATGTCCTACATTATCTATAATATGTGGAGAGTATGGTGAAGATCTCTCATCAATGAATTCCACACTATTTTATTCTTCTACGACTAAATATTATGAAAAATGAGATGTAAGATGAGGTACTGTAAAAGAGCTCAAAATATATATCTAAAAAAAAGTAAGAGAAATCAAATGTGATTCTCTATAAAAAAGAGGTGCATATCATTATGATACCTAGACAAATGGATGAGATTTAGAAATAAGGTACATGAACTCATAATGGAAGAAGAAATCATCATCTTGAATGCGAGAAGATAAATCTCTATAGTTATGACTCTCAATAAATATATCATGAATAAAACATCGAGACTAAGATAGATATGGATAGGTGGATTTGCATATTATATCTCTAATTGTATCATATTTTTATAACTAATTTCTACTTTTATACTTGAACTTTTTTAATTTATCATATAACTATGGTTTACATCTTGTTTCTATTTCTTATCTTTCACCCACCATTCAAAATCGCATTACGTTTTTTACTTTCCGATGTTCTCTTTTTTTCATTTTGAGATCAGTTACTTTTTCCATTTACATATTTTTTATCATTAATATTTTTCCCCTTGCTTACAAGTTCACTATCTCACTACACTTTACAATGATATATATTTTATGTCTCTTTAGTAACTTCACTACTACAGGTAAGTGCACAAAGATGGTGGTCAAAAAGGGGGGTATAAGTGGAGACTTTTTTTCTGAAATCAGGTGAACCTAAACTTGGAGGCAAAATTTGAAAGTCATCCACTCAAGATATGAAGATAATCAAAGAACAAATTTTGTAGTACTCTGAATCTAGTTTCCAAACTACTAAACTTTTTAAAAATTGGATAAGATTAAGGGGGTCAAATCCTTTGCGCACGAAAAAAAAACTCTGATTTTTCTTAAAAACATAACATAGTGTGACGCGCGCATCAAAAAAGTCATAGTTAGATTTAGTATTTTGACAAATCCTTTGGACTAAATATAGTTAAGAGTGAGCACTAGAAGATGTGTATTTTTTTGTAATTTTTTGAGTATTTTATTTTTTTAGGTTTTCCAATTGAGCACATCCTTAAAATTAGGTACTTGTTCGTACGCGAAGCATAAGTTGCACTAAACAAATCGAAAATACAATTTTTTTTTTAAATTGTAAATAATCAAGTGCACTACAATAATATATAAAGTTTTTTAAATTTGGATAAGTCTATCAAAAGTTATTAAAAAAATGGTACACCTATGTCTGTGACAACTATGGAGACACTGGTAAAAGAAATTCAATAATAATATGTTATTGTTGTTCAAATTTTAAAAAAATTATATGGTTATAAATCTCAAAAGATGGGTGAAAATATGATGGCAATTTTAGAAATACCCACTGAACTATAAACCTGATGATGACAAAGTCAATAAACCAAGTTGTTAAAATAAAACACTTCAAAAATGAGAGAAATGGAGGGAAATCAAACTTCCAAACCGTAGCTTTGTCATCCAGGCCTATTTCCAAGCCTAAATAGTCAAAAGCACGTATGAGGTACTTATGGTATAAAAAGTGCGTACAGGGTACTTATGGTGTAAGAAGCGCGTACGTGCTATTTTTACTATAAACAGTGCATACGCACTATGTTTACTATAAATAGCGCATATGCGCTAAGTTTGTTTAAATTTTGGGTGTGTGTATAATATGATATTGTTTATATAATATGTATATAATAATATATAATATATTAAGTATATATATACACATATAAGTGTATTGTCTCCCCCTCTCAAGTGCATATAAGGTGCCTCTCTCTCTCTCTCTCTCTCTCTCTCTCTCTCTCTCTCTCTCTCTCTCTCTCTCTCTCTCTCTCTCTCTCTCTCTCTCCCTTTCCCTCTCTCCCCTTCTCCCTTCCTCCATACACCATCCCTCTCTCTCTCCCCCTCTCCCCTTCTCCCTTCCTCCATACCCCATCCCTCTCTCTCTTCTTCTCTCCCTCCCTCCCTCCAAACCCCACTGCAACTATGTCTGCACTTCTATAGAAGTAAGTGAATTTGTTTCTTGTTTGCAAATTCCTCTTTGATTTTTATCATGTATGCTCTCCTAAGAAATTTGACTGATGGATTTGTTTGTGTATATTGAATAGGAGGAATATGGTCTGAAATTGAACCACGGGTGCATTACTATGACAAACAAGGAAACCTCCAACAATATTCTTCTCGAATGTGTTTTTAATGAGCAGAGAAGATGTGGAAAATAGTGTCAAAAAAGCATAATGATGAGTCAGAGTACCTGCAATATGTTTTTCAGAAGGAAACAACTGGTAGGAAGAGAAAGAGGGAGAGTAACATAGATGATGTTCTGGAGAATGATAGTGGTGGGTATGCGAGGGTTCCCATGTTGTTACACAATGCCTATCACCTAAAGAAATTAAAGTTTGTTGTAAGCATGGCAATGGTAGTAAATGATGATCATCACTTGTCAAAAGGCTTGGAAGGGTACATACCCATGAAAGAAATCAAGTGTGTAATTCCTATAGTCACAATCGAGATCAGTCCTATAACCTTACAAATTTAATAGCATCATATGTTTTAGAAAGGCAATACTCTTAGGATTAGGTCAAGCTCTTACACTTTCTTTTTAGCGAAGCCTCTTTGTTTGTTCTCTTGGAGTCTCTCTTATGCTGACAATAGTATAAATTTTCTATATCAAAACTATACTACTGATGTTCTATTGTATAATGTTCTATTCATAACTTTAAATAATATATCATTTTATTAGCCCACCATATGACCCCTTAGGTGTCATTAGAGGTCATATTGTTTCCTAAGAGGTCATATGGTGTCTTGTGACCCCTTAGGACACCATATGACCCCTTAAGACACCACATGACCCATAACAACACCATATGGTGTCCTAAGGGGTCATAGGATGCCATATGACCCCTCAGGACACCATACAACCCATAACAACACCATGTGGTGTTCTAAAGGGTCATATGGTGTTCTATGACCCCTAGGACATTATTTGGTGTTGTTATAGGTCCTATGGTGTGCTAAGGGATAATATAGTGGCATATGACCCCTTAGAACACCCTATGACCCCTTAGATGTTGTTAGGGGTCATATTGTGTTGTTAGGACACTTGCTTTTTAATGAAGCTTCATTGTTTGTTCACTTGGAGTCTCTCTTACGCTGACAATGGTCTAACTTAGCTATATCAAAACTAAACTACTGATGTTCTATTGTATGATGTTCTATTCATAATTTTAAATAATATATCATTTTATTAGCCCACCATATGACCCCTTAGGTGTCATTAGAGGTCATATTGTTTCCTAAGAGGTCATATGGTGTCGAGACACCATACAACCCATAACAACACCATATGGTGTTCTAAAGGGTCATATGGTGTTCTATGACCCCTTAGGACACTATTTAGTGTCGTTATAGGTCCTATGGTGTGCTAAGGGATAATATAGTGTCATATGACCCCTTAGGACACCCTATGACCCCCTTAGATGTTGTTAGGGGTCATATTGTGTTATGGTATCTCTCTCTCTTCCTCTCCCTCCCCCCTCCTTCTCTCTCTCTCTCTCTCTCTCTCTCTCTCTCTCTCTCTCTCTCTCTCTCTCTACCTTCAATCCCTCCCCCCATCTCTCTCTCTCCCTCTCTCTCCATATCTCCCTCTCCCTCCTTCCCTCTCTCTCTCTCTTCCTCTCCCTCCCTCTCTCTCCCTCCCTCCCCCCTCTCTCTCCATCTCTCCATCTCCCTCCTTCCCTCCTTCTCTCTCCCTCCCCCCTACTCTCCCCCCTCTCTCTCTCTCCCTCTCCCTTCCTCCATACCCCTTCTTCTCTCCCTCCCTTCCCCCTCTTCTCTCCCTCTCTCCCTCCCTCCCTTCTGCCCCCCTCCTCTCTCCCTCCCCCCTACTCTCCCCCCTCTCTCTCTCTCTCTCTCTCTCTCTCTCTCTCTCTCTCTCTCTCTCTCTCTCTCTCTCTCTCTCTCCCTCCCTCTCTCCTTCTCTCTCCCCTCTCTCTCCCTCTCTCCCTCTCCCTTCCTCTATACACCTTCTTCTCTTCCTCCCTCCCCCATCTCCTCTCCCTCCCCCCTCCTTCTTCTCTCCCTCTCTCCCTCCTTCCCTCCCTCTCTCTCTCTCTCTCTCTCTCTCTCTCTCTCTCTCTCTCTCTCTCTCCCTCTCCATCCTCCCCTCCTTCTTCTCTCCCTCTCTCCCTCCCTCCCTTCCACCCCCCTCCTCTCTCCCTCCCCCCTACTCTCCCCCTCTCCCTCTCTCTCTCTCTCACTCTCCCTCCCTCCCTCCCTTTTCATTCACATTTCTTCTACTACAAATAGTGCGTATGAGGTACTAAACCTATTAGTTCACTTCCCTGCCATAACTTTTCAAGGTGTAGGAGCGCATACGGGGTACTAAGCCTATTAGTTCGCTACCCTTCCATAATTTTTTTATGCTTAGGAGAGCATACGCGCTACTTATTAGTAAAGAATGGAAAAAAAAACCGTTGGGATTGCCAACATTTTATGGACTAACAGTGCACACACGGTTTTTAATATAGTGCATATGCGGTACGTAGACATAGTTTTATATGCCCAAGAGCCTCAACGGCCTCAAAAGAAGTTTTTGAGGTCATTGAAGGCCCCACTACAACCATGTCTGCACTTCTATCACTATTTTACACATAGAAGTAAGTGATTTTTTTGTTTTTGCATGATTTCAAATGGCTGAATTGTTGTTCTTATTAGTTTTGTCAATATTATTATGCTTGTTTAATAGTTTGATTCAAAAAAATAATGATAAGATGTATATTTATGGTTATTTGTTTGTTTATGAACTTTTATTTACATATATATGTAATATGATTCTATTTAGGACAACCATGGGAAAGAACAAGTGAGGAACGATGGAACAACGAGAGGCTGAAAATGAAAGACATGCAGCGTATGAAGAAATTACGTGACATAAGAACAATGGGAGAAGAAGGTATGTCATCCTCAACATCTCAATTTGATTTACCAAATGAAAATAATGCACCTCATGCAATTGAAGAAGACACATTTGATTTACCATATGAACCTAATGCAATTGAAGAAGATACCACATTGAATAATCAATTAAATGATGAACATACACCTTCTCTATTTGATGAATTGAATGTACATAATGCACTGATGTTAACACCTCCTAGAATCATTCGTAGGAAACCAAAGTATCTAATTGACATTGATGAAAATATATTGAAGCTAATGCCTAATAAATTGAATGAACGAACCTGCAGGAGAATGGCTAAAAGAATATGGCAAAACTATTTTGAAAACTTAAATCAAACTGCAAGATGTCAATTAATTGTTCAAATGATTAAAATTTTGAATTTTAGAGAGAATGAAAATTCTAGGCCTAAGATCATCTAAAAGTAACAGTGAAAGAACTATTGTGAGAAATCTATTTGATGCATATCAAGCTATTGGTTCAAAATCACGTACTAAAGATTCTAATGCTACTCGATGTGTCATTACATCAACCATAATGAGCAAGAAAATAAAAAAAGATCGTTTCATAAGCAAAACAAGTAAGTCATTAAACATTAGTAGAACAACATTAAGTAAAGAATTAAAGAGGTGGAAAAAAATAGAGGAACCTAACAATAATTCTCTTTGGGCATTCTCAGGTAGACTACCACGCAAAGACAAGGTTGTTGTTGATGCACTAAGAACATTAATTGAAATTTTTTGGCATGACAACACAAGAGTTTCACCCAACCAAAGAGATGTTGTTAGAAGGTGAATTGGGTCTACAAATCATGAGCCACATGCCAAACACTATTTACATATGACTCAAACTAAATTTTATGAAAGATTCCTTCAAAAGTTTCCTCAAATAAGAATTTCTCAAAGATTTTTTGAAATGGCAAAACCTTTTTATATTAAGATTAATCATGTACGCACCACGTGTTGTTGTAGGATGCATATTGAATTTTCCATGCACTATGATATTTTTCATCATATTTGTTCTACTTTGCACACTAATGATGTTTTGCAGGAATGCAATATACAAGCACCTCCTAAGTTGGTAAGAGAATTTATTTCAAGTGTGCTATGTAATAGACATGATGGTTGCAATTATTATAAGATGCCTTGTTTGGAAGATTCTTGTTCTATATGTGGTGGTTTGCAACATTTACTAAGATGCGTACATATGGAGTTAAAGATGGAAAAGATTTGAAGAGATGTGAGCTAGTGAAAAATGATATATGTGTAGCTGAATTTAATAAAATGTTTCAAGAGAAACTAGTTTATGAGTACATAATGCATACACATAGAGCTCGATGGTTAGATGAGCAATTCAAATTATGTAAGGACACATTTCCTCTTGGCACCATTGTCTCTATCGTTGATTTTACTAAAAATTATACACTACAACCTCAAAATGAAGTGCAATCTATGTATTATCACTCTACACAAGTTTCTATTTTTGTACACATAGCATTAATGTATGTAGATGATAGCATAGAGGAGGATAGAAAGGTTGTAAGAGAGTATCACTTCTACTTAAGTGATGATCGTACTCATTCATCAAAGTTTTAACAAGGATGCTTTAAAGTTTTCTATGATAGTTTAAGGGAAAATAACATATGATACAACCGACACTTAATATGGTAAGATAATTGCACCACACAATTCAAGAATGCAAGGATGTTTTATTGGTTGACAAGGATGCATATGACAAGCGGTGTACAACATTTTTGGAATTTCACTGAGGCTGGACATGGTAAGGGAGAGCACGATGGTGCAAGAGCATGTGTGAAGAGAGCCCTAGCTAGAGAAGAATTGAAGTACAAAGGTGGTGTTGAGTTGATAGATTCAGAAACAATTGTACGATGGTGTAAGTCTATGATGGGTCCAAGTAATCCAGGTATGTCAATGGTTCATAGATATTTTTGGTTGATCACTGAATCTAACATTGAAATTTTTCTATATTGTTGTACAGTTGCAAGATCGAGTGACATTCACTCATTTATGAGTTCAAATTCAAGTTCACTCAAGACAGATGGTATCTTTTTTCTCTTCATGCATGTATTGTTTGTGGGAAGAATGTGAATCACAAGAGTGGGTTGACAAATGGCCTTGTAGACTGTTGGTTCCCATTGATACATATCAAATTCCCAAAGCACTACAATTGAGCCAGATGGAGACATCAGTGTATTTTGACCATGTATCCGACCTAGTGGATTCAGGTGAGGTGATTTTTGAGTTAAACTTTTTTGCAAGCATTCTTTTTGGTTCATTTTGTTGTACATCATTTTATTTTTGGTATTAATTAACACTTTATAAAATGCAGGTCATGTGTATGCAGTTGTTGCAGAAGAGAACAATGAAGAAGGAACAAATTACTATTTGTGTCGTTGTTTTGAGCCAAAAAGAAAATTGACAACCACAATCATTGATAGAGAGGTTATTGAGTACCCAATAGGGTCTGTTGTCGTGACAGGAACATGGCTTCAGAGATACCCTATCAAGAATTTTGATGTTTGGTTGTTCGAGGACTTTGAAATACATAGACATATTCTTCATTTCTCTAACCTTGTTGTTGCAACAAATATTCATTTGATGAAGTATCGTGGTAGACCTCATAACAAGATTTTATGGAAAGTTCATGAATCTGACCATGAGGCAATACTTGACAAAATATGGGTTAGAGCCGATCCTGAAGGCTCGCTTGATTGATTCTACGGTTCAGAGTAGAATGATTTTGATAATTTTGTATAAATCATCGACGAATTGTTCTATATTCATTTTTTGTATATATAAATGCCCATGAGCTGATTTTTACATGTTTACGGGCATAATTTTGTATATTCAAATGGCAATGAGCTCATTTGTACATATGTACATGCCAAATTTTGTATATTAAAATGGTGATGAGCTGAATCGCATATATTGTAATGCCAAATTTTGTATAAAATCCCATGAGATGATTTGTAAGACATTTTTTTGTATAATCAAATAGCCAAGAGCTGATTTGACCATATTTAGAGGCAAATTTTTGAATAATATGTGACAATGTTTTGTGACTATTTTTGTGTCAATGTTTTGTGACTATGTTTTGAGTATATGTGATGTGATAAGGTCAATCATGAGAATTCTTGATTTTTGTATAATCATGGAGAATTATTTGATTCATTATCGGGTCATAGCGGTCATAGATTGAGACTAGATACAATTTGAGCAAAAATTGTCATTATTGTCAAAAAAATTATCAAAAAAGTTGTCAAGCAACTTGTACATTATGTCGGTAGGGTATGACTCTTGACATTCTGACACTTTGGGATGCATGAAAGGGGCATGCCTAGCGTAAACCTACCCACCCGGACATGCTCATGACATTGGTTTGTGCAAATTTGCATTGCATGCAATTGACGGTTTTTGCAGAAGGCAAAAAAATGCTACCAATTGAAAATAGCTCTGAGTCATCAAAAACTGAGATAGGCCATTGTAGAGGAGCCTCACACAACCCCACAAGTTCAAATAGATCGATCATATGTGTCCTAGATTGGAAGAAACAGTCCGTCAAATTTTGACAATTTTTTGGACTTAGGGCACTTGAGAGATCACCCCGGTAGGGTATGGCTCTCGACGTTCTAGCACTTTGGGATGCACGATAGGGGCATGCCTAGTGTAAAACTGCCCACCTTGATGGGCTCATGATGTTGGTTTTTGCACATGATGAACTAAATTAATTCTATCTAATCCTACAACTTTGCATTGTATGCAACTGACGGTTTTTGCAGCAGGCGAAAAAATGTTACCAATTGAAAATGGCTCCGAGTCATCAAAAACTGAGATAGGACATTGTAGAGGAGCCTCACATGACCCTATAGGTTCAAACAGATCAATCATATGTGTCTTGGATTGGAAGAAATAGTCCGTAAAAGTTTGACAATTTTTTGGACTCGTGGCACTTGAGAGATCGCATCGGTAGGGTATGACTCTCGACGTTCCGACACTTTGGGTTGCATGACAGGGGCATGCCTAGCATAAACCTACCCACCTAGATGTTCTCGTGATGTCATTTTGTGCACACAATGAACTGAATTAATTCTAGCCAATCCTACAACTTTGCATTGCATGCAACTGACAGTTTTTGTAGCAGGTGAAAAAATGTTACCAATTGAAAATGGCTCCGAGTCGTCAAAAAATGAGATAGACCATTGTAGAGGAACCTCATGCAACCCCACAAGTTCAAACAGATCAATCATATGTGTCCTAGATTGGAAGAAACAACCCGTCAAATTTTGATAATTTTTTGGACTTAGGGCACTTGAGAGATCGCCCCGGTAGGGTATGACTCTCGACGTTCCGACGCTTTGGGATGCACGACAGGAGCCTGCCTAGTATAAAACTACCCACCCGAACACACTTGTGATGTTGGTTTATGCACACAACAAACCGAATCAATTCTATCCAATCCTACAACTTTGCATTGCATACAACTGACGGTTTTTGCAACAGGCAAAAAGCTACCAATTGAAAATGGCTTTGAGTTGTCAAAACCTGAGATAGGCTATTGTAGAGGAGCCTCACATGACCCCACAGGTTCAAACAGATCGATCATATGTGTCTTGGATTGGAAGAAATAGTCTGTCAAAGTTTGATAATTTTTTGGACTCAGGGCACTTGAGAGATCGCCCCGGTAGGGTATGACTCGACATTCTGACGCTTTGGGATGCACGACAGGAGCATGCCTAGTATAAAATTGCCCACCTAGACACACTTGTGATGTTGGTTTGTGCACACGACAACCAAAATTTGACCATTGCGAGTGTGAGGGTGCTCTCGCACCAAACACATATTGTTGTTTATATTCATATTGTTGATTTTTGTTATTTATATTCATATTGTCGATTTTTGTTGTTTATATTCATATCGTTGATGACATATGCAAATATTCATTTAAATCTATAAAAAGGCAACCACCAAATACAACGAATACACAATAATGAACTAAATACAAGGAGTTTTGTAGGGTTAATTCAACATTTTAGAAATTTTATCAAATCATATTCCACGATTGTAATGTTTTATATCATATATTTTTGTCGTTTATATTCATATTGTTGATTACATAGGCAAATGATCAATTAAATTTATAAAAGGACAACCACAAAATACAACGAACACAAAATAATGAACTTAGTACACATTTATTGGATCAAATATCAACATTTATATATATCAAAAAAAGGCATGTCTGCCAAGTCAATAAAAGTATTACAAAAATGTGGCATATGCCATGTCCAAATCGATATACAATAAAAATGTAGAATATATCTACATGTATTGGTCATTCTATGACCAAAACTAACACTATATGATCCTAAACTTGTGGTGGATCATCAAAATCAAGCCTCTTCGATGTAGTACGCGGCTATGTAGATGGATGCAAAACCATAATTCAAAAGCCAAGTTAGAATTCTTTTGTAGAAAATAGTTCACAATTAACAACATAGCTATGCACTTAACTATAATTCCTTTGCAATTGAAATGTAGATTACCTCATCAGGTGATCTAGGAGCTAATGTCTTCGCTCTCCTCTCCTTGTCACTCTTAGGAGTTTTCTTGAAGACATGCTTACAAGGATCCCCATTATGGTCTTACCGCAAAGGGGTCTATTGTAGATTAAATGTACAATTAATGCAATGTACTAACATAAATATATCAAAAACACTTAAAAGCTATAATATAGAGAACAATGGCATACCTATGCCTAAGATGCTTCTCTAATGGACTGAGGATGACTCATCATCAATGGAGAAACTGTCGCTATTACCTATACAAAAAATGATCAAAGATTAAATATAAATTAATATTATGATAAGTATTGTAGGTTAAAAACAATTAATGTAATATATGAAACAAAAGTGTACCGGATCCTGAGATGCTTCTCCAATGCGCAGAGGAGGGTTCGCCATTGATGAAACAAATATTGATATTTCCTGTATGAAAAAATTATAAGATTATAACATATCACAAGGTCACATGTATGCATGCATATAATCATGAAATCAAGAAAATAAAGTAGGGATACATACCTCCTCCCTCTCTTGATCCACAGGCAAATCAAGTGCATTCAACAAATCCACATAGCTCAATGGTTGTTGTACATGTAAAATAGACAAAAAACACTAATCAATCTACAAACCCCAACTAATACTTGATTTCAACATTTTCAAACAATTGTACAACTAAAAATGTATTCAATTACCTTCTTCCCACTTTTGGTGTCTTCGAGGAATTCTTATTCTTAGGACGATCCCTAGATGCGGACGGGGCACCCTAAAAAAATAAAATTAACATGAGATATTAGTACAGTTAATATATTAAACATAATTTTAAAAATATAAAATGAAATGACTTGCATATTCCATCAAAATAATACATAAAAAGGTTGTACAAAATATGATACCGTATAGCCTTGTAGGCCAAAATCGATTGCTCAGAGCGTGATGTCATCAATCTGGGACATTTGGTCCCCTGTCAACACCTACAAACCAAAAATTGGACCAAGCATTAAAGATAGTTAGTATATCTTCTTTTTTTTAAATTCAAAGTGTACTATTCTATTTTAACATGTTACAAAATTTATACCTCAGGCATCGAAGTTGCAGCTGTAGTAACTAGGGGAGGAGTATGGGATACCGCTGCTGCATCCTGAAATGCATATTATTTATCTCAATTTAAATCGATGTATAAATGAAAATTCATTTATGTAATTACAAATTTAAAGTGACTGATAAATAAAATGCTATGAATTCAAATCAACACACCTGTGTCTGTCGCTGATGGGCAAACACCATGTCCATCAACTCATCTGTCAATGTGAAATCCTCAGTCGTGCGGGCCTAATAAATACTCCCACAAAGCGTGTACAGATGAGATGTGGATCCATCTGCACTGGCTGCATCATCTATCCCTAAGCAACTGACACACATATGCTAGATGGGCTCTCTGTCACCACCTAGAACAACTAATGGTTCATCATCTAGTACAATAGGGTGTGCTAACGACATCCCATGTTGGATGATAGCACCATTCAATGTTGTGGCCGCCTGAAGAGTCTGTAGCTCCATCGACTCTTTCAGCTCTACTAGGACAGCCTGATGCACCTTGGGTTTGGGTGCTAGGGGGCGACGACTCTCCGTGGGTAATCACCTATAGGCTCCAGGTCTATCTTGGGTAGAGCCACCATCTCTACCATGGAACTCTCTCATGTCAAAATAGTTTGGTCACACATTGAGCACAAACTCACAGTATACTTTTCTCAAAAAATACAATGGCACCTCATAATTATTACAAGGTCGATCATCAAAGACCATCCACCACCTTTGCCAAAAAATATTCTTCATCTGCACATTGGTACACCAATGTATGGGAAACCTCTTTGCATTAAGAGGTAATGACTGACCAGTTTTGGGATCAATGAAAAGGGCACACATTTCTTGTTTACTAATATTTTTGTTTTTGACTCCCTCATATGATAGCCCATCGACATAGAATGGATGACACCTAGCCCTAAAGTTTCCCCATTTGGTAATTTGTGTGGAAACAGCTATGGAACCACTAGCTAATGATTCTAGGCTAGTGACAAGGGATTGATGATGCTCAAGTTCGGATGTTTTCAATTTATCAATCAGTCTATTGATTTTAGACGTATTTTTTCCTAACTAATTAATTAATTTCTCTTGTGTTTCAGGTGTGTGGTCAAAAGGAGGAATTGCGGGTGTATCTTGTAGGTTTTCAGGAGGTGCATTTGGTTGTTCTTGTTATGGATTAGAAGAATCTATTTTTTGAAACAAAAATGAAAAAACCTAATCAAAATTAATGAAATTAAATTCAAAATGTAAAACAAATTGAACAAACGAGAAAGAAAGACAAAAATTAACAAAAACTAACCTTGATCCATAGTGTCTAGAGGAGAAATATAGCACCCCGTTTGCAGTTTAGAAGAGAAAATGAAGAAAAAACAAAATAAAAATGCGTCTATAAGGGAAAATAAGACCTAGGTTTTTTTAAAAAACTTTTCTTGACAGGTGCCGCGTACACGGTTCTTTAGGGATTATTAGTACATATGCGCTCATTGTCCTATAAGTAGTGCATACGTGCTCATTTTCCTAGAGGTAGCATATACACGCTACTTTTCCTAAAAGCAACGCATACGCGCTACCTTCTCTAGGCTCAGGAACAACAAACCTAAGCACATACGTGGTCATTTCAAATTTTAGAATTGTGTACGCGTTGCTTGTTTCTGCATGTTTTTTTTGGGTGGTGTCCACTTTTTTGACCACCATCTTTGTGCACATACCTCTACATCATCCCAATATATACTCCACACATCTAGGAGTCTTGATGTTATTACTAATGATAAAGTGATTTGCACATCTCATAATCTCTCTCTCTCTCTCTCTCTCTCTCTCTCTCTCTCTCTCTCTCTCTCTCTCTCTCTCACACACACACACACACACACACAATGATAAAGTGATTTTCATCTCTCTCTCTCTCTCTCTCTCTCTCTCTCTCTCTCTCTCTCTCTCTCACACACACACACACACACACCTTTTCATGGGTCAAACACAGGGGAGACATAGATATGAAAAAATAATGGAAAAAGAAGATTTCAACAAATTTACTTGAATAATTTTTGTAGTTGAGAAAATAAAGAATCAATTCAATTAAAGATGGAATATGCACTCAAATATCCATGGCAATCTATTTACTAAGACATTTATCCTTAGAAATCTATGTCCTACCCACTATCTTAAATTAGTAATATCTCGATCAAATCTCCAAAAGAAGAAATGAATCTTTGGCCTGATCAATAATGCCATGCAAAATGGGTTAGAAATTGAGCAATGATCAGTCCAAACAGATGGCGAAGGCCTTTTGATTACACTCTATGAATCAGCTTTGTCACAATATTTTTTTCTTCACAACGTAAAAGAAAATGGCAAAGAAATTATTTTGTGTAGTGTTAATAATAGCATTGGCAACGAGCATGTTGTAGAATTTTGTAGCTATCCCTGCAAAATAAAATAGATCTAGCAGAAAAGAAAGAAACAAAACTTGCAAGCAAAATAGAGAAGAAAATCAAAACTGAATGAATGCAATTCAATCATATTCATTATAACAAATCTATATGAATTACAAAAAATATATAGATCACATGAACAGAAATTATGCACAAGATGCATCAAATTTCTAAAGATCAACAACTATTTCCATGAAACAGAATTGGAAGATGAAGAGAGTGTTAAACACAAGAACTCCTTGATTAACTTAAACATAAACAACAATGCAAATCACAATCACCATAAATTATGAGAAGAATGCATGTTGGGTACATCAGAGGCAACACCTATTTTGTTGGGGCATATTCAGTGCTTGGGTGATGACGACTGTGACTGGCCCTACCCTGCTAATCAATTTTATGTGTTGTGATATCAAATTATGTGAAACGATTTTCTGTGGTGCCTTAAAGAAAAATGTTTCAAAGCAATTTCCCGGTGTCAGAATGATTTTCTGGCGATTAAGAGTTTTCGACAGAAACAATTTACTGGCGTGAGACACATTCCCGGTGGGGCTCCCCCACCAGGAACAGCCTATCGGCTAATAAAACTTGTGAAACGAATTAGTAGGGATTTCTTCATTTCTACCACACAACTACTTTAAAAATTTTGCAAATGATGTCTAGGTGTCCAAATATTTATAGCCAAAAACCTTCAGTAAACATGCCAGAGAAGTTGTCGAATTTGGAAAAATCGATGGCTTGCCTACCTGATAATAATGATAATTCAGCTCTGTTATCGCCAAAGCCTTTTTCTATGCCTTATCTCTGATAATAATGATAATTCAGCTCTGTTATCGCCAAAGCCTTTTTCTATGCCTTATCTCCAATGTTGCCAAAATTATGTGAATTGCTTCAAGTTTATAATAGATGAGGGTCTCTTTGATGATGGTAAGCCCCAAATGATATATTAATTTGAGTTTCTTCAACTTTCTTGCTATAGATGTCGTGGTGAGCCATATCCTCTGCGATTTAACTTCCACAAATGCTAGAAATCTCTTACCAAGAACTTTGAACCGAACACGACAATCAATTGATAAAGATAACAATAAAAATTAAAACCTTTAGATTCCAAATCAATCATATTATTGCTACAATAATCATCATTCATAATCCAATATATAAAATGAAGAAGTAACAGTTCTGATTGTATCAAGAATGTTTTGGCTATACTTCAAAGTGGCTTTCTTTGAAGATGTGTCTAATGTAATTGAGTAACATCTAATATTAATGTTTTGGTTTGTTCATTTGAAATATGTATTTAGAATAAAATACCAACTTTAAACTTTTATGATGACCATTTGAAGTTATCTTTTAAATCACATTATGTTCACAAAACTTCAAAAAAAAATCTATTCAATTTAACAATGTTTTTTATTAAGGATAAACAGGTTTTGAGGGGACCTGGAACCCCATACAGCAAGTTTTGAAGGGACCCAAAACCCTCAGATTTTACTAAGATCTGGAATCCAAAAAACAATGATGCCTAGAAGAATAATCATCAGAAAACTAGCAGCCCAACCACAGCTGAGACTAAAAAAGACTAGCCTCTAAAACAAACATAAGGGTTTTACTAAGGATCCCTTAACCTTCGACTGACAACATGGGTTTTCCAGGCACCCATAACCTTCAAAGACACTAGACTACAATAGGTAGCCATACATTCAATTTAACAATGTTTATTACATATTATCAATAGTTAATTTTTTATTATTCTCATTTTTCTATGTTTGGGTTTTATATTTAATTGAAAAGACTTAAAATCCCCTCTTACGGTCATCTCTAGCTCCCCACCAGACTCATAGCTGCAGCGAAGTATTTGAATTTTGACATATATACATTGTGTATATTCTACACAATTTCCTGGTCATAATGAATATATGTTGTCTTTATGTAGATGTATCTCTCGAGCTTTCTTTTGTCACGAATTTTGTAAGGGAAATAACTTAACTGGAATGAAGAGGGATTTTGGAGTAGTTTGTTTTTCTTTGTCCATGTAGTTATGTATGTAGTTAGTGGTGACCATGGCTTTGAATTGTGGTTGTTGTGTATGTCTTTTAATAATCCAATCAAATTTGAAAAATTTAAGAGCATAGAGCTCTTACATTTGAAGGAAATTAGATTAGTGTTTTTTTAAATTATCGCTCATCTAGTTTCCTGGAAATTTTGAATGGGCTTTTTATTTTGCAAAATTGGTTTTTGGAAAATAAGTGTGCTACCTCTAATAAACTTGATTGGGATTTTGATCTATGAAAGGCTTAAGATTACTTAAGATTAATCTTGAATATGCCTGCATATTAGCAAACATTTTTATGTTAAAAATACACATCACAAAGTGGATTTCTCTATAAAAAAAACAATTTAGTTATGTATCATGACAATAAGATCTTGGGAAAATCATTGCGAGAGACCATTTATTTATTAAAACTTGTTCTGCAGATATGGTTCAAGTAACGATGTACTACTCAATTCATTGATTGATGTCACTTAAAAGACAATGCAACACTATGTCACTACTAATAGCAGTCCATACATAAATGTAGAAGATTTGATGAGACGTTATCATTAAGTGAAGAACACACAACTTAATTGAACATATATGGGATTTTATTAGCCTAATAATTTTTTCACAAATCTCGTCCATAAATTATTTTACTTGGTACACTATTCAATGAATCCATTTCATAAATTTTATAATTTAATTTCTTTTTTTTAAAGTATAAAAATAAAAGTTACATGTGAATCCACTTGGCACATTTTATTCAGTTGATCGTATCTAGATTATAAATTTCATAGCATAGTAAAAAGAAAAAAAGATGGTAATGGATTAGTGTTCCATTGATTATGGTTAACAATGGTAGCAACAAATAATACTTTGTGTCTCAATAACTTTCTTTGTAACTATCAATTTTGAAGTGGATGGTTTCAATTTAATCGATCTAATAATAACATCAAAGTGTAATTGAATGGTAGGAATATGAAAACTCAATTGAACAATAGTAGCATTCCATTATGAAGATTCTTGAAACATGTGCAAATACAATAAGACTACTAAAAAACGAGAAAGATTTAACACACAAACAAAAAATCTTTATTGAAATTCAGAAAGAGATTACATCTTGCAGGCCATGTATCAAGCATTACAATTAACCGCCTTTTATAGAGGTTGTAGCCTCATTGAACTAATAGTTCATTCTTATATTTAGATTTATTATCACCGTTCATTCTATATGCATTATATTCACCTAATTTCATGCACAACATGCTTTATTTGTAAGAAACATAATAATTAAAAATTGTTTTCTAAAATAAAGATTATTCGCATAATGAACTAATAGTCCTAAATAAAGAACTGGAGGTGGGTTTCTTGTGTGGTTAGTTTAGCGGTGGAACTCCCAGTAAGCCTGTGTAATGGTGGAACTGGGAGCTCAACATCAGTTTCCAACATACTCCCCCTTGATGCGGAGACTCACAATTTTATCTCGAAACTTTGAAAACTGGATCTTTGCAACTTGATGTGACCTTAAAAGATAACTCGATGTGGAAAAGTACAAACACTTGCAACTCATTGTGCAACACCAATCATAGCAAGCAATCAAGCAATCATCAACTACTTCACTCAAACATCCAAACCATGTTTAATCACTTCTTTTGTTCACATGCGAACAAATTTAGGCTTGTACAACTTTAAGAACATATTCATTAGTTTTTGTCAACAAGATCCATCAATCCAACCATAATCAATTTGCATACTCGACCTTTCTTAGATTGTTCATTCATCCCTATGTTCCAACATGACTTTTCATGGTTATTTTTCAACCCACAAATTAAACAAGGGTGAAGATTCCAACAATTCTCTACTTTATGTCCTTCTCTATGACAATGTGAGCATTGAATTCTTTTAGCTGATTTGCACGAGCTTGTAACACTAGCAAAATCAAATCTCTCTTTCTTACAATATCTGAGACCTACATTCTTGGGCCTCATAACTAGCTGAATGGGCTCTTGAATTCCTTTCTCATGCTTTCCAAGTCCTCTTCCTTTATAACCCATTTTTTGCATCATCTTCCAACTAAAATTATTCTCAAAACAATCTTTCTCATTAACTTCACAAATCACACCTGGAGATTTACACATATCCTTACCTTCAACATGACCATCTTCACTTGAACAAACTTTTGGTTTAGCATCCATATCAATTGAAGGAAACAAACCACTTATATCACATGCGACATCACATACCGAAGAATTCAACCTTAAACTCAGATTTTCTTTGGCCAACAACTTTATCTGTTTTTCAAGATCTTCATTCTTTTTTGGACTTCATCCAAAAACCTTAACTTTCTTTTAATTTTTCATTTTCTTGTTTAGCTTTCTCCAATTTTTCTTGAAGAATATCATTATCACATGCACTTTCATAAATAAATTTTCCTAACTGCCTTATCTTTTCTATCAAATTTGAATTACACTTTTTGACTTTCACCAATTCTTCTTTTAAAAAATCTTTTTTCACAAATTAAATTTGCAATTTCCTTCTTAACTCTTTTCCCTATTTTTCTCATTATTTTACCTAACACTGCTTGCAATGGCTTCCACAAGATTTCTAAACACTTCCGTTTAGGCAGCAGCTAAAAACAAGGTCTTCTTCCTGGCTCATAATCTCCTAGCAACAACTTCAATAATTTACCCTAGCGCTTTTGATGTCTTTAAACAAAATCTGAAATTTCCACTATTGTCAACTTCTCTCACCTGCACTCCAATGAGTGGGACAATCTTTGAACTCCAAATTTTGCCTTTTTTAAAAATAAATAAGGACATGTAGCGGCTTTCCAAATTCTATATCCTCTAATTCGCACTTAGAAATTCTCATACGATTAGAAATAGTGATTTCTTGGCAATCAACAATGACCCTTTTATCAATTAGGTAACAATTTCTTTTCAGATGGTGATTTTTTCATCAGTGCACCTTTCTTCTACTGCGATCTTAATTTTTTTATTTATTTTTTATTTTTACCGACTCACTAACAATGATGGCTGGGAAAACTCTCTACAACAATTCCTACCACCAATTCCTTAATACCTTCTTAACAACCAACACTACAATGATCTTCAACAATTTAATTTGCAATCTCAATCTTCTTAGACCTGCTCTAAAACCATTTGTAGATTTTTGAAACACATAATACAATAAGACTACTAAAAAAATGAAAAAGATTTAACGCACAAACAAAAAATCTTTCTTGAAATTCAGAAAGAGATTACATCTTGCAAGCCATGTACCAAGCATTACAATTAATAGTCTTTTATAGAGGTTGCAGCCTGATTGAACTAATAGTTCATTCTTATATTTAGATTGATTATCACCATTCATTCTATATGCATTATATCCAGCTAATTGCATGCACAACATGCTTTATTTGTAAGAAAAATAATAATAATAAACTATTTTTTGAGAATAAAGATTATTTGTATAACAAACTAATAGTCCTAAATAAAGAACTGGAGGTGGTTTGCTTGTGCGGTGATTTTAGCGGTGAAACTCCTAGTAAGCCTGTGTAACGGTGGAACTGGGAGCTCAACATCAATTTCCAACACATTGATAATGGCTTACAGTAGTAGTGTGAAACAATATTTGAAATCTAAGTTTCTTTGTAACTATCAATTTTGTACTATATCGTTTCAATTCAATGGGCCTAATGGTATCATAAAAGTGTCTTGAATGGTAGAAAGATGAAAACTATGCTTAAAAATATTAATGGACCTAATAATATCAAAGTGTTATTGAATTGTAGGAAGATGAACAAGAAGTTTGAATTATATGACAGTCGTGCTTTTTCTCTTCCATGAGATCATTTTTAGGGTTATCATAGAGGTCTTCCAGGTGGTTTTTTTGTGAGTACTAGTATTGCCCATTTTTTAAAATATCCTTGCACTTCAATGACATATATCTCTAACAATTATTATGTAAATTTATGCATTAGATTTTATTTTGTTGGACCATACAAAATATTCATTTAGTGTTATTTTTTGCTTAAATTTATTTATTATTAGTTTTCCAATATATTACCTAAAACATATCTTGTTATCGCCGTAACCATTACACCTTGTTGAAATGCAAGAGCTAGTTTAATTACAATTCTTGTTTACATGTTGCGTGAGTTTTGGACTTCCATTTTAAAAAAATCATTTTACCCATCAAAATTATGAGGTCTAAGTCTTAGGGGTTTCTTAAGTCTCTCGTGAACTACTATTTTTAATTAAAGCTCCCTTTACATTTTTTAACACTCAGTATATTTGTCCTAAATAACTCTTAGAGGATGATTGGGGTCCTTAGATTTCACTCCTACCTTTTCTAGAAAGTCTAAGATGCCTAAATTTCATATTCCAAATTTTTCTCTTAACACAAATCTTGAAATTGATCGGCCCTTTTTAAACTTCAATCCAATTCCCCCTAAGAGTGAACCCTCTTTAAAACATACACATGCATGCAATGGAAAAATGTTTGAATGTGAGCGACAAAGTCATGAGAAATCACACTATCCTTTGTCAACATCTTCTTCTCCATTGTCTTGTAAATCCACACCTTCTCATTCTAATTTTGAGTTACAATGTAATGTCCCGCCAGGAACCCCGAAGGAAACCCCACAACAAGGGTGAAACATTTTTTATTTTTTTTAAGTATAAACATCATAAGTGCATTTACACAACATGCACGATAACACAAGCGGAAGACTTACACCAGAAATCCTTAAGGGTTACCAACAAAGAATTAACTTCAAGAATAAATTCCACAAAACTATAAATCCACATATGCATCATTAACTCAATGATCACATGAAGCCATTAGCAAATAAAGATTCATCATTGAAAGATTGAAAGGAAACAATATAATTCCACATCTATAAGCATTTACAAACATCATGAAGGAAACTAATAAAAACATCCCAACATAGGGTTGCATTGCTCTTCCAATACATAGCTTCTCAATATACATATAAGAATACATCTCAACCAAATACAAGGTTACATAAGCTCAATATTACAATGACCACATAGGTCTCCAAATAAAAAGTCTCCAACATGGGATGAAGCATGAGCCACGGACCACAGGAACACCTGTGAAGCCAATCCTCGCATGAAGGTACAAATCCAAACATCCGATGGGAAGTGCAACTACCACCCGACCATGTAATTCCCAAAATGGAATCACCCCATCATGCTAGGAGATAGCTGAGGACCCTCAAACAAGTATAAACATGACATGGTTGACAAAACAATATGACTCCATGACAACATAATATGACTCCACAACTCCATGTGACTCAACATCACAAATACACAAGTGAACCAAATGAGAGAGTGTCATCGCATAGCTTAAGATGGATACCATGGTAGAACCTCCATAGGTCCCGGCTCATTGTCCAGGTAACCTCTCCCGAACCTCCGGTTCCAACTAAGTCTCATGCAGACCCTACCAACCTTTCGAGAAGACAAGGTGGTCGGTTTGCCATTCTAGGCCTTCTTGCAATATTATGAGCTTTGTACTAGCACCAACCTATGCACAAGGTACAATTATCTTTATTAATGTTATGATACTACCCACCTAATCAATTTATTAGATTACCAGTTATTATCTAACTTTCGTTGGGTCGTAATGCCTACCTCTTTGGGCGCAACCCCCAAGCGAAAGCCACTCTCTCAAAGGACACTAAACAAACATGGTCACTCCCCGAGGACCCTATGGCGAAGCAGACAACCATAACATCACTATCAGAAATAAGTGGTCAAACAAGGACATACTGACTCTTGACTAACCATAAGGCAAAAACACTACATGGTTAAGACAACAAAGCCAACATATATCTCTTGGTCAAAGGTACCAAATACGCCACCACAGTACAACTGAACCACAGACCAATATAACACATAATACACTCGCAACATCATTGATTGAAAAATGAAATAAAACACTCTTTCCAATAGTTACATTATTCAATCTCCAAATCAATATTCCATCCGAAATGAAATCCATATTAAACATTCAACCGAATAAAAATATGAATTCCAACTAGGCATTTTGATTCATTTCTAGAATATACCCAAATTAACCAATTTGAATTCTTAATTCATTCCTTGATTCTCATTGATACATTTATTGACCACATAATAAAAATCACCTTAATTTTATTCACCACAAAATCCATTCTAAAATATTTCATCAGCACCAAAAACCGCTCTAAAATACATTTCATTTATAAAAAAAATTAACTTAAAGCATTGACCGGTTTGAACCAGTAAAGTACCTTGTAATGCGAGGGTTAAACCAACCCGCAATAGTGCCACTGTTGGGGGCCGCAAGTGCTATCTTCTGGTAGCACTGCTGCCGACCAGTAGCAGGGACTACCTGTCGACCGATAGCGTTGTTGTCGACCGGTAGTGGGCACTACCATCTGGTAGCACTGCTACCATACCAACCGGTAGTACTGCTACCGCGTAGTAGTACTGCCAACCGGTAGTACTACTACTATGCGGGCAACAGAGACTACTGTCTCGCATGGTGGGACTAGCCCGCCACGCGATAGGGAAGAGTAAGGAAATAAAACAATAAAATACATGCATCCCAAGGCATTAAAACCCAAATATCCAATCATTCAAGCATAAAAACAATTCTTTTCCGAAACATTTCATGACACACACATACAAAATGCCAAATCCAATTTTCTTAAATGGATATTTACCAGCAAGGTAAAAGATAAAATTTAGTCCCACGAGAACCCCAAATCTATGCAACATGAAACTAGAAAGCACACAACAAGATAAATCTAGTTCATTCTTTCCAAATAGAAGAGGTAAAACGAGAAATTGATTTTCAAGATCAAACACACAGCAGAAAGAAAAATGAACCATTTCCTTCCTAAAAGAAAACATGTGATATAGATTTCACAAAACCAACAATAATAAACACTATTTCTTCCATTCAAATCATTCCACAAACATCTACAGGAAGATTGCATAAATTTCCACACATAGAAAACAAACTGAAAATTTCAAATAACAAATTCAAAACAAGAAGAGAACCTCCAACCTTGAAGCAACATCAAGCAAAGGGATGAAGAATTTCCAGTCTTGCAAACCAAGTCAAATTTCTAGTTCCTCCAGGAAGTTTTCCACAATTTCTCTCCAAAATTCCCCTCTTCCTTCTTCCCGTGAATTTTAGGAATAGCATGAAAATTCCCTTTTAACCTAAACTTTCTAGGTTAAAAAGTTATTCCAACCAATCAGATTTAAATAATTAAAAAGTGAAAACAATCAAATTTACCCCTTTTCCCAAAAATAATTCTTTTCCAACAATTAAAATGAAAAAGCAAAAGTCAAATGGAAAGGCAAAAAGGAAAGCTTTAATAAATTTCTATATCCAAAAATACTTTCTTCCAACATAAGCATTTTCATTTAAATGGCTAGGCAAATATTTATTTCATCCCACAAAATACATTATGCAACTTAACACAATAAATTAAGTCATTTACCATTTAATCTAGCAATCATTAATTTAAATAAATCAATAATCATAGAGCATAATAATTAAATAATTATGCCAACATAAGATAGCATCGTCCATTTAAATAAATGGAAACATGCAAAACCAATAATGATCAAATGACGACTCTCAAATTACCAAACCAAGGCACCATGATACGCATAACAGCCAGACTCGGAAACACAACCGACTGACAACACTCTCATGAGTGTAACTACGATCAAGCTAGGGTGCAACAACTATCTCCTCCACTCCCATCGGATATATAAGGTATGCTCAAACCTGCGAAACCAGGTGGAGTCAATACCTCATACCTACCCAGTACTAGTAGCTGCAATGTCCAGCACCAAAGAACCACACGTGCATATAGACCAATATATATACATACACGACATACACACCGATGAAGGAGAATCGTGATGTTCCCTGTCTCACTGGACTGAGTGAAGGAAAATCATCCCCACACATCCCAATATACTTGCAAAGATGCAACATATAAATAACGCATCACAATATAAGGGAAAAGTGTTAGTCCACGATAATGATCCATAAAATAACATTAATCATAAGCATTGAGATACTGCATAAAACCATACACCATAAATCCAGATAAAGCATGAAATAAAATGGCATGACATCTGAATCAATATACAATAATGTTCCACAGAACAGTCACTGAAGTAACTCAAACATACAAAAGAGGTTGATTGAGGAGGGGTACTACATCCTCCCCCCCAAACCTAGGCTTACTCTTGGAAGCCTAAAATAGATAAGAATAAAGCCCTCTCATCTTCACTGCATCTTCTCAAGTCGCTGAGGTCTCGTCACTAGAATCCCATAGGACCCTTACCTGCTTGATGGTAGGGCCCCTGAGCGTCAAACCCCGCTGCTGAAGAATGTGCACGAGCTCCATGGAAAGCTGCTCATCCTCGACCTTCAAAGTATTCCAATCAAGAACATGGGTCACATCACAATGATAACGATGAAGAACAAAAACATGAAATACATCATGGATGCGGGATAGACTCGACGTCAAGGCAAGACGGTAGGCAATATGTCCTATCCTCTCAAGGATCTCAAAGGGCCTACAAAATGAGGGGCCAACTTAGAACCCTTCGCATAATGGATCAGACTCTTCTGTGAATGCACTCTAAAGAACACACGGTTGCCAACAAAAAATTGGCAATTGACTCTATGAGCATCGACAAACTTCTTCTACCTATCCTATGCAGCAACCAAATATCCATGAGTCAGCTCAACCTGCTGCTCCATCTCACGAAGAAAATCCGAGCCTAAACACACCCTATCCTCCAACTGATCCCAACTCAAAGGAGTACAGCAAGGATGACCATACAATGCCTGGAAGAGCGACATGCCTATAGAGCTATGATATCTGTTGTTATAAGAAAACTCTGCAAGGCAAAGATATTCCTCCCAGCGCAACTGTTGGTCCATAACATACATATGAAGCATGTCCTCCAAGATTTGATTCACACGCTGAGTCTGACCATCGGTCTCTGGGTGATAAGCTAAACTGAAGTTCAACTTAGTCCCCAAAGCATGCTGAAGAGAGGTCCATAAGGCTGAAGTAAAGATAGGGTCTCTATCAAAAATGATCCGCCTTGGGATCCCATGCAAACTCACCACATCTTCCAAGAAGACTCGTGCCATCACTGATGTCGTATAAGAAGATCAAATAGGCACAAAATGAGCAACTTTGGTCAATATATCAACAATGAACATGATGGCATGATGACGATGCAAAGAAACAAGCAACCCTACTATGAAATCCATGGAAATGATATCCCATTTCCAATCCGGTATCAAATTCGGCTGTAAAAGCCCGACAGGGTGCTAATGCTCTGCCTTCACCCACTGACATTCCAAGCACTTGGACAAAAAATCAGCAATGTCATGTTTCATACCGGCCCATTGATATATCTTTCTAAGATCTGTGTGCATTTTCTTGAAATCAGGATATGTCGAATAAGGTGTACGATGGGCCTCAGTCATGATCAAAATGTGAAGGCCCTCCAAAGGAGGTACATAGATCCGTCCAAGATGTCTAAGAAGACCATCTGACTCAAGAGTATATCTGGAATATCTACCCTCCAATGGTCTTCTAGACTCTGCCATGGCTCTAACATCCTGATACCAGGTGTCCTGAGGTAGAACTCCAAGAATTCTCTCACTCAAGTCCACACCAAGGGACAATGCTGCAACCTCATGCCACCTACGGCTCAAAGCATCTACCACTACATTCTCTTTCCCCTAAATATAATGAAACTCGAAATCATACTCGTAGAGGAATTCCATCCATCTTCATTGTCGAGCATTCAAGTTCGGCTACGTGAAAATATACTGCAAACTACAGTGATCACTATGCAATTCAAACCGACGCCCCAACAGGAAATGTCTCCAATGAACCAACGCATGCACTACAGCTGCCAACTCCAAGTCATGAACTGGATAGTTCAACTCGTGATCCTTGATTTTGCGAGACTCATAAGCAACCACACGTCCATCCTACATAAGAACCACACCTATACCTTCGAAAGAGGCATCTGTGCATACCATGAAATCTCTGGATGGGTCAAGAACTTCCAAAATCAGAGCACTAACAAGGAGTTCCTTCAAGATACGAAAAGCTAATTTGCACTGCTCTGACCAAACAAAATTCTTCCCTTTCCTCTAAAGAGAAGTAATCGGATGGCCTATCCGAGAAAATCTTTGAACAAAGCGACGGTAATATCCAGCCAAACCCATGAAAATTCGAACTTTAGAAACATTGGTCGGCACTGGCCAATCAACAATGGCTTGGATCTTAGAAGGATCAATGGATACACATTTTCCCAAAACTATATGACCAAGATAGCTCACCTCTGACTAGAAGAAATCACACTTCGCCAAATTCACAAAAAGTTGATTCTCCCTCAAGCACTGCAATACCTGACGCAAGTGACCCCCATGCTCATCCATAGATCTAGAATAAACCAATATGTCATTCAAGAACACAAGGACAAAGTGGTCAAGGTAGGTGCGAAAAACCCCATTCATAAGACTCATGAACACTGAAGGCACGTTCGTCAACCCAAATGGCACCACTGTGAACTCAGAGTGTCCATAACGAGTACGAAACATCATCCTATGAATGTCTGCATCATGAATATGCAATTGATGATACCCAGATTTCAGGTCTATCTTAGGGAACACCTTGGCTCCCTTCATCTAATCAAAAAGATCATCTATCTGAGGCAATGGATATCAGTTTCAGATGGTTACCTTATTCAACTATCGATAATCAATGCATAATTGAAGAGAACCATCCTTCTTCTTGACGAAGATAACCGGTGCACCCCAAGGAGATACACTAGGATGAATGAATCCCTTGGCCAACAACTCCTCAACTTGCAACTTCAGCTCACTCAACTCCTGAGTAGTCATCTGATAAGGTGCTCTCAAAATGGGTTCCGCACCAAGAACTAGGTCGATGCAAAAATCTATGTCTTGCTTCGGGGGCATACCAAGAATATCCAAAGGAAACACATCAGCATACTCTCAAAGAATAGGGTGACCATCTAGAGTGATTTCGCTACTCTCTCCCTCATCTACATCCTCAAGAGTAACTGCAAAAATTTGACACCCTTGATGCATGCACTTCCTAAGTTGCATAGCGGAAATCATACGTAAGGATATCGATCGCTGAACTCCAACGATCCCCACTTTCTTGCCATGGTCATCTACACACTCTATTGTCTTTAGATGATAGTCTACATGAGTGTTGTGAGATGATAACTAATTCATCCCCAACACAACTCCATAGGACCCCAAAGGAATGACTCGAAGGTCAACTGAAGTGACAAAGGGTCCTAGGTCCAACTCACAACTGGGAACGAAGGCATCTACAAACACTCACACACTGGTAGCCAACTCTACTTGCAACCTATCTACCCGCTTAGCAGACATGAGCCCACACATACCACAATGGATGAAGAAATAAAAGAATCTGAACCATCAGAATCAAAAAGTACAGAGATAGGGGTACCACACAACACACCTGTGGTCTCAATCACGGTACTCTGATGCTTAGCCTAGCGGTCATCCACCGCTACAAATACTCTATGGGATCTACCTACATCCCCCACTGTCCGTTGTCCTCTAGCTACTCGTCTGGTGAGGATGTTGAGGGCACTAAGCAGCCTTGTGGCCATACTGACCACAAGTGAAGCAAGCTCCCCTAACCGGTCCTCTACTCCCATACAGTCCACTGGACTGCTGAAAGCTCTCCCCACTAGGGGCCTGAGATGCTCCCTGAGAAGATTGCCTTGGAAAGGTCTGCCTACCCTTCTTCTATCTCCTACTCTTTCAGGACTAAGAGATGCCACCCTGCCAGCCCTGAGACTGCTTCGGTCTCGGCAGCTACTGCTGCTGACCACCCTTGGTGGGTGCCTGAGGACCCCTAAAAGGTGCAATAGTCTGGGACTGATTCCCTCTACCTCTTGACCCACTAAAAGGATCACTCCCAATCTAAACTCCAGACTGGCTTGCATGAGAACGGCTAAGGTTATGCTCTACCAACCTAGCTTTCACCACGGCTACCTCTACTGAAGCAGGCTCAAAAATTCTTACTCCTCCACTGATGCGATCATTAAGACCCCTTAAGAAGAGTTGCACAAGCATAGCCTCATCATTGTTGATCCTGGTATATTGTTTGAGCTCATAGAACTTGTGCTCAAACTGATCCACTAATAACCCAAACTAGCGCAGAGCATAGAACTCATCTGCTCGCGACTACCTCCACTTGGGTGAGAGGAATCATGCCCTGAACCTCTCCAAAAAGATTTCCCAATATGCGATGTTAATGCTCACACCAATCGTCTCCTCCTCTAATCTCCACTAGATAGATGTGAAGCTCTTGAGACACATGATCGTACATCTCGCCTTGGTGTTGCTACTGTAAAGATACATAGTAAAACACCGATCCAAGCTGATGAACCAGGTCTCTGCCTCAAGACCGGTACCTTTACCATCAAACAAGGGAGGATTGGACCTCATCAAGTCCCTCATGTGCCATAAGATAGATGGATCTAGGTCCATTGGGACCTCATTCCTTCTAGGAGATCTCTCTCTCTCTCTCTGAAATCTGCTGAAGCGATTCGTTTACCCGGCCATGGATGGGCTGATACACCTCGGGTCTTGGGCCTAGTCTAGCTAGCACCTCCTAAAACATCTGACGCAACTCCTCCCTTTTGGGAACCTGCTCTACTGAATGTGGTTCCTCCCGATGAACCAACTGATCTCTATCCACACTCGAATGAGTGGGTGGTGGCAAAGGACTATGGTAGTTGGAACCTTGACCCCTTCCTCCTCCTCTGCCTCTAGTGTGGCCACCAACCTGGCCACCTCTCTTGGCCTTCCTATCCATGACCTAACACTGCACAAGAGAAAAAGGTTCGGATCAAAGGCAAGGAAAGACACAAGGAAGTAACACCACAAGACCTACACAAAAGGTCAAGGCAAATGGGCTTACTACAAACCTAGAGTACCTAGTGTTGAAACATGGGCTCTGATACCAAATGTAATGCTCCTCCAGCAATCCCAAAGGAAAACCCACAACAAGGGTGAAACATTTTTTTTTTAAAGTATAAACATCATAAGTACATTTACACAATATGCACAATAACACAAGCGAAAGACTTACACCAGAAATCCTTAAGGGTTACCAACGAAGAATTAACTTCAAGAATAAATTCCACAAAACTATAAATCCACATATGCATCATTAACTCAATGATCTCATGAATCCATAAGAAAATAAAGATTCATCATTGAAACATTGAAAGGATACAATATAATTCCACATCTATAATAATTTACAAACATCATGAAGGAAAATGATAAAACATCCCAACATAGGGTTACATTGCTCTTCCAATACATAGCTTCTCAATATACATATAAGAATACATCTCAACCAAATACAAGGTTACATAAGATCAATATTACAATGACCACATAGGTCTCCAAATAACAAGCCTCCAACAAGGGATGAAGCATGAGCCATGAACCACAAGAAAACCTGTGAAGCCAATCCTCGCATGAAGGTACAAATCCAAACATCCAATGGGAAGTGTCACTACCACTCGTCCATGTAATTCCCAAAATGGAATTACCCCATTGTACTAGGAGATCACTAAGGACCCTCAAACAAGTATAAACATGACATGGTTGACAAGACAATACGACTCCATGACAACAAAATATGACTCCACAACTCCAGGTGACTCAACATCACAAATACACAAGTGAACCAAATGAGAGAGTGTCATCGCATAGCTTAAGATGGATACCATGGTACAACCTCCATAGGTCTCGACTCAATGTCCTGGTAACCTCTCTCGAACCTCCGGTTCCAACTAAGTGTCATGTGAACCCTACCAACCTTTCGAGAAGGCAAGGTGGTCGAATTGCCATTCCAGGCCTTCTCGCAACATTATGAGCCTTGTACTAGCACTCACCTATGCACGAGGTACAATTATCTTTATTAATGTTATGATACTACCCACCTAATCAATTCATTAGATTACCAGTTATTATCTGACTTTTGTTGGGTCATAATGCCTACCACTTTGGGCTCAACCCCCAAGCAAAGCCACTCTCTCAAAGGACACTAAACAGACATGGTCATTCCCTAAGGACCCTATGGTGAAGCAGACAACCATAACACCACTATCAGAAACAAGTGGTCAAATAAGGACAAAGACACTATCAGAATCTTGACTAACCATAAGGCAAAGACACTAAATGGTTAAGACAATGAAGCCAACATATATCTCTTGGTCAAAGGTACCAAATACGCCACCATAGTACGACTGAACCATAGAGTAAAATAATGCATAATACACTCGCAACATCATTGATTGAAAAATGAAATAAAACACTCTTTCCAACAGTCACATTATTCAATCTCCAAATCAATATTCCATCCTAAATGAAATCCATATTAAACATTCGACCGAATAAAAATATGAATTCCAACTAGGCATTTTGATTCATTTCCAGAATATACCCAAATTCTCCAATTTGAATTCTTAATTTGTGACTTGATTCTCATTGATACATTTATTGACCACATAATAAAAATCACATGAAAATCACCTTTATTTTATTCACCACAAAATCCATTCTAAAATATATTTCATCAGCACCAAAAAACGCTCTAAAATACTTTTCATTTATAAAAAAATTTACTAAAAGCATTGACCGGTTTAAACTGGTAAAGTACCTGGTAACGCGGGGGTTAAACCAACCCATAGCAGTGCCACTATCGAGGGCCACAGGTACTACCTGTCAGTAGCACTACTGTCAACCGGTAGCGGGCACTACCTATCGGTAGTACTGTTGTCGACTAGTAGTAGGCACTACCGATTGGTAGCGGGCACTACCATCTAGTAGTAGTAGTTACGGACCGGTAGTACTACTATCGCATAGCAGTACTACCGACCGATAGTACTGCTACCATGCGAGCAGCAAAGACTACCATCCCATGTGGTGGGACTAGCCTGCCATGCGGTAGGGAAGGGTAAGGAAATAAAACAATAAAATACATGCCTCCCAAGGCATTAAAACCCAAATACCCAATCATTTAAGCATGAAAATGATTCTTTTCCGGAACATTTCACGGCACACACATACAAAATGCCAAATCCAATTTTCTTAAATGGATATTTACTAGCAAGGTAAAAGATGAAATATTAGTCCCATGAGAACCCCAAATCTATGCAACATGAAACTAGAAAGCACACAACAAGCTAATTCTAGTTCATTCTTTCCAAATAGAAGAGGTAAAACGAGAAATTGATTTTCAAGATCAAACACACAGTAGAAAGAGAAATGAACCATTTCCTTCCTAAAAGCAAACATGTTATATAGATTTCACAAAACCAACAATAATAAATACTATTTCTTCCATTCAAATCATTCCACAAACATCTACAGGAAGATTGCATAAATTTACACACATAGAAAACAAACTGAAAATTTCAAATAACAAATTCAAAACAAGAAGAGAACCTCCAACCTTGAAGCAACAACAAGCAAAGGGATGAAGAATCTCCAGTCTTGTAAACTAGGTCGAATTTCCAGTTCCTCCATGAAGTTTTCCAAAATTTCTCTCCAAAATTCCCCTCTTCCTTCTTCTCGTCGATTTTAGGAATAGCATGAAAATTCCCTTTTAACCAAAACTTTCTAGGTTAAAAATTTATTCCAACCAATTAGTTTTAAATAATTAAAAAGTAAAAACAATCAAATTTACCCCTTTTCCCAAAAATAATTCTTTTTCAACAATAGAAATGAAAAAGCAAAAGTCAAATGGAAAGGCAAAAAGGAAAGCTTTTATAAATTTCTATATCCAAAAATACTTTCTTCCAACATAAGCATTTTCATTTTAATGGCTAGGCAAATATTTATTTCGTTCCACAAAACACATTATGCAACTTAACACAATAAATTAAGCCATTTACCCTTTAATCTAGCAATCATTAATTTAAATAAATCAATAATCACAGAGCATAATAATTAAATAATTATGCCAACATAAGATAGCATCATCCATTTAATAAATGGAAACACGCAAAACCAAGAATGATCAAATGACGACTCTCAAATGACAAAACCAAGGCACCATGACATGCATAACAACCAGATGAGGAAACACAACCGACTGACAACACTCTCACGAGTGTAACTGCGGTCAAGCTAGGGTGCAACAACTATCTCCTTCACTCCTATCGGATATATAAGGAATGTTCAGACCTGCGAAACCAGGTGGAGTCAATACCCCGTACCTACTCGGTACTAGTACCTGCAATGTCCTGCACCAAATAACCACACGTGCATATAGACCAATATATATACAGACATGACATACACACCAATGAAGGAGAATCGTGATGTTGCCTGTCTCACCGGAGGGAGTGAAGGAAAATCATCCCCTCGCATCCCAATACACTTGCAAACATGCAACATATAAATAACACATCGCAATATAAGGGAAAAGTGTCAGTCCACGATAATGATCCATAAAATAACATTAATCATAAGCATTGAGATACTGCATAAAACCATACACCATAAATCCAGATAAAGCATAAAATAAAATCGCATGACATCCAAATCAATATACAATAATGTTCCACAGAATAGTCACCGAAGTAACTCAAAACATACAAAAGAGGTTGATCGAGGAGGGGTACTACATACAACAAGAAAATGTGTTGACCAATCTTCTAAATTCTAACTTAATATCTCCTCTTTATCCTAAACGAAGAAGAAAACATAAACATCATTCTTAAAATTCTTCTCTTTATAAATATCATCAAACCCATGGCCATTCTACTAATGAGTGTCAAGCTTTGAAAAAACAAATACAACATTACATTGATTCAAGCATGTTAAAAATAACATCTGACAATGAATGGCATATTCATCATGATCATTTAAAATAACATTCAAGTTCCTATTATGTTGCTCCTCACTATGTGGCATAGTTAGCCTACCTATTGGGGGGCTCCTTGTCATTCATGGTGGTACAATTTCAGGTGCGAGCAACGTAATAGTCTATTTATTCTTACCCCTATGCTTGGGGGGAAATAATATTCATTTTCCTCTTTCTAAGGTTTCACTATTTTCTTTATGGAGTACATTATTCATAAACTTGACGTCCTTTCTTGCATGGAGTTCTCCTTCATGCGAACGCATGTCTATTCCGTGAGTGGGATCTTTTCCTTGCTTGAAATGGTACATCTATTATGAACAATCTCTCCTTAGAGAACTTTTGTGAACCTTCTTCTTCTTTCTTTCTCTTTGCAACTTACCTCTTCTATTGTGTTATTCATAACTTGATGTCCTTTCTTGAATGGAGTTATCCTTCATGTGAGGGCATATCTGTTCCTTGGTTAGGATGTATTCCTTGCTTGAAACGGTACGCCTCTTATGAGTAATATGTCTCTAGAAGCTGTGTAATTCTTCTCATTGTCCTACACTTGGGGGAAATTATCTCTCTCTCTCTCTCTCTCTCTCTCTCTCTCTCTAAGGATCCACTCTTTCTTATTTTGTGGATGGTGTGAGTTTAATTACTTAATGTCATTCCTTGTGTGAAGTTGTTGTTGTTTTCCCAAGGGTTCTCTCTTATACAAGAGGTGTAAGTCCTTGACTACAATCTCTTTCAAACTTGTTAATATACATCTATAATAAATTCACCCATCCCCATTGGGATAAAAGTGAGTCATCCTTCATCAAGAGTCCCTTTCACCTAGCAATAAGAGGAAGAATTGAATTATATTTCTCTTATGCGCTTCGTTCTAGAAGATGTTATATTTGCCTAAGATGACTCCTCTTGGAGGTAGATGTCTTTTGATAAAATATCTCTTCTCCTCCAAGGATATCCTTTACACTTATAGCAAGATATCTCTTTTCAACTATCGTATCCTTGATTCAAGAGTATTCCCTCTCTTGCTTGGATTTATGACATTGGTGCACGATGGATATCTTCTTGGTGTCAAAGGTAGGTATCCTTGTTCTACTTTCCTTAATACATCAACATTAAAATACGTTGACATCTTAACGGGGGGGGGGGGGGGCACCCACACTGCTCCTTTTGTATTATATTTCTCTCGCGCATTGTATCTCTTATATAATGGGTCATTCTTAGAACTAGAGGGCAGCCTCTTAGAGTGAGATGTTACCACTTTTCTCTTATACAGTGGGTCATTCTTGAAAATAGAGGAAAACCTCTTAGAGCGAGACATCACCACTTTTCTCTTATACAGTGGGTCATTCTCAGAACCAGAGGGTAGCCTCTTAGAGCGAGATGTCGCCACTTTTCTCTTATGTAGGGTGATTATTCTCGGAACCAAAGCATAGTCTCTTAGAGAGAGATGTCATGCCTTTCTTGACATTTGTACTATACATCTTATATAGGTTGTATACTCGGGCATAGACTCCTATGAGGTTGAGTGGAACGAACAGTGCTCTCACTCTCCTCCCTTACATGGATCACCTAGACAAAATCTAGGGGCTAGTTTCCCATATCCTTTTCTCTCCATGGATCACCTAGTTCTAGGAGCGATATGTCCATGGTTTCTTTTGTTCACTTTTCTTCTCGTGAATCACCAAAGTGTGTATTCATGTTCTCTCTCGTCTTCCTCTCATGAACTCATAGTTTTACTATTTATGGTTCATGGATGATTCCAGGTTTTCTCTTTTATGTTATTATATGTGTTCATGAGATGTCATTTTATGTTTCAAGAATGATATTAGTTGATTGAGACATTTTTCATATCGAGGTCTCTTCAGCTAGTTGAATTGAGGTCTTAAGATATTAGCTTTTGTTGTGTGTCTTTTTATGTGCACTTGCATATGTTTGAGTGAGTTAAGATCTTAAGATTGAGGGCTTGGTTCCTCCATATTAGTGATGTATTATACTCCTTGTGAGCTTACTATGCATCTCTCATCTTCATCTTTATTTCTTCTACTTTACCGATATTATTGGCATAAGTCATACTCCCGCTAAAGTGGGGGTTAAATGTAGCATTATAAAATTGCACCCCTTACAATTTTGACCGTGTTTTAGGCCCCTTACCTTGGTGATATCATCTCCCACACTTGATCGGGATCCATCTATGCCTCCACCATGGAATTAGGCCTCATTTTCACACTTTACAACTTGTTTAGACCTTGTTTCAGGGCCTGAAAATGGGTAGGACCATGGTGTGGTGCCCCAGTATCCTTAGGATAGGGACGTGGTGCACCTGTCCTCCCTCTTTATATGGCCCCAAAATGGGTCCATCTGACCCTTGGACCTAAATTATCTTTCAAGAATTAAATTCCCCCTATGTCGGCCTTTGATGAAGGGATAATTAACCCTCCAAGGCAAGTATAAAAGGAGATCTAGTCCTCTCATTTGCATAAGAGAAAATTGGGAAAACAAGAAGAAGGTCTCCATTATCATCATCAAGCATTCAAGTCTTCAAGTCTTCAAGAATCCATCAAGTCTTCTTCTTCATTCATCCATTGGAGCAACATTATAACATTCATTTGCAAGCATGTGTGTGTGTTAGGGTTTTGTCATGTTGCATGTCATTTCACGCAACACTTGTGATTACACTCAAGAAGCAAACCAACCATCATCAACAAATTGCAGATCTACAAGGTATACATTTCCATTATTTACATTTAAGTATTTGCAATTACTTTCTTTCAAGGTTGATTCCTCATCTTGGGTTTGACGAAGACAAAACCCTATCCACAACCCTTCTTACCTTCTTTTTTGTGTATAGGTTGCAGGTGCGTGATTGTAATTTCAGATTTAGGATTCATTTGCAGATATGGAGAAACCTTTTTTGACTCGTGGATTTTTCAAAGGACCGTGCATAACTTACGCACGGTCCCAATGAATTTTCCCTAAATTTGTAAGGCAGGTCCGTATTAGTCTAAATACCCCAAATCCGAAGTTACATCATTACCTCGAATCAGTAGCTCCTTATTTCACCCATTTTGTCTTCATTTTCTGCATAGTCAACAAGTCAACTCTTCTACTTATAAAAGAGGGTGAATTGCATTGCACCTTTGCAATTCACTTAGTATTCAGATCCTTATTCACTCTAGGGTTTGGATCTAGTGAATTCAACCCCTTTTTGAATGTAAAGTATCTCCCAAGTGAAAATCATCCTAGTGATTTCGTTTCTCTCTACTAGGTGGGGAATCACTAGGGTTCAATTTTTCACTTTACAAGTAAAAGAACTGATAGTGTGATATAATAAAGGAAAAGTGATCAAATTAATTCGTTTAAAGGAAATTCTAAAGAATTGTTGAGGGTTTTGAAACATGTAGAATTAGAATTGCACAACAAAAAAATTGGTCACTACAGAAGCATAATTCTACTTAGAGGTGTTCTCAAAAGAAAAAAAATTGGTTATTCACATTCCTGGAGCTTTAGAAATTACTTCCTCCGCTCATTTCAAGAATTTACCAAGAATAAACCACATTTTCTAACCATTACTCTATTTGAAAATCCTGAGCTAGAATTCAGTAAAAATGATGTACAAGTACTTAAGATATGAGCACTTGTTTGGTTTAACCAATATGTTGTCATAAATTGGTGACACAAGGTTAGGTCATATAAGTTTAGATGAATTCTAGGAAAGAGTATACAAACCATATAGAGCTCTAATCACTCAAAAGCTATTGACAGTGGACTTCTTGAAGTAGTTGCATTCCTTGTGACTATGCAATGCATAGACCTTGTTCTTGAGTGCCATAACCAATATAATCTAAACAAAAGAGAGATAAGAACTAATAACAACAACTTGCTAATCACCTTGGATAGATAAACTATTAGTGATGGCTTCAAATTGTCATAAAGAGTTTTTTTTTTTTTTTTTGCAAACTTTGCATTCACCTCTTCTCTTGTCAAGTGCAGTTTAATGAGAAGAATAGGTATTATAAAAATATTATTGCTATTGGAAATGTTTTCATTGATGTCAAGGGTCAAGTATAACTTGTTATTAATGTCAAAAAGAGAGTAACGCTCAAGTAAGATGATCTAAACATTTCAAAAAGATTGGGAACACAGATATGTACAAAAGAGCAGAAGATGAACATTGATAAATATCAATAAAAGCAACTACAAGATCATGTCATAAATTATACCAAAAGTAATGGAGATGAGAAACAAGAACAATAAGAAGCCATTAATATAAGAAAGTAGTGGCTATACCACACTTGATTGGTCATGGGAGTGTTTCACTTTTGATGAAAAAAGATCAAATTGAGTAATAGAGGTTTTTGTTCAATAGAGGTCTTGTTTATAGAGATCACGGACTTATGATTTGGGATTGCATTCTAAAAATATAAATATATGATTCAGAGCTCGAGTTTGGAATTATGATCCATAATTTCATCATGGATGAGTTTCTAGGATTTCCAACTATATCAACGACCATAGAAGATTTGTTAATGACATATGGTTGGCTACTACAAGTCAATTGAAAGTAGCGACTTTATCAAGATTAGAACAACTACTATATTAAAGGGTTGATGAAAGAAGTGCAACGGATATAATAAGGTTCAGCAATAAATCATTTACAAATAACAACGATTATATATATGATCAACATTGAAGGAAGATGAGTAACTTAGAACAGAGATTAAGAAAAACACACATTATGGAGTTTGTTACATGGCAACGATTATGACTAGAAACTACACAGCAATAGCGATTCAAGTAATGAATATAAAGGTGGCCAGTTATACAAGGTATCGATTACAATAAAATAATGCGATTCACTAAGGAGAATAATATTCAAGCAACGATTACAATTAAATATTATGTATGTCATGATGTCTGGAAGTTAACAGAATCTGAAAGCAATCTATAGGTTGTTTGGCTTCGTGGATGTTATTAAAAACATTCATTCATTCAAACAATAGTTCTACAAAAGCAGTCCATCTTTCTCAAGTCGTGGAACCTAATGATCTAAGAAAAACAATGAGCATGAAGAAATTTTGGAAGATACATGCGATGAGTGTGAAAAGAAAATATTTAATTCAAGAGAGATGAGATTACCCTTGAAAAGGAGCACTTCACCTTGTGTTGAGTTAACTAACTTAAAAATCCAATAGTTTGTTTTTCCCAAGGAGTGTGATTAAATTTTATCGTGCTTTTGATTAAAGACACGTTTAGTGTATCGTGGATGTTATTAAAAACATTCATTCATTCAATCAATAGTTCTACAAAAGTAGTCCATCTTTCTCAAGTCGTGGAACCTAATGATCTAAGAAAAACAATGAGCATGAAGAAATTTTGGAAGATACGCGTGATGAGTGTGAAAAGAAAATATTTAATTCAAGAGAGATGAGATTATCCTTGAAAAGGAGCACTTCACCTTGTGTTGAGTTAACTAACTTAAAAATCCAACAGTTTGTTTCTCCCAAGGAGTGTATCATGCTTTTGATTAAAGACACGTTTAGTAATAAGCAAAAGTCTTGACAAAATGTAAAGGGTGTGTTTAATGAAAAGGTAAAAGCTATGTCTATTCAAAGATATATCCTTTGATAGAAATCTGAAGATATAAGAAGAGGTTTTGGTGAATTTGTGGTAGAGGTGTGTGATGCAAGTTATAAAGAAATAACATTCAGCGCTAAACACAACAAATCTAGTGTGAAGAAATAAACAATGAAATAAATAAATAAAAGAATAATTGAGAAATACAGTGAAAAAATGTCGAGTAGAAATACACGTGAGAAATGTGCTAGTAGATATTGCAGATTTAAGAGAATATATGTAAGAATGCAACAAGCAATGAAGACTAAACATCTGGAGATTTAATAAGAAGATTGCACCAGATTGCTAGTGAAGTTTGTGAACTTTTTTGTGACTGATTTGTAATCAAGATAATAGCAGACTTGAAAGAGGTATTAAGACTTTAAGGTGAAAAAGACTTGTGGCAAACTTTTAGTCATCACATTACAGATATAGAAGATCAAATTGAGAGAAAGAATTATAGAATAAGTTGCTAAGAATAGAATCATCTATCATCTATTAAAAGGTGGAATTTGAAGAGGGGTTGGTGCCTCTAAAATAATGAGTTAATGCCTCTAGTGGGGAAAGCTCTCATTAAAAAATGAGGGATTGGTGCCTCTAGTGGATTGATACCTACGAATTTGTCAAAAATGTCTTCTATATATAAGGAAGGTATTTAACCGTGGTTTTTCTCTTGTAGGGATTTCCACGTATATATCCTATGCTCTTATTGTGTTACATGATTGTTAGAATTCATGTGAATATTTATATGAAATATATATTATTTGCGATTAAGTTATGTGCTTTTATTATTAAATTGAAAAAGTAAAAGTTTGATGTTATACTGATTCATCTCTCTCTCACTATAATCATGTTCTCAACAATTGCAAGAGAATGGTTTGCAATGCCCAAGAGAGGAAAATCACAATTACCAAAGAACTTGCACAAATCATATTTTAGAGATGAGATTTGATATATGTAGACAACTAAAATTGTCCTGGCTTAATTAAATACATATTTTATTTATTTAATTATTTTATCTTGAGCCTTCTATTAATTAAATAGATTTTAATTTATTTAATTAATTCACTAACCCTCTTTTGGCCTTTCCCCATTTAAATAAATATTTTAAATTATTTATATTTATCTTTTTCCTAAATTAAAGGTCCCGCTTTTTCTATTAATTAAATAAATATTAATTTATTTAATTAATTCATTAGTTTTTTCCTCCATGACAAGTGTCATTCGTCTCTTAATTTACCTTTAACCACCTCTCTAATATTTTCCTATTTTCTATATTTACCCTTTAATCTGAGTCGAACATTTATTCTTCCACCTCTTAATCCCAACCCTCCATTTCTAGGCTACTCTCTATAAAAGAGATCTCTTTCCCTTCCTTTCATATCAATCAATCAAGTAAAGCACCTACATTTTACCAAATTACATACACAACCACAATGAGTTCTCTATAGAGTTGTTATGTGTGCGCAAAATCTGAGAGCAACCATAATATCAAGCAATATCAATGGATATAGGAGGACAATGGAGATCAAATCCTAGGAGCATGTGAAGGTATGACATCTCTTTATTTGATATTTGCATAATCTAGGTTCTCTATTGGTTTTATGTTGGATTCATTGTAGAACTAAGTTTAGTGGTTGAATCTATTAGGTTTTACAATATTTTTGATATCCAATTTCAACATAAACAATATATAATAGTGATTTTTCCTATATTAAGAGGTAATGCGACTTCACATGACTTTCAGGAGTGGATGTTCTTCTTTTTACGAATAATTTATGCTAGACATAAATACTTGGATTGGGAAATCCTCATTAGTGATAGGTTGCATTACATGATTTCACACTTTACTTTTAATAGTTCCTTCTATATGTCTTCTTACATCTTCTATGCTTTGGTATGCATAAGGCAATGACCAAGATTGTGGGCTATTAAAGTTTTTGATTATCACAAATAAAATATATTATTACCATCCTAACATGCAGTTAGAGAAAAGTTACTACAAATTCAGAAGGGTGAATGATGAATTCACTATGAAACAAGCTAAAGAGTTATAGGGAGATTTAGGCCAAAGGATTTCTCTTAAGGTTATTCAACTGGTAAAAAAATATGGAAGCCATCTAATTTAATTTTAGAGGTTCACCTACAACATAGTAGGAGGATATGATGGAATTTCCTCATGAGCTACCTAAATATGCAGAAGATAAATTCATTCTTATTGAGATTTTGTAGATCTAAGTTGTTGAGGTCATTAAGAGGGCTGCAAAAAGAAAGAAGGCGGGTATCCAATTTCCTATTGGGCTTGGGAATTATTTATTCTAGCCCTAGTCAGATGCTTTGAATATTGAGAGAGATATTGTCAAATATACCACTTCAACATATGAAATGAGATTTCCCTTTGATAGCAAAGATTTTGTCAAAAACAATTTGCAACTAGGACCTGGATTCCATGATATTCTTCACATGGGATACTATTGGACAAATTTCTCTAATGATTATGAGGCTAGAGAACGAAATTGTATGAGGATGAGCTTAAGGAAAATAGTAACTTTCAAACTAAACTGAGATATTGGCGACATTGAAGATGTTGAATTTGACGTGGTTGACCAAATCTACACAAATCCAACACTCTTTGCTTTGGGCTCAAGGACAACAATCCATACCTTTTGTGTGTAAATAGTGTTGGATTTATGTGAATTCTGTCATTGATGTCAAACCCAGTGATTTGGTTAGGACTCGATATGGATTAAATAGTTTTGGTATTGCGGGTTGATTATCGGTGGAAGATAGGCATGTATGTTCTATTGGAGTCATTTACGGAAGATCCTCTTCTCTAGAATCTTGTGCTTTTCTTATCATGGTTGGTATCCAATTTCAATATCGGTGGTATCAGTTATATTTATTGCATCATTTTATGTTCTAGAATCTATGGTATATGTATCTTGAAGTTAGGAGTTGTGGGTGATCCCACAATACTGGGTTACACTTTTTGGTACATCCTAATTTTTGTTGAAATCATACGTTTTTTAAAAAATATAATGATTTAAGCTTTAAGAGGTCCCATTTGAAGTAATTCATTGAGGAGAGTTGGATAAAAGGCTCTTAGATCATTTTTTTTTGTATAGAACCTTTCTACTTCTAAATCATACCACCGATGGAGTCTCCTTCACACCTATCAAAATGCTAATAAAAAATCATTTTTACATTAGCTTTTGGAGGGTCAAATGAATTCATATAGAAGTTTTTTTTTTAATTATTTAGTCCTTGCTATAAGCTTTCCAAATAATAAACATTTTAATATATTTATGTTTTGATTCTTATGAATGTAGGTTTTTCATCAAACATTAAGGATTGTGTTTCACACGTGGAAAAATTAAAAAATTGAGAATTTTTTTTGTAAAAATATATTTTCAATAGGTATTGATATCCTCATTTCAACACAAAAAGGAATTAATTCAAATGCATACAAAAACATTTGTGCATTAGAGAATACACCTTCGTCCAAATTACAACCACTCTATCTTTAAAAAATAACTTAAAAAATACATTTAACAAAAAATATGAAAAAATATTCATTCACTAGATATTGGTGTGACAATTCTATATTTCAAAACTTTGAATTTCCTTCTCTATAAAAAATGTTATGCATTACCAAATAAATGTCACTTCTGAAAAAATATTGATTACTGTAAATATTGAGTTAAGAAAAGTTACATAACAATATGGGCAATTAATTTTTAATTATTTAAAAAAATATATATTTAAAATCTATATGAAAAACCTCACAAGTCAGTATTTTACTTCATCTTCAAATTATTAATGGTTTAGCTACTATAGGTTTTAAAAAGTAAATATTTGATGTAAAATGCTGATTTCAGTGTCAAAGTTGGCCAAAATGTGTAACCCAGTATTGTGGGATCACCCTTATGTTCTTGGAGTTTGTGCTTATGGGTCTGAGTCTATGGGTTTGGTAGACCTTTGTTTTGTTTCGGTAATTGAGGTGTATGTTTTGGTAAATAAAGTATGTGAAGGAAGCGTGTAGAAGTTTTGGTAAAGATTGAATTGTTTATCCTTTTTTTTTGGTCGAGGCATGTTTTTGATAACGTGTTGATTAGAGTAGTGCATTAATGGGTAAATCATTTATGCTTGGTCGACATACTATCCTAGTGTGTGCAATTACTAGTATATATATATATATATATATATATATAGAAGATGTGAGGATGTGGAAAGAAAGGATGTGTGGAAGAGAAGAGTGGGTGTGAATAATGAGAGAGTTTGTGTGCGTGGTGTTCAACATAGTATGTTTCTGATGTATAGTAGAATAAGAAGTGTGAAAGTTAGTATGCGAGCAGTCTATGGTATGAGCAATATATGAGTGAAGGTGTGTGAAGAAGAGTCAGAGTGCAAAAGGCGTTGCAGTAATACTTTACTGGATATACTCCAAGTAGTTGGTTTGATGAAGTAGTGCAGTAATCCCTTACCAGACTTGTTGTAAGTGATTTATGATAGTAGTACAGTTATCGCTCACTGGATCTGTTGTGATTTTTATGAGTTGTTTTATGATCTTAATCTAGAACTAACCTCATGCATTAGGAGATGCAATTTTCCTTAGTTCACTTATTTCTATTGCAGTGAGCATTTTGATAGTGAACCATCTTCGTAATTTGGTAGTGAGCCATCTGGAAATGAACCACCCATTTTGTAATCACCATATAACTAGTTATATTATCTTAAGAGCTATCCCTCTCTATGGTTTTTCCCATTTGGGTTTTCCACGAATAAAATCTGGTGTTCAATTTGTGGTTGTGTTATTTATTTATTCTATATTTTCTATTTCATGTTGATAAGCTTAATTAATGAAATTGATGTATTAGTAAAAATTGAGAAGAGTGGGAATGCTGATTCATCCCCCCTCTCAATATTCTGGTCCATTCAACCAATTCAAAAATTGATATCAGAGCTTGGTCCCTTGCTTGAAATCTTAATCGCTTGAGGGAGATCCTTGTTGGTTGAATCATGAAATTGATGTTTATAACCAAAGAATATCATCTAGATGAGGAATTGAAGACAACTCTTGAAGATCTGGAAAGTGTGGAATCTGAGAATGAAGAATTGAAAGAGAATGTGAAGTTAGCGAATGAATGTGTGCAAAAGATGAGAGAACAAATATGAAAGTTCAAGTTGATATACGGAAGTTAATAATTAGTTGAAGCAAATCAATGAAACTATTAAGGATCTGATGCTGAAGATTGAGGAGAAGAACAAGATATAGGAAACCCTGAAAGAATTAATTGAGCTGAAGTTTGAGGAATGTGAGAAACTGGAACAAGAAGTGAAGAAGTTGAAGGCAGAAAGTAAAGTTCTTGAAAGTAGTAAATTGTTGGAAGATCTAATTAACATGCAAAAAGCTCATTTAGACAAGACTGGGCTAGGATTTTAGACTAGTGAATGTTCAAATCAGAATGATAAAGACAAAGGCAAGAAAGTCAAAGTTGAAGTAGAAAAGAAACCTAAAGATGCAAGCAAAATCTAAAGTTAGAAATCTACTACAAGGACACTATCGGTTCGTTAACCAAATGCACAAAGGTATCTGTCATTTAATGGTTATTGTTTTCAATGCAATAAATTTGGTCATAAGGTTGTAGATTGTAGAAGTATTCAATGTTACAATTGCAACAATTTTGGTCACAAAGAAAATTACTATAGAAATCATGCTATGAGTCAAGATCATAATCCAGTTGGGGCGAATAAGTGGAATAGTAACTTTCATGGATATTGTCATGTATGCAATGATTATGGTCACAAAGCTAATTAGTTTAGATATAGAACAAATTCAACAAATTGAGTTCAGAGGAACATCAATTGTTACAAGTGCAAGCAATCCAGACATTATGCTAATTAGTATAAAAATGAAGGTAGTATGGAAAATTCAACAAAGAAGAATATGATGAAGGCTAGTGAATCAAAGAAGGAATTCATGGTATGGAGAAAGAAGGAGGTGAACAATGAGAGGATGCTTGGTGTATCAAAATCTGGTATTGACACCTCTTCCTTCGGTAACTGAGCTTATTGCTTTGGCTCAGGGGGAATTTTTTCAACAAAATCTATTGATCCCCCCTTCTAAAGTAGTTCATGTTGTTGGTCTAGCATGACTATGTTTGAGATGCAATCCGGTAATTCATGGTTTGTGTTGACGTCATAAACAAGAAACTTTTTTGGTGACAAAACCCTAGATGGAATTGGAAAGATAAATTTGGAAATTTGAGATCGTTTTCATCATTGTGTGAAGAAAATTGTTTAATGAGCAAAGCAACAGTTAAAGAGTGAAGAGAAAAGAAGCAGATCAAAAGTTCAAGCATGTAATTGAAGATGATTGTTGGAGAATTGAGTAGTGGAAGTTTCCAGTCTCTGGAAAAGGTATGATTAGAAGAGTTTGATACAAAGAATATTAGAAAAATGGAAAGGAATATAAGTGAAGCAAATTTGCAAAAGGTTGAGTTAAGTCACAAAGGAATGGATTTGTGGAGTGAGTTCTTGTGGTTCGACAATGAGGAAGTAATCGATTTAATCTTGAGTCATGTGAAAAATGAATGTATCATGTTGGATAAACCCTATCCAATCATGAAGGACATTATTTCGGTTGTTACTAGCATGTGCGACAGTGGGAGTATACTGGTTAAGAAGACGGTGAAGAACAAAGAGGTTGAAACCTTAACTGGTATGATGGGTGATCAAAGAGAATTGTTGATCAACAAAATCATCTGTCCTGTTGTGAGGTATGTGGCATATGGTATATCCTATAAGATTTATTTCAGAAATAGTGAAGGTTCTACATTGGCTATTGTAGTGTATGTTGTGCACATGATTACTATGGAATATGTTGTGTTAGATTTGTTTGAATTGTTGAAGAACCAACTATTAGAGAATGTTAAAATGACAAAAGAGTAAGGTTACCCTTTCTAGTTTGGTTCATTACTTGTCTGTTTGGCTATGTATTGTCTAGGATCTCTTCCGACTAAAGAGAATGTGATATGGAAATCCGGAGTCCCGGTTGGTAGACATATCTTTGTGTATCTTAATGGATTGGATAAGAGAGAAGATACATGTGATGTTTATTTTAAATCATTTTCTGGACATGTGGAGTATCTGTTTGGTATCCCCTACTACCAGTTCAGTTAAGGAGGGTTTGGTTTCCAAAAAGAGAAATCGTAACAAAATTGTCTCCTCTGGTTCTCCAAAACCTGCAAAAAAGAAGAAAGTGCATAAACAGGAAGAAGAGTTAGAAGGAGTTGATAACATGCATAAAATGTTGGAAAAATGTGAAGCTGCTAGGAAGACTTTATCCATATGCATAAACAAAATGAGAGATTGTATCAACAGTGCTAGAAAGTTTTACAATTATTAGTCATATCAGTTATATCCATTGGATCATTTTATGTTCTAAAATCTATGGTAACTGTATCTTGAAGTTAGGAGTTGTGTGCTTGGAGTTTGTGCTTATGGGTCTGAGTATATGGGTTCGGTAGACCTTTGTTTTGTTCCAGTAATTGAGGTGTGCCTTTCGGTAAACTAAGTATGTGAAGGAAGTGTGTAGAAGTTTTGGTAAAGGCCAACTTGTTTATCCTATTTTTTGGTTAAGGCATGTTTTGGATAACGTGTTGATCTGAGCAGTGCATTATTGGGTAAATCATTTGTGCTTGGTCGACACACTATCCTGATGTATGTACTTACCAGTATATATATATACATATATATATATACATATACATATATATATACATATAGATATATATAGAAGATGTGAGGATGTGGAAAGAAAGGATTGTGTGGAAGAGTAGAGTGCGTGTGTGGTGTTCAACAAAGTATGTTTTTGATGTATAGAAAAATAACAAGTGTGCAAGTGACAGAGTTGGTATGTGAGTAGTCTATGGTATGAGTAGTATATGAGTGAAGGTGTGTGAAGAAGAGTCGGAGTGTAGAAGGTGTTGTAGTAGTCCTTTACCAGATCTACTGCGAGTAGTTGGTTTGATAGAGTAGTGCAGTAATCCCTTACTGGAATTGTTACAGGTGATTGTGGACAATGATACAGTGATCCCTCACTGGATATGTAATGAGTTTTGTGATTTGTTATCTAAGCATAATCTAGAATTGACCTCATGCATTAGGAGATGCAATTTTCCTTAGTTCACTTATTTCTATTGCAATGAGCATGCTGGCAGTGAGCCATCTGGCAACAAGCCACCCATTTTGTAATCACCATATAACTAGTTATATTATCTTTAGAGATAACCCTCTCCATGGTTTTTCCCATTGGGGTTTTCCACGCATAAAATCAGGTTTTCAATTTGTGGTTGTGTTATTTGTTTATTTTGCATTTGCTATTTCATGTTGATAAGCTTAATTGATGAAACTAACATATTAGTAAAAATTGAGAAGAGTGGGAATATTGATTCACCCCCCCTCAATATTCCAGTCCATTTAACCAATTCAACAAATAGATCCATATTTTTTTGTTAAAATTCTTGACACTTAGTTATTTGTGTGTGTTTGTAGGGTTATGTTTGTGGTTGCAAACTGTTGTTGGACTTTGACAAGCCTTCTCAACCTTAACAAAGTCTTTGTACTCTTGCTTTGAACACTTAGAAGTTTGTAAGTTTTTTTCTTACATTCTAAAGCTATTATCGGACTCAACAAATCATTTTGAATTAGTTTTAAGTCTTGTTTTGAAGTCCACCACAAACTTTATTTGTTAGTGTCTTCAATTCTTTCATTTCTAAGAGCTTTGTTGAAGCTTGACGTGTCATCCCAAACTCATTTCCATTCTTGCCTTTGTTCAAACTTCACTTAACCTTAAAGAATCCTCAGTCTTTCTTCTAATTTCTAAAACATGTGTTAGACTTTGACATGGCTTTATAACTAGGTCAAATCCTAGTGGATCTTAGTTCTAAAGTTCCTCATTAATACCTGGTGGAAATTTTTGGGGTTTCATAGCCAGGGTCTTTCTAGAATACATTTTTCAAACACATGAGGGAAGGATGCAAAAATTGAATTAAATATTGGTTCCCGAACAAGTTAACAAATTTCGTTGGACTCTGACACATTATTCTAAACTAAGGCGAGAGGTGAAGTAAAAGTGAAGATCAAATATTTTCTTGATCTAGCTAGGTTAAAGTGAAAGAAGAAACAAAGAATAGTTTTCAAACCCTTGTCAGAGACCGACAGGGTTTCTAAAACCAATTCAAAGATCCATTGTTGACAATATACTCGAGGTAATATGCATTAATTACAGGGAGTTGAAGCAAGTGAGAATTTAATGCAAATAAAAATTAGATTATTTATCCTAAAAATCATCATGTTAAAGACATTACTAAAGAGATTAGTTGAGTTTTGAAGCGGAGCTCATGGTAGAAGCAGTACAAAACCCGGATTAAAGCATTTCTCATCACCATTGTTGCACCAGAAGTATTTCAACAAAACATTGAAGAAATTGTATGCTTTTAAGTGTCAGGGTTTTCAATTTATATCAATGAAATTGGTTGAATAAGGAGAAACTGTGTCAAAATTTCATCAGAATTAGAATGGTTTAATTCAAGATGAATACAAATACCTTGGATGTGAGCATTTGATAGGCTTAGAGATCATCACCAGAGGTCGGTGGTACCATGTAAGTGTACATTAACTTGAAAGAATTTTAGGATAGAATAAGAAGCCCTTTAGACACCCTATCATGTAAAGATTGGTAGAAAGTGGATTGTTGGAGGTCATCGTGTAGTGGCCTTCTATGATACACTCTTTTATAATGCTCATGATGGTTATATGGACTTGTTTTAGACTCTTTATGTTGAGATACTATGTGGTGACTTTTGATACTTTATGTTTCTATATTGGATGGTGTTATACTCAGGACTATGATGATGTTAGGGTTTATGTTTGGTTATTTTTGTTTACTCATTATCATGTGATGCATAGTTTATATTTATTAATTATGATGTTTTCCATGTGCTAACCCTTATTACATTTTTACATTAGATATGATGTTTATGGAATTGATGATGTTATGTGTTATCCATGTTGTCTGATTACTGGGGACGTGAAAGGGACGATGTCACATCACTCATTTATGAGTGTGGTATGATGTTACGATTCTCTTTCACCTGTTTGTTTACCTTGTGTTTATATGTATGTTGTATATAGATGTTTGGTGTTATGTAGGATGTAGGTACTAGGCATTGACTCCACTTGGTTTCACAAGTCTAAGGGTTCCTCTAATCCCAATGGTAGTTGATCGGAGGTGACATAAGGCCTTATCACATTCTAAACCTAGTCCGTGTCTTGTCAGTTCTAGTATTCTAGCCTGAGCCGTCTTGTTAGGTTTTATGTGGTTCAAGTTTGGTTTATTTTATTTAACTTTTTGTTTGCGTTGATATTATTAGGTTGTGGTAATTAATTAGTATATATTATTATGCATATCCCCATGTACAAGTAATTAATTAGGTTATGCATGTATATAAGTGTAGACACCTAAAATTTTCATGTCTAATTAAATAAATATTGTTATTTATTTAATTATTTTATCCTAAGTCTTCGATTAATTAAACAAATTCTTATTTATTTAATTAATTCATTTAGCTTCTTCTAAGTCTTTCCTCATTTAAATAAATACTTCTATTTACTTAAATTGTCCTTTTCGTCTGGTGGGTTGAGCTTAGTTGGTTAAAGCATTGAGTTCTCAATGTGGAGACCCAAGTTCAACTCCCAAGGGGGACATCTTTGTGGAATTCTAAGTTGTGACTCTTGGTCTTCCATTGGTTGTATTTATCACATTGTTTAAAGTGGATTTCTAAGTTGTGACCCTTGGTCTTCCAATTGTTGTTTCTAGTTTGGTGTAGTTTGTATTTGTGCTCGAAAGGAGCTAGTATTTGTAATAAGCTTGCTAGAAAGGAGCTGGTATTTGTAATAAGTTTGTAATTGTTCTATGATACTTAATAATAAAGAATTGTCCTTTTCCTAAATTAAATAATATTTTATTTATTTAATTGATCCCACTTCCTCTATTAATTAAATAAATCTTTATTTATTTAATTAATTAATTAGCCTTTTCTACCCATAATACATGTCATTCATCTTTAAATTCTTCTCTTACCTACCCCCTTTATCATTTAATTATTTTGTCTACCTGCCTTTTAATCCTAACCGACTATCTTTACACCTCTTAATCTTATCCCTTCATTTCCTAAAGTGTCTTCTATATAAGAGGATACTCTCCTTTATTATCAACTCTAATAAATGTGTCTAATCAATCTAGCTAGCTAACAACTGCTTCAATTAAGTACTTTTGCGATCAAACTATCAACCACAATTCGTTCTTTGTTGAGCTCTTGTGCACACATAAAATCCAAGAGAAAATATATCAAACAAGATCAATGGAGATAGGAGACAATGGAGATTGAAACCCTACTTGACATGTGATTGGTAATATTGTTTTATTTTGTTGATTTACATTATCTTAGGTATCTCTATTGGTATTGATGAATGCTTTATTGTACGATCTAGATTATTTGTGGTTGGATCTTTATGGTTTTACAACGACTTATCATCCATTTTCACCAAATACATTTTGGCACGCCTAGTGGGACATGGATTTTTGTTAGATATATGTTTTTTTTTGCAGGTTTTTATAACCTTGTATTGTTGTTTTGTAAAACAATTTGGAGAATAACCTTGTGCAGCTAGGGTTTTGGACACAAGATTAAGATTTTGGAGATATATGATCAGATCTCATAAACGGCTAAGAATTTTTGCATCAAATTTTTTTTCAAGTTGGGGACAACATCAGGAGTGTTCAATCCAAAATTTAGATTTTTTGGATCATATTTGAATTTTCTATGAATTTTCTATGATTTTATAAAAAAATAATTTTAAAAGAAAATTAGAGATCTTTTTGGATTTTATTACATTTATAAAAACTTATTATAATTATAAAGTGGATCTATTTTTTGTGATTTTAATTTGGGTGCAAAATAATTCGTGAAAAAACAAATCTTAAAAAATTAGGTTTTTTCAATGTTTTGATTAGATCTCACAAACAGCTCAAAATTTTTGCATAATTTTTTTTTTGTAGGTTGGGGACAGTATCAAGAGTTCTCTTTCCAAAATGTAGATTTTTTGGAGCATACTTGTATTTTTTATTCTTTTTCCATAAAAAAATATTTTTTGGAGAAAATTAGCGACTTTTTCGGATTTTATTACATTTTTGGAAATCTCTAAGAATTTTACAGGGGATCTTTTTTTTTTATGAATTTAATTTTGATGCAAAATATTTCATAAAAAATAGATCTTTAAAAATTAGGGTTTTGCAATGTTTTGATCATATCTCACAAACTGCTTGGAATTTTTGCAGGAATTTTTTATTGCAGGTTGAGTATGCTATCAAGAGTTTCCACTACAAAATTCAGATTTTAAAGATCAATTTTGAAATTTTTATGATTTTTCATAAAAAAATAAATTTTGGAGCAAATTAGTAAATTGTTTGGATTTTCTTACATTTCTGGAAATGTATTGAAATCATACAGGTGGTCTGTTCTTTATGAATTTAACTTTTTATGCAAAAGATCTTGTGCAAAATCAGATTTTTGGATTTGTCAAAAAACATATTGTCGAAGGCCCCTATTTCACAAAGTCATTTGGGATTTCTAAAAAATTACCTAACTTGTGTGCTTGCAAAAGGGGTATTCTTTCACAGCTACTAACAAGTTTGGTGCAGGACCTTTGACAAAGATTTGATTTTGAAATTGCTTGCTTTGTCTTCTTTAGTCTAGCAAAACACTTCAATTGGTGCTCTAAAATTAACAAGTGTCTTTTGTGTCTTGAGCAATAGGCTTTTTTTGTTTTACCTTTTAGAGGGTCTTCCTCCCGAGTAGCCCATAAGGCCAAGTGAGAGGGAACGACCCAAGTGGTAATGGGCTAAAGCCAAGCTCTTCCAAGCCACTATAAATAAAAGTGTTTGTGATGAAAGTTGCAAGCAACGGGTGTTACATGTTGCTATAATGATGTTATGACTCCCCATAAACCCTATAGAGAACAACCTCTATAGGCTGGGAGGCCTTCCATTTAACGGAGTGTAACATGTTGCCGATTATAGCCACCCAAACGGATGCCCTTACTAGACACATTTTTGTGTTGGAAGCCAAAAACCTTCTAGTTGTTGGTATAGGAGGTCGAACCTCTGATGTCATCTCACATTCTTATTGTTCTTAGTAGAGATACAAAGTTCGCCATGAGGATTTTTCGTAAGGACTGGTGCTTGGCTGCCCTAGAGAAGTGAGTGTCATGGAGGGGAGCCAATGGGGTCAAGCATCTAAGTATCGATGCTTAATAAGCGTAGTTGGGAAACCAAGTGAGATCCAACAACTATTGTCCTGGTCAACCTTAGGATTTGTGCTTGTCTTCATTCATCAAAGAATCAATCAAACATTTTAAACAAACATTGTGTCTATCGTGTCTTCCAAGTATATGCAAAACAAACAAGGACATTTTACAATCACACTTAAAATTGAAGCACTTTATCATTTTGGACAAAAACGCCTTCACATTGGGTCTTCATTGTTTTGTTGTGTTTTCTTGCTAATAAAAGTCAAAACATTGAGATTTGGTCACAATCAACAACTTTACAATTGGACAGAATTGTGAAACATTTTCATAACAACGTTTGTGTCAGTTTAAACCATGTCTATGTCGAGAAATTGCATTTGTTCAGAGGATAATCACATCTAGGTATCAGAGAAGTATACTATCATATTTTCCAAAGACAACTTTAAAACCACATTTGTGTTAGTTTAAACTGCATCTGTGTCGGGAAATTGCATCTGTGCAAAGCATAATTGTGTCTTTGACTTTCAAGCTAAAATTGCCATTATCACTAGAAAACATATTTGTGTTTATTGTAACTGCATCTGGGATCATAAATCACATTTGGGATTGTTAAAACTGTGTCTATGTTCACAGCCGAGAAATTAAAGAAAATTGTCAAGAATAAAAGGGACTTAAGTTTTCAAATTTAAAGAGCTTCTAATACTGCTTCCTATAGGGCTTCATTTTTCAGTCAACCTGTCTTGGTCATACATACTCAACCATTTTCCTTCACTTGCATTGCCCTCATACATATTTTCCAAATTTGAGTCAAAAGGTTACTTTGCTTGTCCTCATCAAACATTGCAAACATACTACAACACAACACTAGGTGATTCCCATATTAAGATCTATTATCTTAGGGTCTCATTTGGTCTTCTTGAGTCAAGGTCAATTTATCTCATCAAGAGATCCATCATCTCTTTGGAAGCCACACCTTACTCTAAAAACATACATACTTTGGTACTATACCCTTGGACATTGCAAGTTTACCCTAGATTCATCTACACTTCATACACCTCTTGGTCTTCCATAGTCTTTGCGTTTTCGTACTACCTTTCATTTTGGTGAAGACTTTGTTCCATGATTGAAACCCATTCAAAAAGGTCTAGAAGGGAAGTCGAAGAAGCTTTAAGGTCTTTAAACATGAGTACTTATAAGTTTGATAGAGATGAATTTTACAATCCATTTGACAATTGCAGTAATATACCAGACCATGACAATGACAACAATGAGAACAACAATGGAAATTATAATGGCAATGACAATTCATCTGTGGATTCTGCAGAAGTTGAGGAAACTACCATGGATCCCCATTTTAATAAATTGGCTCAAGAAATCATGAAGAGTGATAGACAATATTTCCTACAAGTTATGGCACAAAGTGGAACAAGACTACCCCGTGATTTTGATATGTCACAAATTTTGGAGGATGATCCAAATCAAGCAAATCTAGCTAATACAAGGCTTAGGAGGCCCAATAATGGTGGTAATAGGAGAGAGCATCTCGTTCTTGAGTCACCTTCCTCTCTATTTCAAAAACCTGAAATTCCAAACACATGCACTCATTCTCATGCCAATTATGATAGAACCTCTCATGAACAACCTCACAGTCATCCTTTCCAATGGAGAAGAACTACCACCACACATGACCGTGATAATACCCAGGGTCATACCAATGCATACAATTACAATCAAACGAATATTTGAAATCATGACATGAGGAGACCCTATGTCAGATTTGGGGGCAATACTCAAGATCACTCTGATGATACCTCCCATCTTCATGGTCATGACATGTATTGACCTAGACCTAGTGCTCATCATTACAACACCATACCAAGTGGTCCATATGCAAGCGATAACTATTTCCCTCCTCCATATGAACACATATAATCAATACCACCCATACATGCACTATATCCCTCCTCCTTCGCCCGATGGCTCAAGCATGAGACTAGCTCAAAGAGAAAATACACCACCCAAGAATGACTTACAACAACAAATCAAGGATTTGCAAAAACAAATGGCAGACATGAATACACCAAAGCAGCAATATATAATGAAGGACATATGTCCTTACCCATTTTATAGAAGCATTTCAATGCTTCCATTCCCTCCATATTTTGTGACACCAAAATTTGATAAGTACAAAGGCAAAGGGGACCCTAAGGCACACATAAGACAATTTTTCATAGCTTTCATTGAGGTAGTAGGAGAAGAAACATACTTGATTGGATTGTTCCCAAAAAGTTTAGGTGGACAAGAAATGGAATGGTTCTACCAACTCCCACCTGGAATTAAGTCATGGAGTGATCTAGCAGAAAATTTCATACAACACTTCTCATGCAATATTGAAATAGATGTGTCAGTAACTAGCTTGTGCAATACTAAGAAAAAAAAACGGGGAATCTTTTGCTTCATTCTTACAGTGATGGAGAGGTCTTGCTAGTCGATGCTCTTGTGATATCCCACAAAAATAAATGGTAGAAATGTTCACTCAAAACATCAACAAGGATATTGGATATGAGCTAAGAAAATCTTGTTTGTCTACCTTCAAAGAGGTCATTGAGAAAGAAATGACAACAAAAAAAGTCCTTATTGAACAAGGTGTCATAAAAATATTCAAAGAGAACAAAGAGGAATCAAATGAGAAAGACAAACCACGCTTTTGGAACAAGAATACAAACACAGTCAATGATGGAGTAGTAGATGAAAATATTGTGAAACCTAAGATAAATTTCCTTGGTGCAAGTTCTTCCAATACGAACAATCAAGTGAACAATAAAAGGCAATCAAAACCTCAAAGAAAATACTATGTTGGGAGAATCTATTGAAACAACATTCAAGAAGTTAGTGGCAAACAAGCTCATACCACTACCAGATAATACACCATATAAGCTCAAAGTAAAACCAAATTGGTGGAATGATGATGAATATTGTGAATATCATTAAAGAAAAGGACATTTAACTAGAAATTGTCACAGATTGAAGAATATCATATAGGATCTCGGGTGAACTCACAATGTTGGTTCCCACTTTTTCGTGCATCCTAATTTTTGCTGAAATCATACATTTTTAAGAAAATATAATAATTTAAGCTTTAAGAGGTCCCATTTGAAGTAATTAATTTAAGAGAGTTAGATCAAAGGCTCTTAGATCAAAATTTCTTGGATATAACCTCTCTACTTCTAAATCATACTTGCAATGGAGTCTCCTTTGCATCTATCAAATGCCAATAAAAAACCAATTTTATATTATATTTTGGGGGGTCAAATGAACTCATTTAGAAGTTTTGTTTTTTAATTATTTAGCCCTTATTATAAGATTTCCAAATAGTATAATTTTTAATATATTTTTATTTTGTTTCTTATGAATGTAGGGTTTTCATCGAACATGAACTTCTTTGTTCAATGCTTATGGAAAAATAGTAAACGTCAACCCAAAAAAATTAAAAAATATTTACGCACTAGGTATTGAAGTCCTCTTTCCAACAAAACAAAAAAAATTGGTTTTCGTTACATATACAACAAGTTATGTAATATTAAATGGACATATGTCAAAATTACAGTTAACTCAACTTCAAATCTTAATAAAATATGAAATATTGAAGATAATTTTACAAAACCAATTGCAAACACTAGATATGGATGTTACAAAACCAAATTTGAAAGAATTAAATTCATATCTATTATAGAAAAAAAAGTTATGTTATACAAAGTGAGTATCGCTCTTTAAAAATGTTGTTTTTTTTGAAAAAAAAACTAGTTTTCAAGGGAGATAGAAAAATGGAAGGAAATTGATTCCAAAAATTCTCAAATATTTTTTTTTAAAAAATCTACATAAAAAATGACACAAATCACTAGTTCACATCATATACAAATTCTTTAGAAGTAATAAGTGTTTAATTTTTTATTTTTTATTATTTTTTTTTATTTTTTTTATATTTTTTTTTGAAAATGAATATTGCAGTGTCAAAGTTGGCAAAAAAGTGTAATCCACTATTGTGGTTTTACCCTCTCATTGATAGAGGTGACATAAAAGTTGATGGTCACACCTCTAATGAAGAACATGCGATGTGCAAGGAGCCATTTCCTAAACATGACAAAGGAAAAGCCAAAACTATAAATAATCAAGCTAATTATACCAAGATGCCCTATGATTATTATTCTACTATTAATCACATTTCAATGGACAATCATGTTACAAAACTCACGAAGATTCTACCCAAAGGATTAAAGTTGTTTTGAAAGGAATTGGACCATCTTCCTTGTCTTCCAAAAATGAAACCTCTGAATGCAATGTCACAACCTGTCGTGGCAAAGTCACCTTGCAAAGCGTTCCATCCAAGACCACAATCTCATCATCCACCAAGAATGAGTATGACCTTGTAGATCAACTAGGGAAAACACCCGCCCTCATTTTTATCCTTGAGATTTTATGAAAATCCCCTTCACATAAGGCCATCCTTGATAAAGTATTGAGAGAAAATTTCGTACCTACTTATCTGAACGTGGACCAATTTCAAGCCATGGAGGGATACCTTTCTATTTTGTATAGCCTTACATTCACAGAAGCCGATGATGCATCCATAACCCAACCTCATAATTCACCTCTACATATTGAAGCCTTTCTCCATAAAAACCAAATAAAACGAGTCTTGGTAGATGGAGGAGCAGGCCTAAACATTTGTGCATTGAACACTATTAAGCAATTGGGATATTCTGAAAAGGTTGTGAGTTCTACACATCCAATCACCATTAAAGCATATGATGATGAAGAGTGCTCATCCAAGGGCACAATCACATTACATCTTAGAGTTGGGCCATTTATGAAGAATTTGGTATGTCAAGTCCTTGATTTAGAGCTCACATATAATATACTCTTGAGATTTCCATGGATTCACGAACAGATAGTTGTTCCCTCAACATATCATCAATGCATAAAATTTCCTTACAATGGAATTGAAGTGACCGTTAATGGTGATCTAAATACATTCATATATTGAAATAACTTGCGACCAAGATCAGAGACGATAATTCCAATTAATAGAGAAGCAACTCCATCATCAACATATGTGGATCCAGAATCTTTGAAAGCTTCCACATCAAAACAAGCAGAGCTCAAAGAAAAATTCAAGGTTAAAGACATGAGATGTGGTGAGTATATCTTTCATGTTGATCAACTCTAACTATCTCCCAAGACATTTAGCTGACATGAACAACCTATAAACAATTTGAAATATCAAGGAATTGGGTGTGAACCACCTAGTGTTGTGGCTACTAAGTTTGAATTCAAATCTCCTCTAGCGATGCTAGCAGCTCTTGATATCAATAGTCCTAAGAGTAGTTCCAACCAAGAAACTATTGAATATCTCACCAACCCTCTTGAGAACTTCTATAGCCTTACCATTTCATCCTCTCATTCCATTTCCACTCCTCTCCTAGACTTGGATTAACAAGAATCACAAAAGCCCTTACTAATTGGGAATAAAAAATCAAGCATTGAAAAGAAAAATATAAAAGTCAAAAATAAAGAAAAGTCCTTCAGTCCAAATGAAAATCAAAAGCTATTGGACTCTACAAAAATCAAAGTCAAGGATAAAAATCCTATGAATAGAAAAGAACAAGAGTTGATCTCCCCTAATACCAAAATAACCAGGGGCAAAAGTTCTTAAATTTTAAGTCAAAAATAATACTTGTTGATCCTAAGTCTCCATCATGCTATCCTACTTTCACTTCTTTTTGTAATCACAAGCCTTCATAACTCATCCACTTGTTCCACACATTCATTCCCTTTTGTTGATACATCACATCAATGGACCTTTAATGGAACTTCCTTGAAGGACTTTCTAATCAGGGATGCCCAAACTTCTTTAGGTGACACACATATAGGTGAATGTAGTCCACACATTAGTAATTCTACCTTAGCTCTTTCATAAAGGAAGACAATCAAGGGAGAAACACATCATTCAGTCAAGGAATGCCAAAGCTACAATCATAAGGTAAAGCCTCGCACATTTGATATGGGTGACTTAGTTCTAAGAGAAAATCCTAAAATCAGCAGGACAGAGATATGAAAGGCAAATTCGAACTAAATTGTCTTGGTCCTTACGTCATCATAGAAGTCTATGGATCAGGTGCATATCAGCTTTCAACACTAGATGAAGAACCTTTGGAAGATCCTATCAACAAAATGCACCTTCACAGGTCTTACAAATAGCTCTTTAGAATACTCTAATATCAAATATATATATATATATATATACACCAAAAATACAAAAATATCATAAAAAATAAAAAAAAAATTGTTACTTGGTGAAAACCTTGAAAATAGGCACCTTGTGACACAAAAAATTGAAAAATCAAAAAAGTAAAGAGAAATAAATCCGTCCAACGGTGAAAACCACTTCGACGGTGCCTTGGACAAGTATGTCGTGCCCAAACTTTTGGGCACAAAAACGGAACAACAAATTTTTTTTTGACATCATGAACTCGCAACATATCCTACAATTATAATAATTTTATTAGAGTTTTGTCTTATCTAGTGTGAAAATAAAATTGTTTAGTAAGGTTGGGTTAATTAACCAACTCGAACGAGTGACTTTATTTGGCAGGGATTTAATCAGTGTCACAGATTAGTTAGCTAGCTCAATTACCTTAACTAAGTTGTCGTAAATAGAAACGAGGGATAAATGGGATATCTCAATGTATTAAATCATTTCCGACCATAAAATGATAATGTTATAAAGTAATTGATGCACGCGTGAATTCATTATTAAATCCAACCGATAGGGGTTCAAATTACTATAATGTCATTTGCCCACTAAAACCAATAATAAGCTAAAGCCAATTCTAATTTTCCCTAAACCCTTAATTTTGACGATTTAATTTCGATCCGTCCAAAAATCGGTCTCAAGGGCTTAAGGTTCATAAATTTACAAATTCCTCCTTTTGAATTTCCCATTTACATTATATCCTATTGTCCACAATTAAATTGAGGAAAATCTATTGACTAATTAAATAAATTAATTTGATTTAGGGTATAGTTTATCCAACTATATTAATTCTTCATTTTTTAAGCCCCTGGAATTAGCTATATTAAAATTTAAATTTTCTAAAGAATAAATACATATGATAATTCAATTATAAAAATAACCCTATTTATTAATTAAAACTAAACTCTAAAACTTCCAATTTAAATTTCCCAACTCTAATTTAAAATTCTTTTAAATAAAGAATTCCCTTTTTCCTAAAATGCTAACCCTAATTATAAATTAAAATCAAATTTTAAAACTCCAATCTAAATCTCCCATATATATATATATATATAATTCTTAAAATGCTAACCCTAACCCGAAATTGGGTTAGGGTTGCATTTCTATATATTCCCACTTTGTTTTATTTTCTTATTATTTTATACCCTAACCCGAAATGGGTTAGGGTTTATTATATTACTATTTTTTTTGTATGTGTTTAGTGTGTGATTGCAGGTACGGTGGATTAGGGCACGGCAGAGGGATTGGCGAAGAGGGAAGGGTGGAGAGATTGGCGCGGGGTTCTCTCGGGCGCCGCTGTGCGTACACACAGTGGCGACAGTGCCGTCCACTATGTGCACACACAGTGGCGGATGACATAACCGCCGCCCACTGTGTATACACACAGTAGCGGGCGCTGCTCACTGTGCGTAGCACAGCAGCGGCCGCATCCGCTCCACTGTGTTACACACAGTGCGGTGCCCTTCAGCGCCGCCCACTGTGTGTAGCACAGTGGCTCGGCCGTGAGCCGTCCACTATGTTACACACAGTGGCCCGCGGCTCGGTGCCCGCGATTTCCTACATTTTTTTTTTTAAATGTTTTAATATTTCGTTCCCTGTTTTTTTAAAAGTATACATTTATATATATAGGTGTGTATTTTTATATATACATATATAAATATATTTCCATATGTATATATATATATATATATATATATATATATATATATATGTATTCACTGCTATGACCAGAATACATACATATACCCCCCCTTTTTTTTAAGGGTATCCATTGAGTATGATTCAGATGCAGGGGTATATATATATATATATATGCCTGATAGGGTTAGGAAGTTTGTTTGAGTTATTTTAACACAACAGCAAGCAGTCTTTTATATATATTTTTTGTTGTAACAGGAATACACAAGGACAAAATATGTTTCTTTTTTTTTGTTGTTGCAGGGATATACACATATAGAAATTTATATATATTTATATATATAGGTATATATTTTTCAATATATATACTTATATATTTATAGATATATATATATAATTAAATGTTAAGACAATAGGGCTGGAAACCCTTATATTGTTTTGAGATTCTAACATCTAAACATTCTGATCTTAGTCTTTTAACAGCATTATGAATAAATCTTATTTTCTCTTCTTCTTTTTTTACAGTCATACATCATGCTTTTACAGCAATGCAAAAATACTAGTTCTTTTTCAACTATGTCTAAACAGAGTTTACAACAATAAAATAGTTGTAATTAACTATGCAAGTAAATAATGAAACCTAATGCATCCCTTTCTTTTTTTTCTTTAAATTGCAGAAAATGAACAAGATAACAGACAAGATTTAGATGTAGTCTACAGCAACATAATAGGCATCAAATTTTTAAGTAAAGATTACATTGCTTACAAATTATTAATTTACAATGGCCCATATATAACATGGGTGAATAAACTAACCAACCTTTTCATTCCTAAACTTTATACAGAGGATAAAAGAAAACAACCTAAAGCTCTTTATTTACATATACATTTTTTTTGCTACAAATCATAAAATTACATTTTCTTTTTGCTTTTCTGCATTTAAATAGGGAAACTGTATCTGAATAAAAATCTGCAACCAAACAAATCTGCAACTCCTAGATCTTTTTCCCAGCAACCTGCATATAAAATTTTTAGGACTGTGACCATGGGATGCTCACCTCCCAGCCTAGGCTTACCAGAAGCCACCCCCAAGCTTGGAGAATCAAGACCTAGACGGGGTTACAACCAAGCAATACAACAGGAAAAGGGGAAAAGAAATCAACACAACAGAGACACCCTTTCTCAAGCTGAAAACTCCATCACAAAATGTGATGCCTTATTAGGGTGGAAGTGGACCAAGTACCCTAGGGGAGAAATCTGCTAAATAGAACTTACAGCCAACTCATGGCACCCATGAAAGCATAACCAAAAAAAATCATTCTTAATCCCTGCACCCTTATGATCCCCAAAAAGGCAAGCATGCCATATTTGCTCCCCCTTATGACCCCCAAATGAAATAACATAAAAGAAAGCAGCAAGGGTCGCATGGACAGACCCTTGAGATCACTCTCAAAATGAGAGCCTCTCACCCTAAGGGTTGTCAAGCTCCTTCCACCCCCAAGACCAATCTTTCCTCCCAAGGAAAGGATGGTCTTGAACACTCCCCAAACACAACATTACATAAAATAGAAATAAACAAGAACACATAAATTTTACAATACAACACAAATAAAGAGTTACAGCAATTTCCATTCCAACATTCTATAACAATTTTACATTTACATAAGAGGGGAAAAAATAACACCAACCTTGACCTGCCAAAGGAAATCTAAGGGAAAGCTTGATGAAGAGCTGCCCAATCCTCTAATTCTTTTCTGCCATTCCTTTGCCCCAAAATCTGCTATCCTAAGACTGATTTTCCTCCAAAATTTTCCAAAAATCTCCAAGGATGGAGAGTGGGTGATTAGCTCACTAAGCTTCCATTCTTAGCCTAAGAAGGCCTCTCTCACTCCTTCCAACCTCTTGGATAGAGTGAGGGATCCCTCATTGGGTTGGTCTTCCCTAGTTCTTACACACTCCCTAACCTAGGTACCTAGAGAAGGGGAAATGGAATGGGGAAGAGGGATTACTCCCCTCAAGAAGGTTATCCTACCAAGAAGGGCACTCCTATAGATGGAATTCGTCCATCTTGAGAAAACCACTTTTTTGGGTGGTTAAACAAGTCCTAAGGGAAAGACACATGGCCAATTTTGGCCTTCACCCATAGGTACCCCATGAGGCCTAATAGGAATGCTCTAAAATTGACTCTAGGAGTTGATTTGACCCTCAGAAAGTCCACCTGAAGTTAACCTACGGGTCAACTCTGAGTTGACCCTCCTTGTGGCTCACTAACCTAGATTTCTTGGTTCCTTCAAGGATAATTAGGAGATAAAACAATTAACAAAAAATAAAACTCTCCAAAAAGGTGACATGACAAATTGCCAACAGAACATACTACAGAGGTGTCAAGTGACACTACAATAATTCCACATCACATTACACACGTGGCAATTGTCCCTTAAACAATTTAAACAATTCAATAAATACAATTTACACTCATGCAACATTTTATATTTACGAATAAAATACAATACATACGGGGTGTTGTCTCTCCAAATAGACAACCCCTGGTTTTACTAACGCACATAGGCCTAGGCTCGATTCTCCATAATATTTCCATGGTCACATGGATAATCTCTTGCACAACTCAATTTAAACATTAGTACTTCCCAATAGCCTCATATAATATAAAATACATAATCAGAATACAATACATCCATTCTGCAAAGACTTGTCATTATAAAATACGGTTGTCACAAATCAAAGCAATTCATCATAATCCTCAAAATTTGATCCATCTACAAGATATGCAAACATATTTCTAACATTATAACAAATCCTGAAATTCAGATAATAACATACATCATCACAATATTACCCTAATCTGGAATCATATAATATTCTATAATCCACAAGGCATAGAAATGGAGCATCAAATATATATCAATATTGCCAAAAATCGTGGGATCATAAAAAATTCTATATCCATAGTGTGTCAAAACTAGCATCCAAAATAGTTCTAACATGAAAATAACTGAAGAGATAGGATAGGTTGGGGTAGGGCCTCACACCCTCCCCCTCTAGGCATGAACGTCCTCCTGGAGTTCATCAAAAAGATGAGGGTACTGTGATCTCATACGTGCTGCATCCTCCCATGAAGCTGTAACCTCATCATAGCAATCCCACTGGACCCTAACCTGGTCCAGCTCTCGACCTCGAAGGGCCAACGTCCAGCGAGCCAAAATGCGAATGGGCTCCAAAGCTAGCTGCCCGTCCGACTCCACCTGCAAGGCATCCCAATCTAAAATATGAGACTCATCATAGATATATTTTCTCAAAACTGACACATGAAACACATCGTGGATGCGTGACAGGCTAGGTGGCAAAGCTAGGCGATAAGCAACTGGTCCTATCCTCTCAAGGATCTCAAAAGGTCCGACAAAGCGAGGTGCGAGCTTAAAACCCTTTCCATAGCGGATTGGACTCTTATGCGGTCGCACTCTCAGAAAAACTCTGTCCCCAACCATGTAACTCCGGTCTATCCTCTTTGCATCTGCATATTTCTTCTGCCTATCCTGTGCCTCTCTAAGGCGCTGTCTAATCAAAATTACCTGCTGCTCCATATCACGGACCATCTCAGGGCCTATGGCCACTCTATCCTCGATACAGTCCCAACTCAAAGGTGTCCTGCATGGTCTGCCATACAAAGCCTGAAAAGGTGGCATCCCCAAGGAAGTGTGATGCCCATTATTATAGGCAAATTCTACTAAATGCAGGTACTCCTCCCATCGGTTCTGATGATCCATGACGTACATGCGGAGCATATCCTCTAATACCTGGTTAACCTGCTCTGTCTGTCCATCTGTCTCTGGATGATAGGTTGTGCTGAAATTGAGCTTGGTGCCCAACGCTGCCTTTAATGCCTTCCAAAAGGAAGAAGTAAAGAGAGAATCCCTATCAGAAATAATCTTGCGTGGAACACCATGAAGCCTGACAATGTCTCGCAAGAACACCTGTGCCACTACTGGAGCTATGAAGGTAGTCCAGACTGGTGAGAAGTGGGCTACTTTGGTCAATTTGTCAACTATCACCAAGATAGCATCATGGCGACGAGATGACATAGGAAGACCAATGATGAAGTCCATGGATATAGTATCCCACTTCCACTCTGGTATAGCATGGGACTGGAGTAACCCACCTGGATGGCAGTGCTCTGCCTTGACTCTCTGACACTCAAGGCATCGGGCTACTAACTCGGCGATAAGCTGCCGCATTCCTGGCCAATGATATAACTGCCTCAAGTCAGCATGCATCTTCTTAACCCCAGGATGTGCTGCATAAGGAGCTCTATGAACCTCCATGATAATGAAATCTCGCAAACCCCCAGGAGAGGGTACATAGATGCGCCCTCTATGGCGTAATAAACCATCAGACTCTAAAGAGTAGTCCACAAACTTCCCTTCCAGGGCCTCTTGATTACGGATCTTCTGACAAACCTCTAGATACCAATCATCCTCCGGTAATCGCTGCAAAATACGGTTTCTCAAATCTGTGCTCATGGATATGGTGTAAACCTCATGTCGTCTCCCACTTAGGGCATCTGCAACCACATTCTCCTTTCCTTTGATGTAGTGAACATCAAAATCATACTCACAAAGGAACTCCATCCATCTCCTCTGACGTGCATTAAGGTTAGGCTGGGTGAAGATGTATTGCAAACTCTGATGGTCTGAATGGAGCTCGAAGTGATGACCTAAAAGGAAGTGTCTCCACCTCGCAAGTGCATGTACAACTACTGCAAGCTCTAGGTCGTGTATAGGGTAGTTAAGCTCGTGAGTCTTAAGTTTCCTAGACTCGTATGCTATAACCCTACCCTCCTGCATAAGTACTGCTCCCAATCCATCTAAGGAAGCATCTGTGCATACCATGAAGTCGATCGTGGGGTCTGGCACAATAAGAATAGGTGCACTAGTAAGTGCCCTTTTTAGATCCTGAAAAGCCCTCTCACACTTCTTTGTCCACTCGAATTTCTTCCCTTTTCGCTGGAGGGATGTGATGGGGTGTGCAACTCTGAAAAATCCCTCAACAAAGCGTTTGTAGTATCCTGCTAAGCCCATGAAGCTCCTGACCTTTGTCACACTGGTAGGCGCCGACCAATCCATAATGGCTCTGACCTTTGATGGGTCAACTGAAATCCCATCGCTAGATATAACATGCCCTAGGTACTTGACCTCGGATCTAAAGAAAGCACACTTCGACAAACTGTCGAACAACTGGTTGTCCCTCAAACACTGCAAAACCTGCCTTAAATGCTCCTCATGCTCCTTCTCGTTCCGGGAATAGATCAATATGTCGTCGAGGAACACAATCACAAATCGGTCGAGGAAGGTGCGGAATACCCCATTCATGAGACTCATTAATACAGCTGGAGCATTCGTAAGACCGAATGGGACCATAGTGAACTCGTAGTGGCCATATCTGGTGCGAAACGCAGTCTTGTGGATATCACTTTCCACAATCCTCAACTGATGATATCCTGACTTCAGGTCTATTTTGGAAAACACCTTAGCACTCTGAAGCTGATCAAACAAGTCATCGATCCTCGGCAAGGGGTAGCGGTTCTTGATGGTTACTTTATTCAGTTGCCTATAGTCCATGCACAACTGAAGGGATCCGTCCTTCTTCTTCACGAAGATGACTGGTGCGCCCCAAGGGGAGACGCTAGGATGAATGTGACCCTTCTCTAAGAGTTCCTCTAGCTGCATCTTGAGCTCATTAAGCTCATGAGTGGTCATCCTATAAGGTGCTCTCGAAACTGGCTTGGCTCCTGGTACCAAATCTATGTGGAAGTCAATCTCTCTGCTAGGCGGCATACCGGGTAGCTCCGCTGGAAACACATCTGCAAATGCCTCAAGGATGGGATGATCATCTATGGAAGGCTCCCTTTCATTTTCTTCCTCTCTGTCACTGATTGTGATAGCAAACAACTGGCATCCCTTCCGCATGCTCCGCTTAAGCTGCATAGCGGATATCATGCGAAGAGACACAGGTCTCTGAATCCCAGTGATTACTATGGGAGCACCATGATCATCCTCACACTCGACCTTTTTCAAGTGACAATCCATCTTGGCTCTGTGGGCGTAAAGCCAATCCATGCCAAGTATGATGCCATAAGATCCGAGTGGCATAACTCTAAGGTCTACTAAGGTGGTGGTATTACCAATCTGGAGCAGACATCCCCTAACCTCTGAATCCACTGACACTCTAGCCCCTGAAGCTAACTCCACTTCCCAGCTGACACTTTGCCTTACTGCCACTAGCCCGCAACGCTCCACAACCAATGGAGATATAAAGGAGTCAGTCGCTCCTGAGTCAAATAATATAGAAATACTGCTACCTCTGACCTTACCTGCAGCCTCGATGACTGTGGCCTGATGCTCTGCCTGGCGGTTGTCAACCGCTGCGAAGACTCTATGGGACTTGCCCATATCCCCAACTGTAGGCTCTGATGATGTCATCCTCTGATTTCCTGTCATCTGACCCTGTGGACACTCTCTCGCCATGTGCCCCATGGCTCCACACGTGAAGCAAGCACCGCGTGCCTGGAACTGTGCGCCCTACGGCCTAGAAAAAGGATGCCCACCTGTCCGACTAGAACCACTGTACCCACCCCTGGTGGACTGCTGAGCCCGTGCCGGGGGTGTATATGTACCCTGTGCCCTCTGGTCTCGCCTAGGACCCTGTGACTACCACTGCTTAGGCCTGGAGCTCTGCTGTCCCTGAGGGGGCCTCTGTCTCTGACTCTGCTGTGACTACTGTGGAGGAGGGGGTTTATGGGACCCCGAAACATTTCTATGGTTGCCTTTCCAATGGGGTTTCTGAAACCCAAAAGACTGGGGGACCGGGTTTCGGTTCTGAAACCGATCCCTCGTGTCCTGTGGCCTAATCTGAATCTCCTCGGCTATAAGGGCCTTCTCTACAGCAACTCGAAGGCTTCCAAGAGCGGCCATCCTCACTGGCCCTGCTATCCCAGCATTAAGTCCCCTGACAAATCGGTTGACAAGCAACTTCTCATCCTTCAGGTAATCTACATAAGGTAGGAGCTCAATAAACTTACTCTCGTACTGGGTCACTGAGAGACCCTTCTGCTGAAGGTCGTGGAACTCATCGATTCGACGCTGCCTGAAGTGCTCTGACAGGTACCTCTCTCTGAACCTCTCTGTGAAGATTTCCCATGTGATGGTATCTGCAGTGAGTCCACACTTGAATTCCTCCTGCTTCCACCATGTGGAGGCTGTCGATCTCAGAAGGTGGACTGCAACTCATGCCTTCAGATTGCTTTCATAAGATCGCAATGCGAAGCACCGATCTAGGCTCAAAAGCCATGCCTCAGCCTCTACTCCATCAGTAGTCCCTCCAAAAGATGGTGGCTGGAGGCGCAAAACCTCTCTAATCAGGTCTCCTGGTTCCTGACGTGCTCTCTCAAAGTACACAGGTGCCGCTACTAGAGGTGGTCCGGGCAGGTGAACGGACTTCGGCTCATGCTCTGCCTCGCCCTCTATGGGATTAGGAGGTGGACTCCTACTTCGTTCCCTCTCTACTGACCTATGACTCCCTGAGTTTTGATTGTCTGCATGATGGTCCACTGCTGGAAGCCTATCCTGCACGATCCCGATCAAGTTCTGAAAAGCTAGCAAGATGTCTCGATTAGGGTCAACCGGCGGTTCGGGAGGTGCTTCCGGGTCCCCTTCTGGAACCGGTTCCTCCCTAGCAACATCCTCGCGTGCCTTACGTGTACGCTTAGGACCCCTTCCACGCTTGCGAGCTTGTCGCGTAGTCGAAGGCATCCTAAAGAGAAAACAAAAACAAAATAAATAAACAATTAATTAAATAATTTAATTTTCATATATTTTTATTTTTATTTTTATATATATTTTTTTGGGGAAAATATTTGATTAATTTAGATGATTAAAGCGAAACGTAATGGAGTAAGGTTCCTAGTGTCGGAAACCTTGCTCTAATACCAAAATGTCGTGCCCAAACTTTTGGGTACAAAAACGGAACAACAAAAAAAAATTGACATCATGAACTCGCAACATATCCTACAATTATAATAATTTTATTAGAGTTTTCTCTTATCTAGTGTGAAAATAAAATTGTTTACTAAGGTTGGGTTAATTAACCAACTCGAACGAGCGACTTTATTTGGCGAGGATTTAATCAGTGTCACAGATTAGTTAGCTAGCTCAATTACCTTAACTAAGTTGTCGTAAATAGAAACGAGGGATAAATGGGATATCTCAATGTATTAAATCATTTCCGACCATAAAATGATAATGTTATAAAGTAATTGATGCACGCGTGAATTCATTATTAAATCCAACCGATAGGGGTTCAAATTACTATAATGTCATTTGCCCACTAAAACCGATAATAAGCTAAAGCCAATTCTAATTTTCCCTAAACCCTTAATTTTGACGATTTAATTTCGATCCGTCCAAAAATCGGTCCCAAGGGCTTAAGGTTCATAAATTTACAAATTCCTCCTTTTGAATTTCCCATTTACATTATATCCTATTGTCCACAATTAAATTGAGGAAAATCTATTGACTAATTAAATAAATTAATTTGATTTAGGGTATAGTTTATCCAACTATATTAATTCTTCATTTTTTAAGCCCCTGGAATTAGCTATATTAAAATTTAAATTTTCTAAAGAATAAATACATATGATAATTCAATTATAAAAATAACCCTATTTATTAATTAAAACTAAACTCTAAAACTTCCAATTTAAATTTCCCAACTCTAATTTAAAATTCTTTTAAATAAAGAATTCCCTTTTTCCTAAAATGCTAACCCTAATTATAAATTAAAATCAAATTTTAAAACTCCAATCTAAATCTCCCATATATATATATATATATATATATATATATATATATATATATATATATATATATATATATATATATATAGATATATATATATATATATATATATATATATATATATATAATTCTTAAAATGCTAACCCTAACCCGAAATTGGGTTAGGGTTGCATTTCTATATATTCCCACTTTGTTTTATTTTCTTATTATTTTATACCCTAACCCGAAATGGGTTAGGGTTTATTATATTACTATTTTTTTTGTATGTGTTTAGTGTGTGATTGCAGGTACGGCGGATTAGGGCACGATGGAGGCATTGGTGAAGAGGGAAGGGAGGAGAGATTGGCGCGGGGTTCTCCCGGGGGCCGCTATGCGTACACACAGTGGCAGCAGCGCCGCCCACTGTGTGCACACACAGTGGCGGACGGCATAACCACCGCCCACTATGTATACACACAGTGGCAGGCGCCGCTCACTGTGCGTAGCACAGCGGCGGCCACGTCCGCTCCACTGTGTTACACACAGTACGGTGCCCTTCGACGCCGCCCACTGTGTGTAGCACAGTGGCTCGGCCGTGAGCCGTCCACTGTGTTACACACAGTGGCCTGCGGCTCGGTGCCCGCGATTTCCTACATTTTTTTTTAAAATGTTTTAATATTTCGTTCCCTATTTTTTTAAAAGTATATATATATATATACAGATGGAAATATATTTATATATGTATATATAAAAATACACACCTATATATATATACATACATACATACATATATATATATATATATATATATATGTATGTATGTATGTATGTATATATATATAGGTGTGTATTTTTATATATACATATATAAATATATTTCCATCTGTATATATTTATATATATATATATATATATATATATATATATATATGTATGTATTCACTGCTATGACTAGAATACATACATATACCCCCCTTTTTTTTTAAGGGTATCCATTGAGTATGATTCAGATGCAGGGGTATATATATATATATATATATATGCCTGATAGGGTTAGGAAGTTTGTTTGAGTTATTTTAACACAGTGGCAAGCAATCTTTTATATATTTTTTTTGTTGTAACAGGAATACACAAGGACAAAATATGTTTCTTTTTTTTTTGTTGTTGCAGGGATATACACATATATAAATTTATATATATTTATATATATAGGTATATATTTTTCAATATATATACTTATATATATATATATATATATATATATATATATATATATATATATATATATATATATATATATATATATATATATAAATTAAATGTTAAGACAATAGGGCTGGAAACCCTTATATTGTTTTGAGATTCTAACATCTAAACATTCTGATCTTAGTCTTTTAACAGCATTATGAATAAATCTTATTTTCTCTTCTTTTTTTTTTACAGTTATACATCATGCTTTTACAGCAATGCAAAAATACTAGTTCTTTTTCAACTATGTCTAAACAGAGTTTACAACAATAAAATAGCTGTAATTAACTATGTAAGTAAATAATGAAACCTAATGCATCCCTTTCTTTTTTTTCTTTAAATTGCAGAAAATGAACAAGATAACAGACAAGATTTAGATGTAGTCTACAGCAACATAATAGGCATCAAATTTTTAAGTAAAGATTACATTGCTTACAGATTATTAATTTACAATGGCCCATATATAACATGGGTGAATAAACTAACCAACCTTTTCATTCCTAAACTTTATACAGAGGATAAAAGAAAACAACCTAAAGCTCTTTATTTACATATACATTTTTTTTGCTACAAATCATAAAATTACATTTTCTTTTTGCTTTTCTGCATTTAAATAGGGAAACTGTATCTGAATAAAAATCTGCAACCAAACAAATCTGCAACTCCTAGATCTTTTTCCCAGCAACCTGCATATAAAATGTTTAGGACTGTGACCATGGCATGCTCACCTCCCAGCCTAGGCTTACCAGAAGCCACCCCCGAGCTTGGAGAATCAAGACCTAGACGGGGTTACAACCAAGCAATACAACAGGAAAAGGGGAAAAGAAATCAACACAACAGAGACACCCTTTCCCAAGCTGAAAACTCCATCACAAAATGTGATGCCTTATTACGGTGGAAGTGGACCAAGTACCCTAGGGGAGAAATCTGTTAAATAGAACTTACAGCCAACTCATGGCACCCATGAAAGCATAACCAAAAAAAATCATTCTTAATCCCTGCACCCTTATGACCCCCAAAAAGGCAAGCATGCCATATTTGCTCCCCCTTATGACCCCCAAATGAAATAACACAAAAGAAAGCAGCAAGGGTCTCATGGACAAACCCTTGAGATCACTCTCAAAATGAGAGCCTCTCACCCTAAGGGTTGTCAAGCTCCTTCCACCCCCAAGACCAATCTTTCCTCCCAAGGAAAGGATGGTCTTGAACACTCCCCAAACACAACATTACATAAAACAGAAATAAACAAGAACACATAAATTTTACAATACAACACAAATAAAGAGTTACAACAATTTCCATTCCAACATTCTATAACAATTTTACATTTACATAAGAGGGGAAAAAATAACACCAACCTTGACCTGCCAAAGGAAATCTAAGGGAAAGCTTGATGAAGAGATGCCCAATCCTCTAATTCTTTTCTGCCATTCCTTTGCCCCCAAATCTGCTATCCTAAGACTGATTTTCCTCCAAAATTTTCCAAAAATCTCCAAGGATGGAGAGTGGGTGATTAGCTCACTAAGCTTCCATTCTTAGCCTAAGAAGGCCTCTCTCACTCCTTCCAACCTCTTGGATAGAGTGAGGGATCCCTCATTGGGTTGGTCTTCCCTAGGTCTTACACACTCCCTAACCTAGGTACCTAGAGAAGGGGAAATGGAATGGGGAAGAGGGATTACTCCCCTCAAGAAGGTTATCCTACCAAGAAGGGCACTCCTATAGATGGAATTCATCCATCTTGGGAAAACCACTTTTTTTGGTGGTTAAACAAGTCCTAAGGGAAAGACACATGGCCAATTTTGGCCTTCACCCATAGGTACCCCATGAGGCCTAATAGGAATGCTCTAAAATTGACTCTAGGAGTTGATTTGACCCTCAGAAAGTCCACCTGAAGTTAACCTACAGGTCAACTCTGAGTTGACCCTTCTTGTGGCTCACTAACCTAGATTTCTTGGTTCCTTCAAGGATAATTAGGAGATAAAACAATTAACAAAAAATAAAACTTTCCAAAAAGGTGACATGACAAATTGCCAACACAACATACTACATAGGTGTCAAGTGACACTACAATAATTCCACATCACATTACACACGTGGCAATTGTCCCTTAAACAATTTAAACAATTCAATAAATACAATTTACACTCATGCAACATTTTATATTTACGAATAAAATACAATACATATGGGGTGTTGTCTCTCCAAATAAACAACCCCTGGTTTTACTAACGCACATAGGCCTAGGCTCGATTCTCCATAATATTTCCATGGTCACATGGATAATCTCCTGCACAACTCAATTTAAACATTAGTACTTCCCAATAGCCTCATATAATATAAAATACATAATCAGAATACAATACATCCATTCTGGAAAGACTTGTCATTATAAAATACGGTTGTCACAAATCAAAGCAATTCATCATAATCCTCAAAATTTGATCTATCTACAAGATATGCAAACGTATTTCTAACATTATAACAAATCCTGAAATTCAGATAATAACATACATCATCACAATATTACCCTAATCTGGAATCATATAATATTCTATAATCCACAAGGCATAGAAATGGAGCATCAAATATATATCAATATTGCCAAAAATCGTGGAATCATAAAAAGTTCTATATCCATAGTGTGTCAAAACTAGCATCCAAAATAGTTCTAACATGAAAATAACTGAAAAGATAGGATAGGTCAGGGTAGGGCCTCACAAAGTACTGTGTTGAAAACTAGGTTACTGACGCCATGCATAGAGACATTGCTCCTCTCTCCTTCAAGATTCAATCCCATCCTTTCACCTTGTACACACTCACAGCCTATGCCTCCATAATAAATTTACCCATTCTTATCATGGCTTGTTATTGATCTATGTAAGATTGGTTAACCATTCATAATAAACCTCTCTTTTATCCCTTTCCTTCCATAATAAATCAGGTCCAATCTACTCGGGAAAAAATCCTAAATCTAGTGATGGAAGTGGTAACATAAGCATTGCATATTTTGAGGAGCATCATCTTTTCATTCCCCCTTCTTTTTGCAAACAATCCGCAATAAAAGATCACTTGCATCACCAATCCACAATAAAAGATCACTTGCACTGCCAATCTGCAATAATTTCCATTCTTCTTCACAATAAAGTATCAGTTTCATGAATTCAATCAGTTTCAGATGAGACACAATCAACAGCGGGCTTTTAACAAATCAAATCTTTCAACAAACTTTAGCAACAACATGGTTTTCAGTATAACTTGTCCTTTATCAGGATAACAACATTGTGACCAAATCAAACATGTTAGCATATGTGGCAAGAAACAAAAATAAATTGAAGATTTCATTGTGTGTTGGTGTCAAGTCTTGTTTTTTCTTTTTATCTTTTAAGGTGACATGACTTTTAGCTTTTTTGGGATGTCTTTGACTAGAGATTATATCTCCGGGATGTCTTTGACTAGAAAGGCGAGGATGGGATATGATTCACCTACTATTGTTTTGTTATCTGTGGATTGTCTCTTAGTAATGCTATAGTTATCCAAGGATATGAGGACACTGTGATTCTAGTGTGAACTAGGGCATTCCTTGTTTGCGACTATCTAATCTACATCCAAACAAGTACAATGACTTTCTAGGTCAAACTTATACCTCGATTGTCATAACCTATTTGCCATAATAAAGCTCAATGATGATAAAGCAGAAGAATCTCTTTCACTTCCATATCTTCTACCTTCCATCCCCCTTTCTTGATTGACCTCCATTGTCCTTCTTGAGTCCATGTAGCCCGCTATCACATGACTGAGTATAATGACACACCAAAAAAATATTTGCATTTCATTCACTTGCATCACCACATATTAGTAATTTTCATTATATGCATACATATAGATATCATAATTGCATCACATCCTGCACACACCACTGATTAGTATATCATATACACGTCATGCATTCTCATCATGTAAATAATCATAGCATGTCAATTATCATACATCCATCTATAGTTCATTCACATTTTCATCGTGCATGTCATATAAAACATAAAAGAATAAAAAATAATGCATCTTCATATAAGATCATAAGCATCATAAAATCATCATAAAGCATATAGAACATCACATAGGAACACATGCATATAGCTTCCGCAAGTATGGATCATCTCATATATATATCAAAAAATAATGAGTGTCATGATACAATGATGTCAAAATCTCATATGGCTACAAAATCACCCAAAGGTGTCTATATCATCATACAAAAACTGATACAAAATGGGATCCAAGAGAGCTATGATGAAGAACCTCCCTCAGAGCCAATTGGCCTCGAAGGAATTTGAGCACTCGAAGTACCAACTCTTGGATCATCTCATTTGTCCCCTCTTGAAGACCTTGCAGGACCATCTTTTCACCAAAGCAGTTAACATTCTTGTGTTTGCCCAAATCTCAGGCATATACATAATGTGTCTCAATCCCATCGCCTTGATCGCAGTGTGGTTCTCAGCAGTCAAATTTGTTCGTAACCGTTGTGTTGCATGGAATCACTCTCTAGACTCAATCTGGGGTAATTACTCCTGCATCCAATCAAATAAATCATGTCAATCCTAGTGGTACTCATTTTTATCACATAGTGCTTCTTTTTATCCTATCCTAGCTTGGTACCTATGTCCATCACATGGTGTTGTTCATCAGACTCTATCCTAGTGCTTATGACTATCATATAGCACTACATCCTAGTGTATATGTTTGTCACATTGCACTTAATCCTATTCTGCTAGAGCACTCACTGGATTTTATCTATTCAACGACTTATCCTATACTCATCTTAGAAAACCTACCTGTTTTTAGGGCACTTGTTGAGTGAAACCTCTCTGCAGCTTATCCAATTGGCAACGTATGTTTATCAAAAAATTGTCAATTCTAGCCTTGTTTTCAATTTGTCTTCCCTAGGGCACCTGTTTGAGTGAATCCTCTCAACAGTTTATCCAATTGATAGCGTATGTTCATCACAAAACTATCAATTTTGGCCTTTTAAGACATAGACATGATTTTATTGATTCCTCTTGAGTTAGTCTTTTTCCTATATGACCTTTTCACCCTATCTTGTCAGTCCTTTCTAGCCTTTTCTTCTTATCGATCTGCGATCTTTTCAAACATTTTCATCCAATCTCTCGAGGGGGCATATCATTTTTCTTTCTTTGAGCCAACGCAACAAGTTGCATTGTCTCAAAGAGGGGCAAAATGTAGACACCTAAAATTGTCCTGTCTAATTAAATAAATATTTTATTTATTTAATTATTTTATCCTAAGTCTTCTATTAATTAATTAAATTCTTATTTATTTAATTAATTCATTTAGCTTCTTCTAAACCTTTCCTCATTTAAATAAATACTTTTATTTATTTAAATTGTCCTTTTTCTAAATTAATAAATATTTTATTTATTTAATTGATCTCACCTCCTTTATCAATTAAATAAATCTTTGTTTATTTAATTAATTCATTAGCCTTTTCTACCCATTACATATGCCATGCATCTCTAAATTCTTCTCTTACCTACCCCCTTTATCATTTAATTATTTCCTCTACCTACCTTTTATCCTAGCCAACCATTTATGTTTACGCTTTTAATCTTATCCTTCCATTTCTTATAGTGTTTTCTATATAAGAGGGTGCTTCTTTCATTATCAACCCTGATCATCAAATCAATCTTATGCAATCAAGTTTTCTTCCAATCACACTATCAACCACAATCCGTTCTTTGTTGAGCTCTTGTGCACACATAAAATCTGAGAGAAAATATATCAAACAAGATCAATGGAGATTGAAACCCTACTTGACATGTGAATGGTAGTATTGTTTTATTTTATTGATTTACATGATCTTATGTAGCTCTATTGGTATTGGTGAATATTTCATTGTAGGACTTAGATTGTTTGTGGTTGGATCTTTATGGTTTTACAATAGTTTATCATCATCACTTTTCACCATATACAATAAGTATTGTAAGTCTTATAATATTACATTAATATTGTTTTATGAATTATATTATTAGAGCATTTACCTATATTTATGGATTTAATTATTTATTTTAGTTTTATGGTTACTTTGGAGTTGTATTTGGTAATTAATAATTTTTACCTTTTTCTTTCGAATGTTCATGGGGAGTGATGTTGTGTTCACATGGGAGTTGCTAAATGGGTCTAGAGTGCGAGAGGAGCGTGATTTTGGGTTTTGAATGCATATTGGTTTTGTGGAGGAAAGTGGTTTTCTTCATGATTAGTGTGTTGAATACGGTTTTTGAAATTAAATTTTGGGGAGATTTTTGGAGGTCTGCACTTTGATTTTGAAAGTTGAATTTTGAATTTTGAGTTAAAGGGAGTTTTCTTGTGCTTTTGAGAGTGGATTGGGGCTTCTTTCTAGATTTCATTGTTGTTGTGTGTATGTTAGAGAAGGATGATTTTTTTATGATTGATTTGCGTGCCAGGAGTTGGTTGTTTAGATTTTTTCTTCATCTCAACTTTTTTTTATTCAATTCACCTTATTCCAGGTTGGTGCTCTTTGTGTATTTTACTCTCTTTCATGTTTTTTTCTTTCAAAAAAAGAAAATAATTGTTTGTTTGAAACTTGCATGATGTCTTTATAGTTTTGGATAAATTATAGGTCCTTGTTTCGAGTTTTGTTGTTTATATGACAAGGGTGCTTTCGTTTCGCTTCTTTAAGAAGCTGTTTTTGATATTTGGTATCTCGTGGATTGAATTTTTGGTATTATGGTTGTTGGATCATGTTTCTAGGTAGGGAGAACCCTCTTCTCAAATGGTTATGAATCAGTTTTGGGGTTTAGAGTCGTTTTGGAGTCCATTGGTGGGCTCAAAGTTGTTTTTGTGTCGTATTTTAGTCTATGTCGTAAATGTGCTAGAACAAAGAACATATGCACTAAAGGAAGTTACATATACACCAAAATAATTTGTATATGTGCTAGAAGAAGTCACATACATGCTAAAAGAATTGGTAAAAGTTCCAGAATAAGTGACAAATGCGCTAAAAGAATTAACAAAAGTGCTACTTCACAGTTTTTTCATTTTTTGCTTGGTTTTTCGAAGTCCGTGTCAGTATAGGTCAAACCAGGGGCTTGTTTAGAGGTTTGTAACTTTTTGTTGTGATTTTCCCATGGGATCTTCACTTAGTGAACCTGGGTTATATCGCATGCGTTCATGGCATACTAAAGAATCCCCCTATTTTCCCAAAAATATTGACCTAGAATCCGTTTTTTCCACCCCCTCTCAATACACAACCTAAATTAAAAGCCCCCCTATTTGTGCAAAATATTGCATTTTTTCATAGCCCGAATTAAAAATCCCCCTATTTTCATTGATAGGCAATAATTGTACCCTCATTTTTGTGATATTAAACCCCCCAATATGAATGCATGTGATATGATATTACCCAGCTAGTGACACCCCCGTGGATTTTCCAATAGCTAATTGATTGATTTTGAGGAGATTATGTGTTATCTCATCTTTCCTATGTATGCATTTATATTGGTTTATCGATCTTGCATTTTTTTAATAATGCATGAGACCTATTGAGTTTGAGTAAGGTTTTATGGATCAGATTTGATGATGTGGTTCAGAATTCTATAATAGATCCAATGTATCAAGTTTTATGTGAATTTATGAGTTCTTTTATGTTTATGGTTTATGTTTAATCCCAAGGTTTTAGGAGCATGTTAAGGGGAGTGGCTTCGAAGTGGGCTTCGAGGCCCTAAATGGCTACTAGGAGATCTCATTGGAAGTTCCTTATTCTAGTGATAATATTAATTAATGAATCTAGGGGTTGGGTAGTTCTCACATTAACAAGATAATTGTGTACCCCACTCGTGGCCTAGAGTGCTAGTTTAGGCTCAAGATGAGTATGGGAAGGCCTAATGGCAGGACTGTTATTCCTTGTCTTCATGAAAGGATGAGTTGTTTCCAAATGGGTGTCACCTAGGCGATGGGGTCTAGTGAGAGACTGCTAGGGTAACCCTTGTGATGGCATGTGATGACACTTTCCCCTATGTGTGTCCTAGTACCTAAATCTCTATGTTTGTGTAAGTCTTTGGTGAGTCTGTGATTTCTGGTTAATTCTATGTCTTATGTTGTTAAGTCTTCCACTATATTTTGTCTTGTGTATATCTATGTTCCCATGGTCGAGTAAGTGTTCGCCTAGGTTTAAAGTGTGTGTGGAGCCTTATGTCATTCTTTGGAGCACGGGGGTGGACCTTTTTGGTTCCTCATGGTCGGGTGGTTTGATGCATTCTTCCATTGGGATTCCTTGTTGGATAATCATGTGTGTGAATGATGTTTCTACTTCTCTTTAGTTCTCTTGTTATGATTGATGGAGCAAATATGATCTATTCTATATGTTCAAGGAATATCATTGTAATATTTAATTTGGATATCATTCATGTAATTAGTGTATCGTGACATTCTATTTGTAATAATTAATCTATTTTTGTAATGTATACCTTGTATGAGATGTATTAAGCAATGTAATGAAAATTTATGTGATTCTTTCTATGTGTAGTTGATATCGACTATATTTTAGGGATGTGTGTGTGGATTATTGTATGTTAGGATTATTAACTTAGGAATATTTGATATTGGTGTATTAAAATGGACTTAATATCTTAGAAGTGTTGGATATGTCATATTTCATGATTATAGTTCTATGGTTTAAAATGATTATATTCCTATGTTATGTGCAATGAAAGACACTAGCTTAAGTAGGAAAATAGCATGTATAATTGTTAAGTTGTACATATCTATACTTTTCATTGTATCTAACCAATGGCATTAAGAAACCCTAGGGAATGAAATTTAAATGTTATAAGTTAATTCCACTTGTGCACTTAAGATTATGTAAACATATTAATTTAATGTATGTAACTCTTTTAAGTTTTATCTCTAAGTTATCTAGTTAGGTGGCTAGCTGGTTTATTTCTCCGAGGTTTCTTGGCGGGCATTACATCTCGCATTCCGAGTACAATGCATAAACCTAGTGATGGAATGTATTAATAGATATGATCCCAATACAACAAAAATCAAGACGAAAGACAATAGGGTTCTCACAACCCTAGAGCAAGCCATAATTCATAATTATTTTCTGCTCCCGAATAATGAAGTCTACTCAGATTGGAATTTCACCCTATCACAGAACTCATTTCAATGAAATGAAGGGCTTTTATACAAATGTCATTGCCAAGGAGTAGTTTGCAGTACCGAGAAGAGTTCAATCCCGGTTGCCCAAGATGATTCATAAATCGTTTCTAAAAGGGGAAATAGTAGACATAATTATTCTATTGTACAGACTATGGAGAGGCAGATGCCTTCAATCTAGATAAACAGATGCATTTATTTGTAAATGTCACATGTGCTGGTGAACAATACTTGGATTGGGCGAGCTTCATCATTGAAAAATTGCACACAATGATTACTTTCTTCGCTCTTAACGAGTTTTTCTAAATGTTGTCTTACTTATTTTATGCCCTTGCCTTTACATGATATTGGCCCAGATTAAGTCATGCTGAGTAGTTTGACGATAAAATTCAAATTTATGATTTTTACCCTGACCTCCAATTGCAAAAGAGTTATTCTAATCTCAGGAGAGTGAATGATGCATTCATAATGAGGCTTGTGAGGGAATCACAAGGTGGCCTAGGGAAACATAACTCACTAGAAGCCATCAAATTGGTTACTCATTAAGGAAGTTGTTTCATATAATTTCAAAGGTTTACCTACATTAGAGTAGGCAACTACTATGGTTTTTTTTTTTTCAAAAGTTACCTAAGTATGTAATGGAAAAAATTCATTTTGCTTGAGGTATGTAGAAAAATTTGTGAAGTTAGCAAAAGGTATCTTGAAAGAAGAAAGATTGACATTCAATTTTCAATTAGATTAGAATATATGTTTGCAAAACTCTATTAGGTGCATTGAATATTTAAAGAGATCTAGTCAAATACACCACCTCGACCTATGATCATCTTTGTTTGCATTTTGATAGAAAAAACTTTGTCAAAAATAAGTTGCACTTAGGACCCACATAGAATCATGTACTAGACTTGGAGGATTATTAGGTGAATTGTATAGACGATTATGAGGTTCAAAGATCTAATTGGATGAGGTTGAACCTAAATCAAATAATTGAGTATCAATTGTGATGGGATGTTGAAGTAATCGAAGATAATAAGTCTAACTTGGCAGACCCCATATACACAACAAAAAGTCAAATGAAATCATTGATTCTCATTGATTGGAGTTTACTTGAACGGAGAACTAAAAATAAGAATTGTTGAGGTTCTTAAAAGAACACAAATTTGGTTAGGGAAAAGGAAAGAAAAGACTTCAAAGGTTGCTCCTAAGAAGTCATAGAAAGCCGAAAGTCAAAGAAAGAAAGTTCTATGAGTGTCTCTTCTTCTAGTCCATCTACTCAAACAAAGTCAACAATTACGTAAGATGGAGATGGATGTGATGAAGAACCACCAAAAAAGAAGTCCCTTGAGAAGACTTGTGGAGAAAGCTCATTAGGGGAAAGGACTCAGTAGTTGTGCACCCTAGCTTCGCGCTTCTCAAAATCCTACTTGGAAATTTCAAATCACTCCGATTTTTTTACAGCAGCTTACTTGGCAAGTCCCCTGCTTATAACTAAGGTTTCAGGGCCACATCAGCATGCTTTTTGCCAAGGTGTCCAAAATAGCCCCCCAAAAAAGTGAGACCAATAGGCGTGCAAAAGAGACCCCAATAGTTGTGCAGCTGACATGGCATCACCTAATTGGTTACTTTTTACAATATTAGTACATTTCTTAACAACTATTAGTACATTTCCTAACAACTGTTGGTACATTTCCTAACAAAAATTAATATTTTTTGTTTCAAACAATAGGTTTTATTTGTTCAATTTTTGGAACAAAAGGTATCAACAACCCTCACAACAATTGGTACATGCTCAACTACTGGGTCCTTTCCCCTACCAAATGCAGGGGCCAAAGAAAAAGATAAAGCCAAAGAATGGGAAGGAGGTAAGGAAACAAAAAAGAAGCAACAGGGGATCAAGAACAAGTAGAGGGAGCAACAAACTCCAATACAGATACAAACCCCAAAGATGGTGAGAAAAATCCAAGTCCCTTCCTCTTTGATTTACAAAATGTCTAGATTGAACTACTCTTGTAAAGAGAGCTTTGTTGTTTACCTCTAACTCTTTAAAAAATGCTATTCAAACACTTTCTTCTCCATCGTGGCTGAAAAAATCTTTTTCTAAGAAGAGAAAAATTGAGTCTACCAAAGATAAAAAGCTTAAAGTTACTTCAAGAATAGTAGAGGATGAGACCTTAGATCATTTGTTTTTAGAAATTGCTTACCTAGACACAAAGAGATGCAGGTCCAGCCATAGTATTTGATCTCAATATGACTCGCATTGACATGGGATCCCCTAGTAGGGATTCAGACCTACACAACTTTTATATGATAGCTACTAAACTGATGGAAGGGACTGAGTGCAACAAATATGATAAAGAATAATTGAAGATGATGGTGAACATACTTTCAAATTGTTTGAGATCATTATTGGGCCCATCTTCATAGTCATCTAGTTCCTCAAATTTTATACTTGAGCCAAAATCTAATGCTAACAAATAATTAATATCTAAAGTACAAAATTATGATAACCATTTTCTCTAAGTCACTTAATAATGGGTTAAGAAAATCAAAGTTAGAGGAGCTCCTTTTATTGATAGCATGCGAAAGATGTATTGTGAGCTTATTTTAACAAGAAACGGTGCCAATTCAGAAATATAAACCACCAAACAAGAGGAAACCACATGCCTACAAACAATAGAAGAGATCAAAGAGGTGGAGGCCCTGTGTACAAAATGTTTTCGTTGTTGAGAAAATCATCACAAGTACTCAAGACAACCAACCTATCATTTAGATAGGAGCCTAAAATGGAAATATACATTTTTGCAACAAAATATGAAGGAGCCAAGCAAATTGCTCAAGGATGCAAATAAGATGTTATGAGAGATTACGCGGGAGTTTCACAGATGTTGGTTGCCATATTCATAAGCCAGATAACTTTGGAGATGCTACGGTTGATGAGTTGAAATCCGAGTTCATTAACATAGTTAAATCTCTTTCAGATCGTAAGGCTTTCAATGAGAAGCAAAACAGGTTGGCTAGAATCGATCCCTCCCTAACTTGGTGTGCGAATCACGACAAGGCTTTCGCTACCAAATATGAAGTCATCTGATCTAGCAAGGCCTTATGGAGGTTGAGGACCCAAAACGTTCTCATTATAAAAGGATTAGGAAATTCTAGTTGTTCTGAAGGCGCTAAAGGATTACAAGGCCAGAATGATGCAACAAAATCATACTCAACCAAGCAACAGGCACCACCTCAGCCATGACTCCTTTCTTTGTTTTATTCATATTAATGGTAATTTCTCCAAATGTTTCAAAAGACTTTTTAACTATTCTTTAAAAGAATAAGTTTCAAGACATTCAATGGTTACATATATGGACATTATAAATACATGTTTAAAGGACTTTGGAAAGGTTTGAATTTTGATCCTCATTATACTTTGGTATAAGAGAGAGAAATGATTAAGAAGACCATCAATAAAAAAAATTTTGTTCATTTATAAATTTATTGTTTGTGTGCTTCAAATGTGAAGTTTGCTTTGATGTTCATATTGAATCTGTGAATTTAAATGAACTTATCAATATGATTACTTCTTTGTGGGTAAAAATGTTGTTAGCACAACTTGAAGTTTGTTATCTCCATAATTCATGGAGAGACTATTGCTCATGCATTGCATAGATCTAAGCTAACAACAAAGAGTTTTAGTTTTAACTAGATGCCTCCTTCAGAAATTACTTTGCTCTCTTCCGTAATTTCAGCTCTTACAGGAGTTCAATAATTGTATTTAGCTTCTTGCAATTTGTGTAATTGTAATACAAGATAATTTCTTTCAGATCTATATTGAGAGCTCTTTTTATCTCTGTTTTTTTTGCAAGTTTTGTTTCTTGCTTTCTAGCTAGATCTGTATTTTTGCTATGCAGAAAATTTATTATGGTATCCGAGCGAGATTGCTAGGAAGAAGCTAAATACGATTATTTGCAAGCAGATTTCTTAAGATTAGCATTACCATGAAAGCTGATGTAGACCTTTATTTCTAGATACATGCATATTATTTCTGTAATTTTTGCATGCTCCTTCCTTGTTTTTTTTTCTCATATTGATTCTTTAAAATTGTATGTGCTTTGCAAGCACAACATGATAAAGATTTGGAAAATTTGGGGCTTTGTAAAAATTGAACTTTTTGAAAGGTTCTATGGGGTTTTGCTTAATGCATTTAGCATAGGTTTCTTTTAATAAGTTTCTTGAATAAATCGAAGATTAAAGTTGTTATGCACTCTTCCTCCAATTGATAGCCAAAAATGTTCTTTTGTTCTAAATTCTTGTCTACATGAGATTCCAATGTTGCAACTTTCTTTGCTCCTAGAGATTCTTTCTAGCAAGGTTCCTCACTACATGAGATTCGAGAGTCGTATCCCCGAGTGCTTCTAGAGTTTTTTTCTAGTGGGACATTATTGAGCAATGGATATACAAATGGCATCATCCCAATCGGAGGTCATCTTTGCAGTTCGTCAGCTTGGAGCACATTTCTGCAGATTCATATCTTCTTCAGATGATCATAATCGGTATTCAGAGACCATGTACCTGTTTGTTAATCCATTTGAGCAATGCAGAATATGTACAACTGTATTTTCAAAGTATCCCAGAGGTACTCATGCAGTGGTTTCTATGATTCTATACAATCCTATTGCAATATGGATTCATTTGCAATTTGCAGCTTTCTTCTTTAGTTTGAATAATGGTTAGGAGTTTTTCACTTGGGTTTTCTCCTTCTTTGTAGTTGGGTACCTGATAAAGCTTTGTTACTAGGACCCAAATCTCTCCTTAGTTAGGCCTAAGGTGGGGTGTTAGCACAACTTGAAGTCTATTATCTTCATAATTCATGGAGAGACTATTGATCAAGCATTGCATAGATCTAAGCTAACAACGAGGAGTTTTAGTTTTAACTCTGCCTCCTTCAGAAATTACTTTGCTCTCCTTAGTAATTTCAGCTCTTACGGGAGTTCAATAATTGTATTTAGCTTCTTGCAATTAGTGTAATTGTAATACAAGATAATTCCATTCAGATCTATTTTGAGAGCTCTTTTTATCTTTGTTTTTCTGCAAGTTTTGTTTCTTGCTTTCTAGCTAGATCTGTATTTTTGCTATGCAGAAAATTTATCAAATGTTCATTTGAAGCAATGTTCACTCTCTTTATGGAAGTTTAGTAAGATTCATTTTGGATTAAAATATTTTCTCATATTAGTATTGCGTATTTGTGTAATCAATGCTAATTGTGATTGGTTGAAAGGATGAATGGCCTTTGAACCTTTAGATTCAATCTTTTTATTCAAAATTTTATCTTTCAGTTTTGTTATTCGTACTTGCTGCATATTGATGTGGAAGCATTTATTGCCTTTTCTACTTTTCAATGAAAATATACTCATATGTAATTTTCCTAAAATTTTGATTATACAAACCTTATGAAGAGAGTTGTACCTTTAATAAAATTTAGAGTGAAACTAATTTACAGTTTACCCAACTCTTGATTAACAATTTAGTCTCACTTTTAGGCAAAAATGAATGAGTATTATAAATTTCAAAGAAAAATCTATTAACCAACAAAATGTGAACTAATTATTTGAAGACTCGAAGAGCCCAAAGATCTTGATACAAGGATGATTATTGTTCTAAAAAGAACACAAATCTAGCTAGCAAAGAAGAAGGTTGAGACTTCTAAAGCACAACCTAAAGGAGGAAAAAAGATAGAATCATTGAGCAATCCAAGTCAATTAGGAACCTCCTCGTCAAACATAGTGCAAATTCCACACAACATGTAGTTGTAGCAGGAGGAGACTGAGATGGAGAAGAGTCTATAGAGAATAGAAAAATCCTAGAGAAGATATGTGGAGATGGTTTACCAAAGGAAAATTAAGTGAAGGAGCAAGTAGAGAAGGACACGGAGAAAGGAAAGGAGAATGATAATGAACAAGAACCCTTGAAGGGTAAATATCCTCCCTCTTTTCCCTTTAATTTGCAAATTGTAACAAAGACCCCTACATTAAGAAGAACATTGCATTTTTCATCACCCGCTTCTCAATCAAATGCTCAAAATGTTGGTACTACCTCTTCCCCTTCATGATTCTAGAATACTTTTTCTAAGAAAAGAAAAAACAATACCAATTAGTTTGCCAGAGGATAACATTGTAGGGAAATTATTGCGAAGATCTCCTAAGCCCAAGAAGTTGAAGTCTGCATCAAGGCTCATGGAGGATGGTGGTTTTGGGCACTTGTATGTGAAAATTGCACAACCCTCTACACAAAAGGAACCTAGTCAGGATACAATACTTGACTATAGTATGACAAAAGTTGATTTGAGACCCCCAAGCAGAGATGGGGATGTTCACAATTTCCAAGTAACAACCACAAGATTCATGGAGAGGATTGAAAGGGACAAACAAGACAAACATGAGCTGAAAAAGGCTATGGAATTATTAACATGATACTTGAAGTCTTTGGTGGATCCCTCACCACAACCTATCAATTAAGCAGATGCCTCCTTTGACCGTAGCTATATAATTGGAAAAGAAATGGTCAGCAAAGTACAAAAAGATCTCCTATAGTGAAATTACTCTAGAATGGGTGAAAGATATAAAGATAAATGGCCCCCTTTAATTGAATATATGAGAAAATTTTATGATGATTCAATTTTGTTGAGGAATGTTATCAACATTGAGATAGAAAATACCAAACATGAAGAGTCCCTATGGCTGCAAGTTGATCAAGAGATTAAAGAAGTCTTTGATATGGGCTTGGATAAGGCATTAATTGAACATATTATCCAAGGTACAAATGATACCAAATGTATAATGTGGAAGAAGAGCATTGAGTGGAAGGACTCCTTCGTGAAACAAAATAACAAAGAACAAAGAAAGTTGCTAAGAGAATGTAATTGTGTAAATGTTGATCTTATCGAGGAATTCTCAGACATAAGATGTTGGTTGAAGAAGAAAGACAACACATGTGATGCTATAGCAAATGAGTTGAAAGAAGAGTTTCAAAAAATATAAATACACTTCTAGGTGAGCAAGTTTTTTGTAAAGATAAGTTGAAGAAATTAGCGAGAATTGACTTGGTTTGGGCTTGGTATGAGGTTCACCTAACCACTTTCATTGCTAATATTGATAACATCCATGCCAACAGGGCTCTCTAGAAACTTAGGACAAAAAACATAAACATTCCTCAACATCCAGTGGTCACCAAGTGTTGAAGGACTACAAAGCCTGTGGTAGCTGCTCAGCAAGCTCCAATGGATGGAGTTAATGTTGGTCCACAAGACCTGCTACCGCAACAATGACCACATGTTTTAATTTAAACTTTAAAAGTATAAAATTTTAATTATATTAAACTTTTATTTTATGTTTCTTTGTGGTGGAGAATTTGTGCTCTTGAAAGAGAGGTCACAAGTTCAAATCCTACAAGGGGTAAGGTATGTATGCCTTGTTTGTAGTGCAATTAGGTACCTCTCGCAAGGAGTACGAGGTAGTCCCATAGGGCTCTAGCCCATATGTAAACCCATACATAGATGGCTGGCATCGTGGACTACAAAAAACCCTTTCCTTTCCCTTTTTTAAAGAATCAGTTTCAAGACTTTGGAGATAGTTACATTTTTAACACTTTAAATATTAATGAAAATACATTATAAGGGTCCAAAATTTTGATCCCCAATACATTGTAGTGTGTTAGAGATGTGACCAAAAGAGGAACATATAAAATGTTTCCCATTCAAAGAGGATTCACGTGTCTATGTGCATGTGTAATTGGACGTTATGCTTTAATATTTGCTTAAAAGTCTATGTGTTATAGTGAATATTTGGTTATCATTTTTCTATGTGAATGTGATGTCCAATTGTTTAACATTCATTTTCTGTTTGCGGTGTGGTGAAATTTCAATCCAAAGCTATATGTCATTCACTTGTATTTCAATATGTGCATTGGGATTTTTTTATTTATTGGAAAGATGGATATTTAGTAATATTCATTTTAATCTTTTAGTTTACAAATCTATTTATTTAATAGTTGTTTTAAAATATTTTTATATTAAATCTTGTAATCGCATTTATGGTATGGCTATACATAAGTGTTAGTTTTCCTTTCCTACTTTCTAGTCAAAAGTATGTCCTACTTTAAAATCTCAAAAATATAAAATTTGATCATAAAAGAGAGTTATGCCTTATTTGAATTCAAAGGTAAGTTAATCAATAATTTATCTAGTTGTTAGTTAATAATTTGTGATCATTTCAGACATAATATATTCATAAGAAATAATTATTTAAGAAGAAAAATTTGTTAACCAACAATATGAACATATAATGTCATCCATTATAGGGTTATCAAAATTATTTATCACCTTATCAAATTCATATAGATATATCCCATAATAGAGCCACCATAACATTTGTCTAAAAGACATTTAGGACCATCAAAAAAAAATTCTTTCAATTGAAGCTATCTATGAATTTTGGCATCTCAAGACAACTTTCTCCATCATGTTCACTTGTTACATGGAACAAGCAATATTTGTGTGTAGGAGAAGACACTTTTTCTATTTTCCTTGTTGGTGAAGAAGGTAGATAACCAATAAAATATTTTTTCTACTTGAAGGAGGTGGAAATTATTGAATTGTTTGAAAATTGAAAAGAACCATCGGCTTTGTTGTCTTCATTTTCCAACAAAGCTGAAAAATGTGAGACAACCCCTACAATTTTTGTCCAAATTGTAGTTTGCATATTCCAAGTTGTGTTTGTCAAAGTTTAAGTCATATGTCTTGAGGTAAAGTTCATGTTAGTCATCTTCTTGTCAAGCGTCTAGTTTAGATTATTCATTTTTATTAGTCTTTTATTGGTTTCCGAGTCATCCCTTTGTTTTCAATGCAAGTCTGGTCTTTAGGTTTCATTTGTAAATTGTTTTTCATAAACACTTGCAAATCAGGATCTAAGAATCGAATTGCAAGTCTAAGCATAGTCTTCCCCATGTAATCGAGTTTCTAGAACCCAATTGCAACTCCAAGTAGCATTTATTACTCACAAGTATTACAAGCAAGATCGTTTTACAATTCCTATTAACTTTAAAATGCGATGTGAGCCATTATTTTGACATTGCAAATCATTTTTATCCATTTGTAGTTCAATTTTGTGCTCACTGCGTTTTGTTTGGAGAATATTGGCACCTTGGTCGTTTTGTTTTCTTCCTAAACTTTGTCCAAGTTAGTGTCATTCTTCCTTGCATCGCTTTAAATTTCTTATTGTTTCTCTTTTGAAGTCATAACTATCAGTCTTGATAATAATTTTGTTGCAATCAACATTCATGTTCTTCCCCTCGTAATAGGGTTTTATATGTTCATTGTTTCCCCAGTCGATAGGATTCTCAAATTACAAGTGTTCTTGTTGTTTATTTCCTAGTGACCAAGAATTCAAACATGATATGTTATTGGGCCTACAAGACCCAATCACAAATCATTTGTAAGAAGTCCTTCCACTTTCAATATGTAGTCGAGCCTTGGAGACCCGACCACATATTTGTATTATAGAAAGATTCACCATATAGTCGGGTATCCAAGGCCTAACTATACATCATTTTTTAACACTAAATTGCAAGTCTAAGAATTGTTCTTCCCTTGTGACCGGGTCTTGAAGGCTCGATTAAAATTTTGTGCCATTCTTTACTTGTAATCAGGTCTTCAAGACCCAATTACAAACCATGCTACACATCATCTTTCCCTTGTGTCCTTGTAATTGAGCCTTCGCAACTTGATTAAAAGTTGAGCTGCGATATTCTTTCCTTGTAATCGAGCCTTGGAGACTTGATTACAAGGGATTTTTTCTATCTTTCTTTGATATAGCATCTGACTGTTGGCATTATGTGAACCGGTATGAGGACATGATGACATTGTATGTTGTCATTGATGTCAATATGCTTAAGAAGAGAGAACCGGTATGTTACCAAAGAACCGGTATATGTGAGAACTGGTATAAACATTGTGAACCGGTATATGTGCCAAAGTGAAGCGGTGTGTTTGTTTAAGGTGAACCGGCATGTGGTTATGGGAACTGGTACATGGAAGCTTTGTATGACTACTAGTTGGTAGTCTCAACTTCAGGGTTTCTGGTTGAAGTGCCTCAAGCCTGTGTGACTCAATCGGTGACTTTTTGTGATGAGTTAGCATTGTAACGAAGAACAGATCATGTTGCCACGTCAACCTTCTGCGCATGAAGGATCTTGCATGAAGGAGATTGTTCCTATCTACCTCAAGAATGTGCGAAGTCTGTAAACGGTGATAACGTGTGATAGGTTATCAGCTGCCATGAAATCGATGGAAAATGAACGATGGAGAACGTCTTGAGATTGGTTCAAGACTGTTGCATTTAATGCAATATTCTCAACGGTCAAGATTGAATTGTTTGAATTGCTTAACCTAACAAGTTTAGGGTTTAGGGTTTGTGCTACCAACCTATCTATTTCCTATAAGGTTGATGTTGTGTTTCGTTCTGAGGTTGTTGGCAAAAGTTGTGTGTGTGTATCCAAGAGAAGAGATACGTGATTCTTGCTAGACCAAAGAAGAGAAGTGATACCTGCAGAGTGTAAGTGCAGAAGGTGAAGAGGAGCTAAAGCGGATCTGCATTAGCATTGAGTGTTGTTACCAAATCATTGTAATACCTGTTGATCTCTAACCACTTCAACAGTAGGGAAATCCCTTAACAGGGTAGCTTTAACCAGCTTACTATAAATCTTTTAACAGGGTGACTCAAAACCATTGAGTTCTTGAAATCCTCTAACAAGGTAACCTTTAACAAGGTTTAACCCTTAAACGGGTATTCTAGCCATCCCGTAACTGGGTGATCCCTAACGTGATCGGTTCCTAACAGAACCTATTGTATCAGTCTTTAACCGGACAAGGCTCCTAATAGAGCGGACTTCTAAAGAGTTCAAAAAAGCTTGTGGGTATTCATCCCCACCGTGGTTTTTCCCAATTGGGTTTCCACGTGAAAAATATGTGTGTCATGTGTGGTGTTATTCATGTGATGGCTTGGGTGATTTGTGTCTAAAGGTAAATCATGTTGATCTAGCTGTTTATATATCTTTGATGATAGATTACCTGTTCATGCACTAGGGTGAAAGGGAAATGAAGTATTATATTGTATGAAAAGATAAGTGTCAACCGCTTTATGCTTGTCTCAATTATTCTGGGTTTTGCCGGTTGTACTCTGTTCAAGACCGGTGTTACTGTTTGTTTGCCAAAGCATAGTGTTTGCTGACAAACCGGTTTAGGATTGTGTTTTTGTCTAACTAATTCACCCCCCCCCTCTCAGTACCGGTTTGGTACTATCCGTTCATCATTGAGTTATCACTGACATTATAGATGAAGTTGTACACTATAGTTCGGTCTATAAAGCCCGATTACATCTTGTTTTCAACTACATTTTAAGTTGATGACTTGCAATCGAGTCTTAGAAACCTAATTGCATTTGCTATACATATCTATTAGATTTGCAATCAGATCTTTAGGACCCAATCGCAAGTCATTTTTTACTTTTTACCCAAAGTAAATCATCGACCTTTCACTTCATATCGCAATCATTATGTCATTTTTGAACCCTCCTGTCATATTCATCTCCTTATATCATCTAACCATGTTTGCACACACACGACCTACCAAAATCAATATGTCAAGACATTGGTCTTGATTCTGTAGTATTATCATTCTAGAGGAGTATCATGGAGCTTTCTACTTCACATGAAAATGTTCTCACGCTATGGGATTTTCACCTTGATCTTGTAGATCAAGCTTAGATGTTTGGAGAATTGACCACAATGCCAGACAAGAAGATGAAATCAAGTACTAGAAGTACCAAAACACTATCCCACCTTCCTTAGTAAATTCTAATGTTGAAGAGATCAAGGATACAAAGATAGAACATGTTGATATGTTCAAATATATTAAGAGAAATGAGGAGCAATCATCGTCACCAGGCATGCAACAACTTCTCAATAGTCTCATCCATCTATTTTCATCTTTCCCAGTGGCTACTCTAGAACTAGCGTTTGTTCTTGCATGTGCCTCTCATTTTGATAAGGAGACAAGACCATGACCACCAGATGGCCTAAGGTTTACCATAGTGATTTCAAAGAGGATATTAATGACCTGGTTACTCTCCTTAGTAGGATCAAAGGATTCAAGAAATCCAATATATTTGAGACATGGATGTACAGGTATATCTCCATCATGAAGAAAGGTGTACATCAGATTTCCTGAGGTGAGCAGATCAATGATGCCTTATGTGAACAACTTTCACAAGTGCCCACCACTCTTACCTTTTATATGAATTCATATTTAGTATACATTGTGGCTCCATTCTTTCCTAGTCTCACTACTGAAGGAGATAAAACATGAGTGCTAGTGCAAATATATTATGATCAGCTAACCATGAAATGGTAGACATCATTATAGAAGGATTCATGATGCCTTCTATGGTTAGTATATGTGCTCCTTCAACAAGACACTTAAGAAAAGAAGAGTATCAGAAGTAGCTTGGAAGAAGGTCAATGAGTATGGGTGCCTCTTCTTGCAGTTTTCTACATTCACATACATGAGAGTAGGTTGTTTGATGATCATCCCTATATTCTCTTGAGGTACCCCATCGACAAGGTTATCTTGATGGAGTTAGCAAGGCAAGTAATGGTTGTTCATGCAAAACAGTTGGCTACTCTTAAAGTAGGTTTTATCATATCTACTTAGAATCCTCTTTCCATTGGGAGGTATTCATTGACAACCTCTATCAAGGCCAAAGCTATGGAAACAAAACTTCAGGAGGTCAAGTTAAAGAAGTTCAAAATCAGAAGGAACTTTGATTACAGAGGAATGAACGATAATATAAAAAGAACTTTCATTCATGTACATTGCATTGAAGATGTTTGGATTGATCTCCGCACTGAGGAGGATGTTAGAAGGATGGACTATAGTAGGCTCATGACTTTGGAGCAAATTGTTGATTTGGATCTTGCTAATATTCCTGAAGGTATGGAAGATGATTAAGAAGTAATTAATTCGATCTATGGGTAGCAAAAGATCGCAAAAACTTTTCTTCCTCTCATCCATTGGTCACAAAAGGAATGCACATCTATTAAGGAAAGGTTTCAACTTATCTTGGCCAACACTAATACATGGTTAAGAAGTAAAGGTATAAATTTGAAAAATTTCAAAACTGGATCAAAAGATGATACAGTAGGGCTAGTTGGTCGAAAATCTGGATTGAGAACCAAGAATAGAGAAGTTGCCTCTTCTTCTAAAGGGACTAAAATCAAGATCAATATTGGGAAGGCCAAAAATAAATCTCAAGATGTAACACCTACTAAGGGAAAATAACATATTGAAAAACAAAGTGATGATCAAGGCAAGCAAGATCAAGAAGAACAAATACAAGAATCTCTTATTGCCTTGGATTCAGAAACTCCCCTTGGTAATGTTTCTCAGATATCCACTCATGTTAGTGCTTCTAAATTTCCTTTGGATACCAATGTTGATTCTTTCTCTACAATAATGATAACCCCAGTAGATCGATCACCCTAGCTACTAAGTCTATTCTAGATGCCCCACAAGATAATTTGGACAGTAGATTTCGACTCATACACCTCTTATCCAAACTTGTCTGATATTTCCACTTTCACCATTATTTATTTTGATAAGTTTATGTTTGGGTCTATGTCTCATGTAGCAACCAAGCATGTTCCCTCTGCAATACAAATTGATGTCCCATCCATAGTGTCAACTATAGTGCAAGCAGGGTCTACCCCTTCATAAGCTATAGTTGAAGCCTCTTAGTCTGATGTTTCTGATCTTCCTACATGGTTCAAAACAATCACTCCTAAAATGAAGAAACATGAGATATCTCGATGATTTTGATTTCAAGAAGCTTGTTCCTACAAAGCCTAAGGCCATTAAGAGGGCTAAGATTGTTTCAAAGATGATGGTGAGTAAGGAAAAAGTGAAATATGATAAGGTAGAAAAGCCTATTTCAGATAAGCCTAATGAGGAGATGCAACCTACATATTATAGAATTACAAGGGTAGAACTTGGGAAACAAACACATGATAGTACCTAGCACGATGCACAAGAATCTATAGCATCATTGATTTAGAGATATGATAAGCTCAAAGAGAAGAAAGGTCAGTTGAAACAACATAATGAGCAAATCATTTTAATGCTCCTAAAGATTACTCAGACTACTGAGACAGTTGACCCAGTATCATCTCACATTGTTGAAGAATCTATCAAGAAAACTGAAAAGGTTGGAGAAAAGGCAAGTGCAATAGATTCCAGGGCAAACTGACTGTTGTGGCAAGGTACCAAACTAGTGAGAATAATTCTCTGAATGCTAAAAGATTTTGAAGAAGTCAAATCTAGATTGAAACATGCCCTTGAGGTTTTATCTCAAGATTTGCAATCTCAACAAGAGGATCTAAAAACTTGACTTAAGTTTACCAACTACCGGTTAGATGCACTATGTGAATATGGTGTTTTGTCTTCTAGAAGGCAATATGTTGAATTCAAAGAGCTTATGACCAATGAATTTGAGGTTATTGAAGATTTGATGAGTGATCTAACTGGCCCTGAAATTATGTGTTGAAGACGAGCAAGAAATTCATGCTCAATTTGAGAAGGTCTCTTGTGAGCTGGTAGATAAGGATAAGAAGTAATAGTCAGAAGACATAGTGCTTTCAAAATTCAATTCTTTGATTCGTGTAGAAATGGAGGTTGATCACTATACCTTAATTTCCATTGATAAGCTAATAAATATCCATGCTCTCATAAGCAAAATACAAAATGCTCTAAAGAAGTATCAAACTTCTTTCACAAGTTATTTAGATGTTGTTCCCAAGATCACAATAGTAGCAAGTCACACTTTGGGCCAAATGATGATGAGGTGCAAGTTTTGTCGCACAAGTTTGTCAAATTTGTGGCCTAGGAGGAAGATCAAGAAAAGTACCCCAAAACATGTAGTCATTTTTCTCTATTCTCTAGAAAATAATTTTGTAATTTTGTTTAGACATATCACATGAAAAGTCAAAATATGTAATTGCATGTGATCACATCACAAGTCAAAATAGTTTAGAACTTATGATGGTGAATAAGTCAAAAATTAGTTAGAACTTTTCCACCTTTTTCTCATGGTTGCTCACCTATATATATAGAAGGGAGCTCATTATAAATTTTTATCTTTTTGTATTGCAACAAAACTCTGCCGAATTGTGTAGCATTGAGACTTTTAGCTAATTTTGTGAAACAATTTCAAGTGAATAAAGGAGCAGTAGTGCCTTCAAACTTTGTGTTGAAGCATTATTTCATGTGAATGGATTGCTCTTATGTTAGTGTAATCATTTGACCTTTGAATTTACTTGAAGCATAGTTTTAATGTTGTTATTTTAAAAAAGGACTGAATTTGATATCTAAAAGCCTTTGAGCTACAATATCAAGTTTATAGTTTAGGAATCTGAGTCAGTAGATAATGAAGATTTTGGTAAGTCTTTGAGCTTCGAATTTTCCTTCTCTTACATGTTCTAGATAGTATTATATTTGAAAGTCTTTGAGCTTCAATATATTGTCATCATGTGTCATTAAGATATTTATAAGGCATTGTGATAGTCTTTGTGTTGCAAAAGTTCCTAGTTTGAAATCATTGCACTGATACTACATGGGTTACTCTTTTGTTTGGTTTTGGTTATTATCGTCCTTTTTACCTTAGTTGTAAGTCTTGTGAGAAATACCTTATATTCTAAAATATGAGAATAGGAAGAACATTAACCCTGAAACAAGAGGCATTAATGATTGTAACACCCAAATTGTAATTTTGTTTTAAGTTCTTATCCAAGAGTAGATAGGTAATAGGTGATAAGAAGGCAACCTCCCCTTTGTGAGGATAGATTTAATCTCACGCACTATGGTTGAAACCATAATTTTGTAAACTTTCCCAGTTTACAAAATTTTCACCCAACAGACTCGATTGAATCTGTGTGTATCTTTCTTGAGGTGATCATATGATCCTCCAACTCATTTGCCTGTTCTTGACCACCCCTCAATTTTGCAGTGTTTCTTTGTTTGAGAGAGAAAATGATTTTGAAAGATAGAGCATTGATGAAGCAACTTAAAAGAATTTGGAAAGATGGATATAAAGATTTAGCAACTATCATAACTAGATGATTGAATCTTGCTAATGAACTTGCTCATTGGTTTGTTGCCTTATTTATTGGGGTTTGATAGGTGTATAAGCAAGACATGACTATCTTTCATGGGTTTGAAATATGCAAGTGACTTATTGTTTATTGATCTCAAACTCTAGATTGAATCGACAACAAGTTGGTGAAACCAATCAATTGCTACTCCTTGCAATGTCTCCACAAACAAGTGAATTGCAATATATTTACATATTGCATCAAAATTCCACACATGGTGAAGACTAAAATTTATTTAGTAGGATCTTGCATGCAATGACCATAGAACTTGGGAAAATTATTCCTTGATCTACGAGGAAGCTCATAACTTTATCAATGATAATGGTTCAACCTAATTACCCATGACAATAACAAAGGCACTTAATTATATATCTTGTAGTGATTCTTCGTTTGAAGCTAAAAATTTTGTAGATAAACTATGGACCTTTTGTGCAAAATTAAATGCTTTATGGATAAGACATTAGTCTTATGGTGTCTCCAATAGAAATGCCAAAGAGAACTAGTGGACAAAATTTTAGGCAAGGAGATGGTATCCTAAGTCATGAACAAGATAGAGTAGATAAATCCAAGATAAAGCATTGAGTTGAGAAAGTAGTAGAATAATGAATGAGAAGTTTTTCATATCCAAGCAAGGTTCTTATTGAATAATTAAACTTTTAGTAACTTTGAAGGTTTACCAAACTTTATCAAAAAAGAGAACTGTCAAAGTGAATTTTGAGAGATTCATTAAAGGGTTTCAAATTCAAATCACCAAGATTGACAAGTTGTCAAGATTTTCAAAGTTTCATCAAAGGGTTTACTAAATTTTGTTGAAACAAAGGGAAGCATCTTTTGAATCAAATCATCTAGAGCCACATTTCTAAGAAAATATACTTCCATTATTTTTTAAAGGCACATATTCTAAGTTTGTAATTTCTTGCTAGGCCTTGACTATTTGTGTCCTCTATTTATGGTTTGGAGTTGGCTATTGTTAAGTTGTCTATCAAGTCATGCAAAAGAGATGGGCATTGAAGAGAAATGGTAGTTATTAAATCATCAATTGAACTAGTAATTGAATGATAGAATTAATGGAAAAAGTAATTTATAATAAAACTCACATCCATGCATTATCAAGCTAGTTAGGGTAGAAATAATAGTTAAATTCCTCTTTTATTTTCATGTAGTACCTTTGTAAATAATATAAATGTCTTTTCACACTTATAGTTGGAGTGATGATAATTCTAATGTTTGTATTTTAGAGTTACTATTTATTGAGTAATCAATATTATTGTTATCTCAATTTTTTTTTTCAACTTACAATGTATTGCAAGTGAGCTAGTAACTATAGCTTGTGGCTTTGTAGTGAGTCTTATATTCAATTTAACCATATTGTTCGTGTTTATGTGTTAGCCTATCCAACTTTGTGTGTACTTACCCTTACCCTGCTAAGACTTTTTAATTAGCAGATGTAAACATGCAATTATAAAAATATATTTTAAATAAAAATATATAAAATCTTTTACTTAATTTTGAAAGAGTGACTTGTCTTTTACCTCAGGCAAAACTAAAAAAGATACTCTATTTTTTATTTAATATGAATGGGAACCACTTCAAAAATTATTATAAAAATTATAAATTGCAAATACATATTAATTTTAGATTTGTTTTTACCACACCTTTTTTCTTAAATCTATGCCTAGTAAACTTTTTAACGTGATTGGCGATGTTGACACGACATGCCATCCGACTCCATGTGAACGCTTTTGACTCAGAGCTATAAATCTGAGGCTACAAACGGGGGACCTCATCCCCACACTTCACTTATTCAAACTCGCGAGCTCAATGACCCAATGAAAGCATAAAGCATGTGAGCACAATGGCCCAACAAGGATTGAAGGAATTAATGAAAGATTTTAATGACGTCCATGAGACTAAACACTCTATGGGACCAAAGATAGCATCCTTAACTTCATATTCTTTTCAATGTCGAATCTCCTACTATTAATTTTGACCAGGAGGCTAGTATTTTGGTTAATTCTATCTTCCTCAAATAATTGGTCCATGTTGTCGACCTTCAATCCATTTCCATACTGATTGCAAATATCCTCATAAGTTGTGCACTCCATGATGAAGTGCCATATTATTTCCACTCCCCCCTTATTGTAGAAGATGCAAGCTCTTTCTTCCCATGTTTCCTTATGTATCTTCCATCTACTGGTCTCACACCTAAGGTGATGTGATCCAATTCTCAACTGTGCGACTAGCATCCTCGTTTTCCCTTTAATAGCCCCTAAATATGTTTTTTCACCGTGATCCTTTAGTGAGTTAAACTCTTTGATGTAGTAAGCTTTTTTCCACCCCATCTATTTTGTCTACGTGACATTTCAATTTTTTTCAATAACATAACTTTTTATTTCACCATTGATGCTAGGACACTCATACAAATCGATGCCCCACAACTAGCATCCTCGCTTTCCCTTTAATAGCCCCTAGATATGTTTTTTCACCGTGGTCCTTTGGTGAGTTAAACTCTTTGATGTAGTAAGCTTTTTTCCACCCCATCTATTTTGTCTACATGACATTTCAAAAAAATTCAATAACATAACTTTTTATTTCACCATTGGTGCTAGGACACTCATACAAATTGATGTCCTACTTGTTCATCCAATTGTTGTTCTGCTTCATCCAAATTTTCTTCCTCCTATCTAGTGTCTTTTCCACAACCATTTTAGGCCAATGATGTTTATCCATGTTATTAGCCTTCTCTAAATAGCATATCAATCGGATTAACATCGATGCTTCCAATCAAATTTGAACCTTGGTGGCCACTTCACCAACAAAGTGTTTTAATTGCGACACTACATGTTTGAAGACTTTTTACCACACTTTGTTTTGTCACACAAAAAGACATAAATTAGGAGAAAAGTAGAATATTAATAAAATGCAACAAGTTGTATAGAATCCTTTCATGAAGCTTGGTTCAATTTTATGTTGTCCTTGGCTTGTAATTTTCTTGAGGTGGTGAAGTTGTTTTGTATGATACAAATATATACATAATAAGAAGTGTTCCTTAATTTTGTAGTTGTGGTATTTACATGCTTTTTATAGTCTTTATATATATTTATTTCCTCTTGGCAATGGGCCCAAGCTATTGAACACATTGCTTATTTATCACAAAATAATAAGACCCAATTTTCCATTGTATACAATCAATTAATGTATTAAGTGTAAGTGACTTCAAGAAGAAAAATGGACCACCAAGGGAAGAGGCTTATTTAAAGTCAAGTCTCTTCATGCTTAATATATCTATCTCTATTTTATAATTATAATTTAAATGATTTGTTTTCTATCATTTTTAACGTATTTTAAGAATGTTAGGATTTGCCTATAATGCAAGCATTTCAAATCTCATTCTCTTTCAAACTACTAGGTGTAACACGTGCAAAGATGGAAATAGGAAACATGTTAAAAAATTTGCTCAATCAATTGGATTCTAATTGATTTACTGTGTCATGGCTTTATTTACCTCATCTAAATATGTCATAGATTGATTATAAGCATGGTCTTATTTGCCACTACTTCTTACTCTCATGGTGTTTTCTCTTTAACCTTTAACCTTATGCTCGTTCACTTGCTCACGAGTGTGTCTATGCCCTTCTCCGCTTACTTTCAGACAACATACTTTGCATAAAACAATACACTTTAAGTTTTGACTTGCTTAGTTGGCTCATTTAAAATCACACTAATAGGTGAGCCTTATTGGAGAATTTTGTGTGATTTCAGATGAGCCACTAGAACAAGTCAATGCTTGCAATGTGCTGTTTAAGCTTGCCCCATGCACATAATTAAATTAATTAAAATAATCATAGAAAAATAAAAAAGCTAACTAAATTCTTATGCGCAAATAGATATGAACAATTAAAACAAATATTATAATACCACTAAAATGGATAGATAACATTGAGCCCTATACATTGGAAAACATAATTAACTAGTTTTTATAAAGTGAAAGGTAATATTAAAGCACGTTAGATTAGAGTTGAGGTAATTCCTTTGGCTAGTTAATCGTTTGAGTTTTTTCTTTGCCAACGTTGAAGGACATGAATAAATAATTGAAACGACGTTAATTAAAGAGCGGTATCATTAATTAGTCTAAAACATTTCAAATTTTAGTTCATTTTTGTTAAATTAGGAAAAAGCTATAGTACGTTCAAAACGCTAGAACAACCCAGCGGTTATGTATGGTTCTATAACACCAGAAAGCTATGAACGCTAGTAAGCACCGATTAGAAAGGGTGGCAGATGCATGAGCAGGGCAGAAGTAACAATGCGACATATTGCAGAACATTTTCATGGTATTGAAGCTCAAATTGCATCAAGTGTCATATGGGAGAAGCAATGGAGTTATCTCCAAGGTGTCGTTTAAGGCAATGGGTTCAATGACCACATGACATGACATTAGAAAGAGGACTAAATGTGAGGTACGGTTTTTCATATGGCTATGCAAAGATTAGTGTCCAACTGCTCCATACATCCATGTTGCTTGAATACGAATGCAAGAATATTAACACACATTTTGTTTCTGTTTTCCTCTGTTGAGGATATGGGTAACATTTGCCCTTAACAATTAGGTGGATACCCCTTTATTCATTGATCACAACCCACTTTATCATTTCAGATTCCCTTTCAGTTAAATTTTGTTCTAATTCATTAGTATTCTTTGTTAAATTTTGAGTTTGTAAGTCATGACAAATGCAAATACCGAAGGCTTCAGAGAGATTATGAACTACTTATACATTATGTGATATTCGACCATGTCATCTTCTGTTTTGCTTTCATTTGCACTCCCATTTTTTTGCTCTGAAACAAGCAAGCCCATTTATGAATGCACCAATCACCAGATGGTGGCGTAAGGCATTAAGGCGATAAAGGCAATAAACCAGTATAAAGGTATTCAAGTAAAAAGATATCCCGTGGACCATTACGTTCCTAAGATGTAACTGGGGCTTTTACATTTAAGTCAATAATATACAAAAAATAGTTGATTTCCCAAATGATCGGACTTTCTTGAATGCTTGCAAGGCAGGTTAGTCATATCACTGCAGCACATGCTATTCAACTGTTTACACGGAGGGTGAGCTAATGAATGAAACGGTGATAAAAAGATAAATGCATGTAAACACAAATGCCCCAATTTTTTCAAAAATGTGGCTCAAAATATAAAGTTACACCGACTTTGAATATCTAGCTCATGAAAGTAACCATTTTGCTACTCCTCACAACAACAAAAAAATACTAAGCAAGAAAAAACTTACTAAGACTTTTGTTTCATAAGTGATACAAACCAATCTCTGTCTCTTAAGCTTTGTAGTTCTGGATTCTCAGCTATCTCAGCAGGAGAAATTGCCTCTACTTGTAAGAGATGTTTAAATGTTTGGGAAGCAGCACCTTCTTTGCCACATATCTCAGCAGCACATGCCATGTTGTACATCAAATCATATTGCTCCTCAAAATTTAGCTCATACTTGTTGACCGAAGCTGCTAGTCAGAAGAGGATAAAGTAGTTTAGGTCAGTTACAAATTGAAATACTAAAATCAGAAGACGCTGTAACATGTATTTTGACATCACTTCAGTATGCATCTCTGACTACACAATATTAATACGCCTGCCATTCTAAGAAGAATATAAACTGGGAAAAAGGAGATGCTTCCAGCTTAATTTTATATTACTAGTGCAAACTTTTAGAAATGGAAAAAACAACGACAAGACAAACATCTCATGCATAGCTAAAACCACAATCCATTGAGATAGAAAGGCTAGTCGACCACCTTCCAAAAGATTTAAAGCTCTCAAATACCAATGTAAACTTTTCACTGAATGCTCTTCAGCCTTTTGTGTGTCACCCAACTGGAGAAAATGCTTTCTTGATGCAGAACATACTTCGCCAAGCCCAATCAAAGCATCCAAATTAGTAGCATCAATTTCTAGAGCAATACCATAACCTTCATTGGAAGCTTTTTCGAGTAAATTCAGGACCTACTTGCCATCAAACCAAGGGCATGTTAGATACTTCAACTTCCCAGTTGCACCTTAACAAGCAAAACAAAAAAATGAGCTGCTAAAAAACACCATCATATCAAATACAGCTGAACTCTTCAAACATATCAAAAAGCTAGAAAAGTTAATGATAAGAGACCAAGTATCCGAGTCCAGGACAAGACAAGTTTTAAAGGCAGCCATGATTTTCAGAAGAAAACTTGAGCATATTCAATAAAGTATAGAAGAATTACATACAGTATAGAACTTCAGAATTCAATTAATGTCCAAAAGGAAAAATTACCCATATAAACATCCTGAAAAATATTCTAAATTCTAATCACAGTTAACATAACTCTAGCCAGCAGTATGCAGCACTTAATTCTGAAAAAATCAAATCCTCTTGGGTCTTGCCTAGATTCTATCGCATCTGGATTTTTCTATGTTCCATGTCATTTCTAGGAACAGCGGGATGTATTTCAGGGACAAAAATAAAAATTAATTATACACACACAAGTTTAGTTACATATGGAAAAGTGATTCAAGTTTAGAAATTCACACATTGCATCAAGTATGAGATATGGTATTTTAATGCTCATTGATAAGCATAACATAAATTTTCATTATGAAAAAAGCCCCAATGCTACAAAATGACAAAATAGTTTAATATCCTATTTAATATTTTTAAAGTATAATAAACCCGAGCTCAGAATACTAGTTTGCACAATTAAACACAAATATGAAATTGACCCAGAAATTGCAGTTTAATAGTTTATTATTTAATTCAGATAAAATGGTCAGATTTGTTTTTCCAATAAGTGTTTAGGTTCCATGGGTTGCCTAAAAATATGACTGACATGGTTCCTAAGCTGCTTGTGGTAAATGCTATTTCATTTAGTAGGACCTGAACTTACTCCCAACACTAGCTATCACCCCCAAACTGATGGGTAGACTAAGATCATCGACAAATTGGTGGAAGGTGTTGAAGATTAGTAGCTTCAAGAGAGATTTTGGCTTCAACTTTATTTGTTATGCTTGTCCACTGTCACTCTCCGTGCTTCAGCTATCTTCGCATTTCATATTTGAAAGCTTTGACCAACAGTATTTTGTCGGTGCCATCTCTTATCTTCATTGCCGTTGTTTTGTCTTCCATCAGGTTATGTCGGTGGCGGAGGTGGAGACTTTATCGTGTGTAACTGATGATGAGCTGTGGCGTTTTCTTGTCTTCCGTATTTCTCTTCTGAGATTTGCTCATGAGTTGATATATTATTTGTGTTTCGCTGTTCTTCCTTCTCTTCTTTGAACTTCTACCAGAAGTCCTTTTGATATCTACGTTCTCCATCCTCTGTTCGATCAATGATATTTGCAGAGTTTGCATGAGTTTCTCCTCCTTCAGTGTCGTCATTGTGATGTTGTCTCAAAGAATGAAAGTCTTTTGTGTGCAGATTGAAATCAATGATTAGTTATTTGACCTATCAGAATATTCTATATTATTTGATAGTTCTGAGCAGAGATATTCTCTTCAGCTGTGTATGTATTCGAGAAGAGATCTATATATATATATATATATTGTAGTCAAATCTGCTTATTTTTAGAAGAATTGTGTATAATGCAAAAAAGAATAGAAGATTCAATATTGAAGGTGTACAATATTGGAGGTACAATTACAATGAATGAATGACTTGATTTATAGAGAGCAAGAGATGCTCTAATCCTAAAATTAGAAGAACTAAGCAATGCAAAGTAGGAGCTAAATTAAGCTCAACTACAAGCAAAACAAAGCTAACTAGAAGTGCCTCTAAGCAAACTCAGACTAAAAAGGCAAAACACTTAGATAAAATAAAGAACCTAAGTTTAGCTTAAGTGAAAAAAGTAATTAAAGGACCGAATTGATAAATAATTAGCTAATTGTCCTAAGATTATTCTAACAACCCCTCCTTAAGATTAACTTAGGGATAAGCTAAAGAGCTAATGATGAATGCAAAATGCATGCATAAATGAGTCCTGAGAACTAAGGCCTGATTAGGCATTCATTTACAAACCAATGCAAAGCAATGCAACTCATACCAATGAGGTCTCTCTTAAAGGAGAAAAGGAGAAAAACCACATGGGAAAAAACCCCTCTCCAAAAGCGAGAGATGCAATGAAAAAGAAAAGGGTACTACTTGTGACTACAAATGAAGGACTCCAAGTGCCCCCCCAAGTACAAAATCTTTCACAAGAAGTACAATAAATATCCCCCCCATAAGAGAGAAGAAGAGACAATGTATCCCCCCCCATAATGAAGAAGCTCCAATGCCAAAGATGAAAGCTTGAGGATCTATGTTGACAGAGATCCAAGAGCAGCAAACCACATTCCTCCCTTTAGGAAGAAAAAAGTCAAGTGGCCAAGTCTAAAACAACTACATCAAAGGGAATAGTCTTTGGATGTGTGCCATGGAAAACTGCTCAATTGTCCAACTGTTTGAATCATGATATGCCAAATCAACTAAAGCAAATCCAAACAACTATGAAAATGCCTGATGAACAATGTCTGAAGGCATTGAAGATGGGATGACATGAATGCTTAAACTGCCATCAAAGAGGAATGGTGTATCCTCAATCATGTCCCCAATCTCTAGAGTGTGTGATATATCAAATAACCTTGCAATATCTGGCAAGTACTCATCCCACCTTGCTGAAACTGGAAGGGAACAATCAACCTGCCGAATTGAACTAATCTCTAAAGAAGCAAGAAGTGGAGGATCAAAACAAGTCTTAGGAACCACTGCAGATGACGCTGATTGATATGGGATCTCCCTGTGAGGAGTGGGAACATGAAGATAGGCCTTTGATCCATCGGAACATGCAAGACCTCTAATATACTCAAGCTCCTCTATAATATCATCATCATAGGGCATGAAATCTGCATGTGCAAGGGGAAGAAGACAGTCTATTGCAAGATCCTCTGGAAATGGAGAAATATAAGGGTCTCCAAAGATCTCCCAATGACGAGTCCAAAGTACGCGAGGATACTATTGGAGGTACAATTAAAATGAATGAATGACTTGCTTTATAGAGAGCAAGAGATGCTCTAATCCTAAAATTAGAAGAACTAAAGCAATGCAAAGTAGGAGCTAAAATAAGCTCAACTACAAGCAAAAAAAGCTAACTAGCAGTGCCTCTAAGTGAACTCAGACTAAAAAGGCAGAACACCTAGATAAAATAAAGTACCTAAGTTTAGCTTAAGTGAAAAAAGTAATTAAAGGGCCTAATTAATAAATAATTAGCTAATTGTCCTAAAATTACTCCAACAAGGAGACCAATCTAGTATATCCTAGGAGGAAGTCAGTATTAATTCTAGAATCTCTCCTTACATCTATATAAAATGAACATTGATGGAGAAAAGTTAGTAACATGTGCTTGCCTCCATGACCTACATTGTGGGCAAGAAAAAGATGCACAATGCCAAGATCTAGTTTGCCTTGACTGAAAAAGAGGGGTTTGGGACACCTTGATAAAAGTATGCATAGAGGAATGTAGCCTAACAAATCTATCCCCATCTTTGTTTGAATTGTTTGTGTCCAACGGCCACTTACCTCTTTCATTGTTTGTACTTGGCTGAAAGGAAATAAGCTGCCTAACAACTCTAGAAGTTCCCTACAAAGATCTACACCTAAGGATGACAATCTCTCGAAGAAAGATGTCGATGCACTTCCAATTTGCCTACCTTAAGCAAGTAGATAAAAACCACCCAACTCTCTATACAAACAATGGTGTGGTAGAGAAAGAGCTACAAGCTTTCTAGCAAGATACCCCTTCTTGAGCTCAACGCCACTTATGACTCTTGCCACTCCATATCCATCAATGACCCGCATGTACCTCTAGCTCATTGTCATTACTTACTAGGCAGATGAGGTTTTCCATTAGATAATTTGGGCCACCTTGCTTGGAGAACAAAACAAAAAGATGGTCTCTAGAACATGATCAAGTTTCATGTCCAATTTCACTAAGGATAATCCCTCCACCTCTAGTTACCTTCCCACGACAACATACAAAAAATGCATGATAACCCTAGCACAACTAAACCCATTAATGAAACATATTAATAATAACCATGAGGAAAACATACAGATGCTATACATAAACTACACAAAACGTATGCGTATGGCTCAACCATAAATCTGGCATTACATCCTCTTGACCACAAACAATGGCTAAGCCTATTATTGATTATTATAATATCCCTTGCTAATATAGGTGTAAAATGATGAAGTTGAGCTCAAGGAATATTGTCAAACATTTTTCATACACGCTGAAATCTATCATATACTGATTACAATGGATGTAGAAAGATGTATAAACAATCAACAATGAAGAATACCCCTCAAATGCACTCTAAATTAAAAATGGACATTTTATCAAATACTTGCCATACATGATTCAAACTAACAAACTAATTAACCAATACTTCTGTCATAAGTTCTGATTACAATTTCAGACTTTTACAATTGGCACAATAGCACTTATTACTCAGACCTAATTGACTTATGAGGTATTCTAATGGCTGCCACTAATTTCTGAACATAATATACTCAAAAAATTGACCAAAACATAGACTAAAAATGATCAAGAACCTGATTTGTCGATGCCAAATGAATGAGGCTCCTTCAACAATGACTGCAGATTTTTATAGGATTTCTAGAGACATCTATGATGGAAATCGCAGCTGGCCGCCTTGACCTAGAAGTTGCAGATGTAAAATAAAATAAAGTCGACCATCTTCAGCTCCAATTTGTTATAGAAATGACTGTCTTGGACTCACGAAGTCAATGCACCAATGCCCACAAAATTCTGATTGACCAGCAATGAGTAATGAGTGAAAATGTGAGGATCAATGGGTCTGATCGACCCCTATGGCAGACCTGGAAATGACCTCAGAAAGTGCCTTCAATAACCACCAAAATGCTCCCAAATAAATCGCCTACCTCCTTATTTAAGTGCAGATATCAAATGATCATGAATCTGAAGCATTCTCCCAATTCGATCTCCATGAATGCTGATGCAAAACACGATAAGTTTAGATACGAAAGATCAAAGTATCCCTCACTCTCAATTGCAACCCTTTGGAGGATCTTTCACCACCTCAGTTATGCCAATCAAAGAGAGTTATCGTTCTCAATGACTGAAATGATCTGCAGAAACCCTTGGCTCCACAAAGCTCATTAGCACAAGAAGATGTCAAATATTCGATGCCAAAACAATGAGCCTCATCCCCAATTTATTCTTTTTCTCACATGGATTGACCTCCTTCTAGAAGATTCTCTTTTAATAAAATAATATTTAATTGCACTTTAGATAATATTAAAATATCATTATATTATAAAGTGCAATTGACTTCATACGTGGCATCATACGTGAGAATACGTTATCTCACCAAATTTCATATAAAAATGAAATGTGAAGCCACAAGCAACTGCCCAAGCGACCCTCTCATCAACTCCTTGGCCTACGAGGGTCAAGTAATAGGCCAAACTCCACGAATGTCTGCAAACTAGTGAGAAGGGAACATTATAGACGGCTCTCCTTGAAATTGCTTGTCCCCAAGCAATCTCCACTTTGGATTTTGCAAAATCTCTTCACTCTAACCAAGTAGCATCCTCAACTGGCAAGTCCTTCCATTTGATCAAATATTCCCTAATAACTCATCTCCTCAACTATTTCTCCTTGACATCCAATATAGCCTCAGGTACCAATATCAACTTGCCCTCATCATCTAAGAGTGGTAAAGTCGTGGAAGGAGTCACATGATGTTCTAACGCCTTCTTGAGGCGAGACACATGAAATACATTGTGCACCTTGTTGTCTGCCGGCAACTCCAGCTCATAAGCCACCTCACTTACACGTCTGATGATCTTGAAAGGTCCATAGTATCGTGGCTTGAGCTTCTCTGCACCACTATTCTTGAGAGTAGACTGTCTATAAGGCTGTAGCATCAAGTACACCATATCACCTACCTCAAATGAGCGCTCTACTCTCTTCTAGTTTGCATACTGCTTCTACTAATTCTGTGCCTTCTCGATATTCTCATGAATAACCCTCATGATGTCCAGATTATCCTGTAACATTCCCAGCACTAGGCACTCTACTGTCACTCAAAAACAAGTCAATAAAGCTAGGCGCCTCATAACCATACAAGGCCATGAATGGTGTCATTTGATTAGAGAGACGGTAAGTGGTATTGTAGCAATACATAGGTATATCCACTTAACCCAACCCTTCTGCTGCCCCACAATGTAGTTCCTAAGATATCCCTCCACCCATTTGTTAACTACCTCAGTTTGTCCATCACTCTGTGGGTGGTAGTTGGTACTCGAAGTGACCTCAGTCCCACAAAGTTTGAAAAGTTCTTGCCCAAAATGACTCATGAACCGGCTATCGTTGTCACTAACAATGCTCCAAGGTAACCCATGCAATCTGAATATCTCACGGAAAAATAACTCTGCTACTTGTGTAGTTGAATATGTAGTAGTGATCATAAATAAGTGAGCATACTTAGTCAAACGATCAACCACCACATAGATACAATCCTTACCCCGAGCTTTTGGCAATCCTGTAATGAAATCCATAGATGTGCATTCCCTCTTCCTATCAGGAATCGGAAGTGGCTGAAGCAAGCCTACAGGGTATGTGTGTTCTTGTTTATTCTGCTAGCAAACAAGACACTCTCTGACATAACAAAGAACATTTGATTTCAGCCCCTTCCAAGTGAATCTCTCTCGTATATGTCAATAAGTCTTGAAGTACCCAGGATGACCAACCATAGGCGTATCATGAAAGGACCTCAACACCATGTTCTTCACCTCTGATCCGGGGGTCAAAAATATCCTCCCTTTATAAATGATAAGGTCATTTACAATTGAGTATTTGACATCCTACACCGACCCCTCAATAATACTTGAAGCTCAAGAGTCCTTGGCATACTCTGCCACAATCAATTGCCTCCAATCATCTGAAACCTCTGCCATGGAGCTCAAATGTTGACGACGAGATAAAGCATCAGCAACTACATTCTGTGTTCCTTTGACAAAGGAAATGTCAAAGTCATAAGATTGCAACTTGCTTACCTATTTCTGTTAGAGATCATTAAGATCCCGCTGCCCAAGGAAATGTCTCAAGCTATTATGGTTTGTTTTGACAACGAACTTACAGCCTACTAAGTACTTCCTGAATTTGGCCAATGCATGCATGATGGCCAACATTTCCTTGTCATATATACTGTAGCTCCTCTCAGGACCTCTCAACTTCCTTCTTTCAAATGCAATTGGATGTTTGTCCTGCATAAGGACTACTCCAATCCCCTCACCCGACGCGTCACACTACAACTCAAAGAGTTTAGTAAAATTTGGCAATGCAAGTACTGGGCAAGTAGTCATAAATCGTTTGAACATCTCAAAGCATTCATGTGCCTCAAGAGTCCAAACAAAAGCTCCCTTCTTGGTCAGTGAGTGGAGCTGCATGCCGTGAATATCCATTAACAAATTTGTGGTAAAAACCACATAAACCCAAAAACCCTCTAAGTTGTGTAAGATTTACAGGTGTAGGCCACTCTATGATTGGCTTGACTTTGTCAGGATCCATACACACTCCCTCGGCGCTGATGATGTGGCCTAAGTACAACAACTCTCTCATGCCCAAATCACACTTGAATTCCTTGGCATACAAGGATTCCTTGCCAAGAATACACAAAACGGTATCAAGATGTGCAATATGCTCCTTCCACATTTTGTTGTACACCAAGATGTCATCAAAGAAGACTAACACAAACTACCTCAACTGTGAATGGAATACCCTGTTCATCGTGGATTGAAAAGTAGTTGGTGCATTGGTTAGCCCAAATGGCATAACCACAAACTCAAAATGTTCACAATGACAATGGAAGGTTGTCTTCTCAATATCATGCTCCCTAACACGAATTTGATGATACCCTGACTTCAAATCAATTTTGGAGAAATACTGGGCACCATGCAGCTCATCGATCAACTCATCAATCCTAGGGATAGGATACCTATTCTTGATAGTCTTCTTATTCAGTAACCTGTAGTCAATGCACATCCGCAAAGTACCATCTTTTTTCTTGACCAAAACTACGGATGAAGCAAATGGTGACTTACTAGGTCTGATATGTCCCATAGCTAACAACTCCTTAATGGTTTTTTCTATCTCATCCTTGAGTTGCTTGGGGTGCCTGTAGGGAGTGACTATCACAGGTTTAGCACCCTCTATCTGGAGGTCTACCAGGTGGAATTTCGTTGAACACCTTGGTATGCTTAATTCTCAACTCTTGAATGTCAAGTGGGTAAATAGGTTTTTGCTGCTCCTCCTGTGTTGGCATCAAAACACAACCTGCTACCCACTCAACCATGTCATGGTGCATGAGTCGTTCCATCCTCCTGAAAGATATAGTCCTGCAATTATTGTCTCTGAGGGCTTTCAACACGTATTTTTCCCATCAATCTGAAATCTCATTTCCATCTCACAATGGTTGAGGGTGAATTCTCCTATATCATGAAGCCATGTCATTCCCAAAACCATATCTGTGTCTCCCATGTTTACCACATAAAAATCTGCCTTGAACTCAAAGTTGTTCAAACGCATGGGCAAATTTGAGATCATCTTGTCACACTTGAGAGTGTAACCATTAGCAACCTTGACCCGAATCCCTTCAAAATCCTCAGTGCATATACCACGTCTCTCAACCAACCTAGCATCAATGAAATTATGTGTTGCACCAGTATCAAACAAAGTGATGATCTTTTGACCGGCAAGGACCCCACGCATCCTAAAAGAACCTTCACGCTGAATGCTAGTGAGACGTGCCTCCTTAAGTTTTACTTCAATCTCCATTTCTACCTCATGCTCGGACTTCTTTGACTCGGAATCCTCATTATCTGTCTGTTGATCAGATTTTGAATCTTTATAAAGATTCCACAGCTCAGTTGGCCTTCCCTTTAGGTCTCATAGGACAATCATCGTTTGCATCATAAGGCCCTTTGCAATAGAAGCACAATTTCTTCTTCCTCGAATCATTAAGTGTCTCATGATCAAGTAGAAAGGCTGATTTTCCTTTTGTCTTGTCTTCTTTCTTGGGAAATTTTTTGTTGTCACGATAGGAAGAAGAGCCCTTTGATGAGTACTTGCTGGAAGGTGCTGCAAGCTCCATGCTTTGTGCCTTTCTCATTGCTTCCTGTAGTGTTGGAGGATCAAAGGCCTTTAGCCAGCCTTTCAATGGCTCCATCAAACTTTCAGTGAATAGCACCACCAATCTCCTTTCACTAATAGTGGGAACCATAACTGATAACCGCTGAAAATCAGCAACATATGCTTCAAGAGTTCCATGTTGCTTCAATTGTGCCAACTCACAGAAACTTACTTTAGGATCCTTGACATCAAATCTCTCTATCAATCTATTAGTCAATTCATCATAAGTGGTGATGCGATTATGGCCAAGAGTAACCAAACCGTGGTACCACCACTTGTGAGTAGCTCCCTACAAGTGTATTGTAGCAAATTTGATGGCGTCCTCTTCAGGTATTGGTCTCAATGATAGGTAGTTATCAAGATTTTGTACCCATGCCCTAGTTGTACACTTATTACTTCCATTAAAATATGACATTGTAAGCTTACCAAGAGCTTGCTGATAATCTGTTCTTGGTGGAGCATGATGATCATTTCTTCCACCATTTCTCCTATTCCTTTGATTCATGAATTGATCAAAGGTCCATTGCTCTCTCAAATCGGGAGGTAAAGTGCTATATTCCAAGTAAGCTTGCCTTGATTCATTTCCAAAAGGTACAGCTGCAGCAGCGTCGTGTTGTTCTTCTCTTGGTGTAAAAGTAGGAAAAAGAGGCCTACAGGCTGATCCTCTAGTATGGTGAACAGTTCTTTCCCCTTCATAATTACCATTGTTCCCATTAACTCCACTATGTTCAGCTGTGTGGTGTTGATGCTGATTTTGGGCTGCTTGTTGATCCATTCTTGCAAGTAAGCGTGTCATCAATTCAAGCATTCCGTAACTTATTTTCCATTCCCTCATCCTTTTCTTCTAAGGTAAGTCTAGCTCCTTCTGACATGGTTTCAACTATTTTGCCGATATCCCTTTCCCTTATAACTTCTGAAAATGTGTCTACTTCAGGTACTTGTGGAATTTGATACTGCTATCTTCTTTGTTCCTTGTTATAATATCTAATGTCTCTTTCACTCATCTGACAATTGACTGATCACAGGATGGCAAGACAATGGCTCTGATACCACTGTAATATCCCTTGCTAATATAGGTGTAAAATGATGAAGTTGAGCTCAAGGAATATTCTCAAACATTTTTCATACACACTGAAATCTATCATATACTGATTACAATGGATGTAGAAAGATGTATAAACAATCAACAATGAAGAATACCCCTCAAATGCACTCTAAATTAAAAATGGACATTTTATCAAGTACTTGCCATACATGCTTCAGAATAACAAACTAATTAACAAATACTGCTGTCATAAGTTCTGATTACAATTTCAGACTTTTACAATTGGAACAATAGCACTTATTACTCAGACCTAATTGACTAAAGAGGTATTCTAATGGCTGCCACTAATTTCTGAACATAATGTACTCAGAAAATTGACCAAAACATAGACTAAAAATGATCAAGAACCTAATTTGCCGATGTCAAATGAATGAGGCTCCTTCAACAATGATTGCAGATTTTTATTAGGATTTTTGGAGACCTCTATGATGGAAATTGCCCCCTTTGGTAGGCTGGCCGCCCTGACCTAGAAGTTACAGATGTAAAATAAAATAAAGTAGGTCATCTTCAGCTCCAATTTGTTATAGAAATGACTGTCTCGGACTCACGAAGTCAATGCACCAATGCTCACAAAATTCTGATTAACCAGCAATAAGTAATGAGTGAAAATGTGAGGATCAATGGGTCTAATCGACCCCTATGGCAGATCTGGAAATGAACTCAGAAAGTGCCTTCAATCACCACCAAAATGCTCCCAAATAAATCGCCTATCTTCTTATTAAAAGCACATATATCAAATGATCATGAATCTGAAGCATTCTCCCAATCGATCTCCATGAATGCTGATGCAAAACACAATAAGCTCAGATATGAAGGATTGAAGTATCCCTCACTCTCAATTGCAACACTTCAGAGGATCTTTCACCACCTCAGTTATGCCAATCAAAGAGAGTTATCGTCCTCAATGACTGAAATGATCTGCAGAAACCCTTGGCTCCACAAAGCTCATTAGCACGAGAAGAAGATGTCAAATATTCAATACCAAAACAATGAGCCTCATCCCCTATTTATTCTTTTTCTCACATGGATTGGCCCCCTTCTAGAAGATTTGTTTTAATAAAATAATATTTAATTGCACCTTAAAAATAATATTTACACTTTAGATAATATTAAAATATCATTATAATATAAAGCAAAAAAAAGGGACTCGGACTTGGCGAGGCCAACTCGACTTGAGAGTCAAAACTCGGCTAAACTCGGCAAAGTGAAAAACTCAAGAAATTTAGAGATTTTTAAAGATTTAAAACTTGTTTCATGCACCCTTTATTAAATACACCTTAAAGATATAATAACATCATCAAATAGAAGCTAATTTGATTACATACACAAGTATACATCAATCACATAAGCATAAACACAAATTGTACCTGAAGGAAATAACAAACATAGATATATAAATATTGTCAAATGTATACAATATTACAAAACTCATGGATAAAAAATCCATGTCATCATATGATCAAATGAGATGCAAACTCTTCCTTTCCAACTCTTGATGCACCAAATGAAAGTATATGTTGTTATATGGAATTGGAGCCTAATCAGACTCGGAGGTTAAAATTTCCCTACTTTTATCGGTGCAATTTCCCCCCTAATTTTATGACGGGGGTTTGGGGGCAGTGCCCTTGGCGCACTCAAATCCATGTCATCATATGATCAAATGAGATGCAAACTCTTCCTTTCCAACTCTTGATGCACCAAATGAAAGTATATGTTGTTATATGGAATTGGAGCCTAATCAGACTCGAAGGTTAAAATTTCCCTACTTTTATCGGTGCAATTTACCCCCTAATTTTATGACGGGGGTTTGGGGGCAGTGCCCTTGGCACACTCCCTATTGTGATATAGGGCAGGGTCAAGGGGCAGTGCCCCGCGAGGCCACAAGACTTTTATTATTTATATAGGCGTCAGGTGTTATTTTTCTATTGTTTCTCCTCACATCTCACCTTTCTCCTATTTTGCCAAATGAATGAAATGAAGTTCACTTTTAGGCTCAAAGCATAATATAAACCAAAAAAAATCAATTCAAAACATATTAGAAGTTGTGTTTTTTTTTAACTTAAAGTTACATGCCGCCGGTCGAGTTTGGGAGTTGGGACTCGCCAAACTCGGCGATTTTTTGACCTAGACTCGTCGAAGTCCGAGTCCAAGCCCACTAGACTAGGCGAGCATGACTCAACTTGGAAATCGCCCAAACTCGGCGATTCCCATTTCTCTGGTTATAAAGTGCAATTGACTTCATACATGGCATCATACGTGAGAATACATTATCTCACCAAAAATCATATAAAAATGAAATGTGAAGCCATATGCACTGCCCAAGCGACCCTCTCATCAACTCCTTGGCTTACAAGGGTCAAGTAGTAGGCCAAACTCCACGAATGTCTGTGAACTAGTGAGAAGGGGACATTACAATTATATTCTTGCAGAAGATGTCTTGTCAAACACATGCAAGGATCAATTGGTTATGAAAATGCTCTTTCCCTTGTTACGTTGAATCTCACACTTATGTAGCAATTATGAATAATAGAAACATAAACACCAAGTTAATTTCAAATATGCCTGAGGTTGTCAACAAATATTATGATAATATACAATACCACCCTAAAGGGAATTAACAGTAGTTCTTTGTGTTAAAAATTCCTTCCCAAATTAGTAAGTATTCAAATAGTTCCAATTAATAATGACAATCATATGATATATATATAATTCCCCTAAACCTAGGTTAGATACACATGGGTAAGCATAATTAAATGTGTTTCCTAGGTACAAAAATTATGTTGGAGAAACTTTAAATTTGCTTCTTATAATTGTATTGTTAATAAGTTTGAGAACATATACAGTCACTACCTAGGAGAACACCCAAACCATGAACTTCAGGGCTCCTAGGTGTAAATGATGTTCAATTTACATTCAATATGCAAGTTATATTCTATTTATAATGATCTTTATATATATTACTGAATTAATATATGAATCTGACTATCTTCTTCTTTGTGGCAGGTGAGAGGAGCATTTATCAATTTCGATGTCCATTCTCACACATACCATTTTACATATATAGTGGGCTGGGTACGTGTTGACGTGTATTTTATACACAATCATACACAGAATAAAATACCAATAGGCATCTTATCCTCTCTTGAGAAAATAGTCTCTAACTGCTGAAGATTCGCGTAAAGGATCAGTTAGGTAGACTCCAAGGTTCTTTTAGTAGGGTCTCTACGTGTGGACAAGCTTTTAGTGGTATGATGTGATTTGCTGGGATCACAAGGGGACTTACATGTGATGATTGAACTTCCGATCTGCTTTGCTGGACACAAGCTCTTACTGACTTAGATTTGAAAAAAATGAAAAAAGGATAAGGGCGAAGAGAGGATCTAATCCTAATACTAAGAATGTAGGAGCAATGACTTGATTTTTTGATGAAACTCTAACTAGATCTTGTTTTGACATCAATGGAACATCTACACAAGACTAGTGCGATCTTCTAAGGGAAGCTTTATGATGTTCAAATCATCACCGCAGGCATAGATACCATCCAAGTTGATGCATATCAATGAAGAGGCAACAAATTGAAATTGAGCTTAAGCTGAACGATTCCAGTTGACTACACAAGGCAAGTTTGCAATCAACAAACTGCTAGTAGTATGGATATACGAATTCCACCATCAATCAATCACATTTCCTCCATTCATCTAATCATCTACCATCTAAGATTGAAGACTCAACAAGAAACCATGCAAATTGCAAGAAAACGACATATTTCACCATTACTTCAATGAAAATGGAGTTTGTTTACAATCAATGGCAACAATTTCTTGCCTTGTCCTCCTATTCTACTCTAATTGCTTCCAACTATTCTCTAACTATTCTAACTATTTACATACTATCTCTAATTCTATCTAACTCCCTAGCTATTGCTAATTAGCCTTTACAAATGAAATGCCTGGGCTTATATAGTGCCCACAATACAATTTGATGGCTTAGATCAATTCAAGATCAATGGCCAAGATTCAACAATGAAAACCCTAATTAGGGTTTGTTACAACCATTACATAACATTTAATGCTTGACCAATGATAAAATTGTATTGCTTGGACACATGTCCCCTCTAGAAAAATCGACCAATGGATAGCCAGGGTAGGTACATCGGAGTTTGTGCCACCTTCCATGAGTTAAGTACATTGAATCTGGGCATGCTGAGGTGGACCACACTGACTGGAGGAGTGATGACTGGGATGCCACCTCATCTGACACTTGTAGCTTGCTAGATATTCAATTTGATGTCGTTGAGAGGCTTGCTTTAATTAATTCATCTGGAATTATTTGCTTCTTCAACGAGCCCTTGTTCTAACTCCTTGTGTCCTTGATGTGCAGGATGATGATGTACCTCGCCTTGGAACGCTGGATTGAAAAAGGTCGCCCTTGTCCTGGCTTGATCGTCCTGGCGAAGACCGTCCTTGAAGAGATCTCCATTTGATGCCTACACAACATTTCAAAATTAGTACCATGATTTTGCAATACATAACATAAATTAGAGAGCAAATTTTAGGAAACTTAATGATAAGTCCTTTATTGATCATTTCCTAAAAACGACTGAGCTTATTGAAATTCAAAATTTCAAAATTCAAAATTTAAGCTATGACGATCAACGTTCAAAATCAAAACAATAAATTCATATCGCCATACCTCTCTTGAGAGCCTAACTCTAAAATGCCAAAATAAAGGAATTCGCCTAGGCAAAAATCAAAAATTGAAGCCTTTGACTTGATCTTGAAGGATAATGAACGTCCTCTTTATTAATTCGCCACCCTTGGGGATATCTTTGATGTGCTCTTCAATGTCCTTGGCAAGTTCGCCTAACTTGAAACTTCAAGTTCGTACTCCCTTGCTTGGAATGAAATTCACTCCTCTAACACACAATTCGCGCTACTCCTTTGTCTTCAAATCGCATATGAAAGAGGATGCTTGAATAATGATTTAAAAAATGAAATAAACACCTCCTTTATAGGCGCTTACACCACCCACTATCATATAGGCCGACTTTTGTAAAAATAAAGCAATTAAAATGATTTTTGAATAAATAACAAGGCCGACCTTCATAAAATAAACTCAAGCGCTTCATTTGATTTTTTTTGATTTTTTTTATTAATTAATTAATTATTAATTATTAAATGCCATCGTTCTAAATTAATTTAATCAAATTCGATTTTCACAAGGCAAAAAAAATAATTAATAATATCAAGCGCAATATTTAAATGCCATTTAATTGAATTTTCAAAACATATCGAATTTTAGCATTTAAAATAAATTCAAAAAAACGTGTTCGAGCGCCAAATTTTTGAAAATGAAATAATACGTACCTCATCGCCCTGGTCCCTGACTGAGGGACAGGAGCGATCCATCAATTTGGTCTTGATCCTTGCATTTTCGACGTCCAAAATCTCTATCTCCACGTTGGATTTGGCATGTTCGCTAGGATTTTTAAACTTGAGCGACTTGTCCTGCAAACAAATGTCCTTTAGGTGTGATATCGCCCTGGTCCCTTGGAGAGGGACAGGAGCGAACTTCATGCTTTCTCCTTGATTTTGCATCTTCGATCTCCAATTTTCCTTGTGAGGGACAAACAATGTTATTCCTTCATTCCACTTTCGTTTCACTTGAATTCAACGAGGCGTATTTGATGTTAGGAGGAATATCGCCCTTGTCCCTTGGAGAGGGACAGGAGCGATCCTGAAGCTCTAGCCAAAACGTGTCATCTTTCATCCTTGGTTCCTCGTTCATTGCCTCTTAAAGGACGTCCTTGACCTTAGCTATCCTTGCATTGTCTTGATTTTGTCGGAACATGAGTGTTTTAGTAAAAATCGCCTTGGTCCTTGTCCAAAGGACAGGAGCGATATGAGTTCCTTAGCTTAATTGATAGCATTTTGACGTTTGGAACCTTTGTAAATCATCTTCAAATGACACCTTATACCTTGTATGACCTTGCAAAACATTGACTCAATGTGATTTTTGCATGAATTAGCAAATATATTCAACATCGCTCTGGTCCCTTCCTGAGGGACAGGAGCGAACTTCATGATGTTGAGCTTGTCATTGCCTCGTTCAACTTGTCATCGCTATCATCGTGCAAAATAAAGTTCCTTGATCCTTCGTGATCACTTGATGCTTGATAAACTTTCAAATTTTATGCCTTTATGCAAATTTCGCTCTGGTCCCTTCCTGAGGGACAGGAGCGAACTGGGATATTTTAGTGCAAATCTTTCAATGTTGATGACCTCTGATGCTTTGTGTTTGACGAAGATGCCTTAAGACGTCCTTGCCACCTTGTTCTTCGCCTTGGAGTGTCTTGAATTTGGAGGGACGGCAATATAATCATCATATCGCCCTGGTCCCTTGGAGAGGGACAGGAGCGATCTTGGCTTTGTATGCTTCACTTCACTTCGTCACCTTCAAAAACTATCTTCAACGGCTTCGTAACGTACCTTTTCACTTATCCATGCCTTGGGATCCACTCAAACTGGGCAAGAAAATCATCTTGGACAAAAATCGCTCTGGTCCCTCCCTGAGGGACAGGAGCGAACTTAAGCATTTTGGTCCCTTGTTGGCGTTTCATAATCGTCAATTTATCTTAAACGCGTTCATTTTGCCTCCTTCCTTGCCTTCAAACGTAAACTTGACTCGATCTTTGCCTAGATCGTACCTTATGAAGAATTTCGCTCTGGTCCTTCAGTGAGGGACAGGAGCGAATTTGACCCTCTAGGCAAAAACTTCATCATTTCGTTGTTTTTGATCAAGTCTGGATGCTCTATCATGCTCATTTCGTCCTTCACCATGCCTTTGATGTCTCGATTCGTCCAAACAAGGTCAGGAATGGCTCAACTAAGCATTTTCGCTCTGGTCCCTTAGTGAGGGAGACGAGCGATTCGCCTTGGTCCCTTGGAGAGGGACAGGAGCGCTTTTCGCTCTGGACCCTTGGAGAAGGAGAGGAGCGAAATTTGACTTTTCGCACTCTTTATCAAGATAATTTTTATGGAATATAACATTTAAGTATAAGAGAGAAGGAAATGTCACTTATACTTTAAGTTATATTCCATATATACTTTCAGGATGTTTGAGAGTGGTTTCAGACCTCCAGGAGTTATATTGCAAAATCTAGTTTTTGGAGGTTTTTCAGTTTCCAGACTTAGTCAAATTTCAGGATCAGGACATTCCAGACTTAGCCACCCTTCACCTTGACTTAAAACGTCCACGCCACCCTTCACCTTGACTTGGAGTGATTGAACTTGGAGGAAAAGGCAATATAATCATTATATCGCCCTGGTCCCTTGGAGAGGGACAGGAGCGAATTTGTACTTGTAGTCTCCATCACACTTCGTCAGCTTCCAAATTTATCTTCAACGGTCTCGTAATGTCCCCTTTCATTCATCCATGCCTTGGAATTCATTGTAACTTGGCAAGAAATTTGTCTAAGACAAAAATCGCTCTGGTCCCTTGGAGAGGGACAGGAGCGAATTTGACCCTCTAGGCAAAAACTTCATCATTTCGTTGTTTTTGATCAAGTCTGGATGCCCTATCATGCTCATTTCGTCCTTCACCATGCCTTTGATGTCTCGATTCGTCCAAACAAGGTCAGGAATGGCTCAACTAAGCATTTTCGCTCTGGTCCCTTGGTGAGGGACACGAGCGATTCGCCTTGGTCCCTTGGAGAGGGACAGGAGCGCTTTTCGCTCTGGACCCTTGGAGAAGGACACGAGCGAAATTTGACGTTTGGCACTCTCTATCAGGATGTTTGAGAGTGGTTTCAGACCTCCAGGAGTTATATTGCAAAATCTAGTTTTTGGAGGTTTTTCAGTTTCCAGACTTAGTCAAATTTCAGGATCAGGACATTCCAAACTTAGCCAAATTTCAGGACAGGACCTCACTCAAGCCGGACTTGTTATCCATGTGATCCCCTGGGCGACACTCAAAATGCAAAGGCTAACTAACAAAACCCTAAAAAAACCTAAAGAACAAACCGTAAAAAGCAAAAAAAACATGGGTCCCCATTTGCAATGGGGCGATGTGTGAAAACGTCACAACAGTACGGTCAAGCGATGCCTTGACCAACCATGTCTTTTGGACATGGCCGATCAAGACATCACTTGATCGTGCCCATTCACTATAACAATAGTGCCCGGTGTTTATTAGCCAAGCGGTGCATATTATATTTGATAAAAATCGAAGTTATACCGATCGGTGTATGGTTATATTAATGCTTCGAATGTTTTCCTTAACACCCGATATCAATCGGTGTGAGTTTATTACATCTCCCTGATAACAATCAGTTCAAGCATAATCATCAATACTAATTGATGTTCAGTTTACCAATAATCATCAAATCGGTTTTGCAATGGTTATCCCGATTTGCTAATCGGTGAATGCAACTAGTATAATAGATTATCAAATCGGAATTCTATGATAATAAACAATTATGTATAAATAAAGAATGCTTATCAATTGAGGGCATGATGATATTCATTTTAATAATCGATATGATAAATGATTGAATTAGAGACTTCATTTATCTCTCATTCAATCATTTATCTTACCGAAGCTATCTATGCATTAACACTAGGTATATGTACATGAGGGATGAAACAGAAAATTCAAGCAACTATGTTGCAGTTTACTTCATGACCTTGATTTGGATGACTTTTGAGCATCTTCTACCTTGAGACTTTTTCCATTTGTGCTGCTCCTGAAGAGTTCATTTGGACTGCTGGAGGTTGCTTTTTTCACAGAATGGACACCTTTTTTAACAATTTTGGACAAAATACGATGGAATCTTTTAAGTTTTAAATAGTTTTGGCCAAAGATAACTAAGTTAAACCATTTAATAGGATGTACTTAATAAGCTGATTTTACTCAAGTGAAACTATCATGCAATTTTTTCTGTTTTTATTTGAGCTTGCCCAGTTATCAGGTTCTTCAAAAGGCCCTTGTTCCATAAACCTAAAACTAATTGTACAAAATAACTGACTTCTAACTGAGGTTAGAGGAAGAAAACTATTTTTAATCTCATATTATGTTCCCTTGAAAACATGGAAGAAATACTAAGTTGCCAGTTCTGGTACAAGATCAGATACGAGTATGAGTATGGGTATATTGGTAGGGTGATTTTTTTGGTATGGTACATTTGGGCACGACTATTTATATATATATCCAAAATAATTTAAAACTATAAAGAATTGCAAATACATTTGATACATCATATAATATTATACTTTATGATAATAATGACATTTGAATCTTTGATAGTATGATACTTCATCATTGATCAATGATACTATGATAGTCATAAAGATAATTGCCTAAGTTAGTTTTTGTCTCCACTCCTAGAATTCCTCATCGTAATCAAATTTCTTGTGTGACAAGAGATTCCAATAACTAGTGGGGGTTGGGAGTGGAGACCCCAATGGGGTTGAGGGGCAGCACCCCTCATGGCGGTCTGGAAGCAATGCTCCCAGTGGGGTCAAGGGGTAGTGCCCCTCGAGGAGTCTGAGGGCAGGACCCCAAGGCGGGGTCAAGAGGTAAAGCCCCTGCCACCAAGCCCAAATCAAGGCCTTCGAAACTACACAAAACTTCATGGCACACGCCATTTTCACAATTTTATCACTTAATGGCGAACTTAAGTAGTTTGCAATCATTCTCCTTAAAACTGACATAGAAAAAATGCATTTGTGTGAAATAGATTTGTGTTTGTCAAACAACATAGGGGCACATTTAGGTTTTTGGGTGCTTTGTGGGGTATTTTTTTATGTTTTGGCATTTGAAAAATTATTTTTTTAAATTTATTTCTGCCTGCAAGAGCATTTGGGACTGTCTAGGACTGAGCAAGGACACTCCCTACCCACTCCTAGGACACTTGCATCATTGCTCCCGAGCACGGCCTAGAATGGAAACTGGTTCAGAAGAACCAAGTTATAAGAAATATATAATACCCCAACTTCTTAAGAGGTTAAAATCACTATACTATTCACCCATTGGTTTTATGGCTACACATCTTGAACATGCACTGAAGCATATTACCTTTACTCACCACTAGCTTTTGAAGATTGTCTATCACTATCATTCTTGGTATATTAAAGTGCTTAAATGGTCAAGATTTGCATGTTAGATTATTCTGGCTGTAAGAAATCAACAATGACTTTCTTGAATATTTCTTCATTTAATAATAGAATAATACTTCCATAAATTGGAAGAATAGAGATATAGAGAAGCATTTTCTATTCACCATCTCTAGTTTCATTTGATTTCTTAACGGGCAATCAAGAGAAGTTAAACATGGTTAAATTTCATTAACCAAATGAAAACTAGCTGATCATTTGAAAATCATATATAAACCAAAAATGCAGGGAAGGCCATTTCCATAAACATGTACAAGAGCATCAGACCTGTGGTTGATAATCTGTATCCTGGGAAAACCTATCTGCCTGCACACTGAAAAGTTCTCCCAATGCGATGTAAATACTGATATCTAATCGACTGAAATTCGCTGCATTTTTCATCTTCTCCTCAGCATCCTTGAACGCTTTAGCTGCTACTGCAATGTCCACCGTGTGCTGAGAGAAAGCTGTAAAATGTCAAAAATAAACTGATGGAAAAAGAATTACAAATATTATCAACTAGTAAATGCATTCTTACAAGCAAACCGTGATACTGTTCTAAGAATAGAGATGTATGAAGTTAATCATGTTTATTAGAATTGAACATCATGCAACGAACATGTATCAAATATTATGCACTGCTACAACCTGGATACTATTTTCTTTAATGATAAATAGTCTACATTAAATTCTCAACTTGTTTTCTATGTTGAAGGATAATTTCATCAAGTTATGGGTTGAATAGAATTTGTTTCCTTTCAAACAAACCTATATAAGGAGAGCTAGCTACAAAAACCCATATAAGGAGTGCTAGCTACACCACTATCCAGATTGAAGGTCGTTGGATGCTACTGAAAGAAATTTTTATAGGTGATCTTGATGCAGACATAATATTCATCCAAATCAATGTGCTTCACTAAATTTCTTGCTTTCTATTTGAAATGCATCTTTCACTTCCAAAGCATAGTAATCACATCATGTGAGAGTCAGAATTAAATGAAAAGCCAAAGCCTTGTACAGTAGGTAAATAATGTATTGCTCTATCATACAAAAAGATAAGTCCCCATTACTTCACTTTCAGTATCTCCAATAAGGTCATGATCTCTGGACATTAAGATGGCAAAGGTAGGTTTTAAGGAATCTGTGTACAAAGCTCCTAGATGGCTTGTTTCTTCTGCACTTCATCTGTGCCATTAAATTTGGACTTTGGTTCATACATATCCATGTACTTCACTGACAATGCATATGATCTTTACAACCCTGCATGTCATATCAGTTTTAAAAGCCCAATTATTGATTCTACTAGCACTGGCATGTAGTACCCAGTCCAATTTGTTCAGGTCAAACTTAATGAGTTTCTTCTAGTTCTTGGATTACAAAAGTGTTGCATCCTTGCATTCGTAATAGTGTTGGATGCCATGTGAATTTTAGGAATTGTGGCCTATGAATTTGGCTTTGGTGGTAGCTGGTGATTGCAGGGGCTTAGTTGGCCTCTAAAGATAGGTTAATTTGGTCTCTGGTTATGGTTGTTTGACTGGAGTTTTTTGTATGTTTATATGCAGTCTATTCCGGGTAGAACCTTGTTTCAGCCTTGATTTTCTATAATATTATTTAGTCTGCAGCAGAGAGTAAGCAGGTATCTGTAATGCCTTCAATTTGGATATCAGTGTGGCCATTTTTTCTGTTTAAGGCTAGTTAGGCATTGTATGCTTCTGCAAATCTCTTTTGATAATATAATGATGAGAATTTTCGCTAGCTCTTGTGTGATTTTTTGTGTGGGAAGAGGGCAAATTTACCTCCATACAATTAGCAAAAGTACATAATAGTGTTGGATACCGTACAGTCTGGACTGGCAAGCAGCCAACTCAATTATTGTGATGGAGTAATCTAAATACATTGTCATCTTACCACATGATTTATATGTTTCTTTAAAGATATGCATTAAAAATAAGAAGAAATATGCATGTCATCTTCGTTAAGAAATAATATAAGTTATTATTACACCAAAGGTGTATTGCACTCACATGGATGCAAAAACGTCTGTCAATAAAAACTAGAAGCATTTAATTTGACATGTTTGTGACACTTTAATGCATGAAAAGAAAAAAGAAAAAAATTTATTATTATTTTTAAATTAATTTTATTTATTCTCTCCTCTTATGTACTCAATTAAATAATTTTTAATTATTTAATGCTAATTATATGTTCATTCCCACTTTTCAACTGCCACTCACTCTGAGTTTAATGATAAATCAATTCTGTCCATCTCCATCAGACAATTAGTTAACTTTGTAATTATCTCAATGTAATATTATTAATTATGAGGGATTGAAAATGACCCTACATAAAATCCACTTTTTTCTCAAAGACAAGAATAAGAAGGAATATAAAATAAAAATATAATAATAATAATTTGGTACTAAAAGCTTTAATGGAAATATAAAAATATAAAAAATAAGAATATATTAAAATAATAATAATATAATGATATCTTAATAATTTAATATTAATTACAATATAATAATATAATAAATTTTCAAGTGGAATAATGAACGGATATGATATCTTCCGGCGTACTTTACCTATATTCCTCTAAAGATAGGCATACTAGTGGTTTATCATACTGATACAGTATTGATTAACTTGATGTTCCACTTCATGCATATGTAGATTTTACTCCATATGTCGATGGATAGTATACTCCCAAGCTTTGACATGAGGTTGAAATTGTTAATGTTTATATCAGATTTGAATATAGGATCTTTTAAATCTTATTAGTGCAATTTCCACTTCTTATATCAATATAAGGATTCCTTTGTATATCAATTAATTTAACATGAACTGCTGTACAATGATCAATTAAAACTGATATTAATCTTATTGCAATTTTACATGAAAATAGAATCAATTAATATATTAAATTTCCAACAGCAAATGGCCTGCAATATTCTGGGAGGCAGTCAATATTGTTTGTGCACTGTAATTATTCTGTACATCCACAATATGATTGTCTCCCTCCTTATATAAGGAGAGAGACATGCCTCTACGCCTCTACGTGGATCATGTCCACGTAGAGACATGTCTCATGTCTTTCGGTCGTGTAAGAACACGCCGATAGGTTATGAAATGCAGTCGATAATTATTGGTAACCAATTTGCATTTGTTACATTGTTAATATGATTTGCTAAACGCACATAATCTGATCAATAGTAAATATCGATAAACATATGATTAAATGTTATTTGATATAATCAAATTAATTATGTGTATATTTAATAGTGTATAGTTATACATTATTAAATATATACATATGATTAATTCATAATCATATTTCAAGATTAATATTTAAGCAAGAATCTTATTAAATACATAATGCAAATAATGGATTAATACTTGTAGAGGATAGATATCAAATGCTTAAGGCCGATAGGCCAATTAAGCATTTGATTTCATCGATTATAATTATCTAACTGAAGCTACAAAACATTAACAGAAATCCAGGAATACAAAAATCTGAACGCTGGATAGCGTAAATTAAAAGAAATTCCCTTGTGGCCTTACACAAAATGGTTTAATACACCAAATTAGTGTCTGGCTTGGCTTTCACCTAGAAGACAACCTTTACCTTTTCTATTTGGATGAAATGAGTTGTCATTCCCCCTCCCAACTTTCTCAAGGATTACCCAGAGCAATCCAGTGTACAGGTCAAGAAATGCCTCAAAATCCCAAATTGAATGAAACCAATGGAACCCTGTTTAGCAGTAAGTGTAAGGTAATCCATAAACTCATCTCAACCATGTGATATCCAGCCATATTGGGCTATGAGGTAGTGGATAAAAGTTAAAACAAAAACTGCTTTGGCTCCACAGTGGTGACAAACCTTTAGACCCATTGACATAGCACACTTTGTGAACAAATCTCATCTTGCTGGTAAGTGCACAACTAAAAATTCCAAGTGCAATCAAATGTTCATCACAAATAAATTTATAAATAAAAATTCTCCTAACACAAAGTATGCCTTCATGCTTAGTGTGGATCTTTCTTCCAAAGTTCCATTTGGTGAATGCTTCCCACGGTGCTAAACAAAACAAAAATCTCTTTTTGGTCTCTTCGGTGGCATCAAATCTGCAATGTGGCTTGTTCTGTGGTTGGGATTTGTCTCTTATGGTTCGCATTTATTTCCAAGTGCATGGCAACAATCTTCCTCCATCAAAGTCTTTAGCACAAAACAGTTTCCTATAAGCAAATACCCTGCAATGGTTTGCATGGGCTTTTTTCTAAAGGGTGATCAAAAGGATTCAAAGAGACTTGGGGTTAGACATCCCATATCTCTATCAGCTGCCTCTCCATCAGTAAATAGGTGTAAATAATGCTATTAGCCTGTTTCAATCTTCCTATCATCTTGTGGTGGCAACCTTCACTACATTAGCACATTTAAAACATCTATATAAGCAATAATAAATGTCTTCGATACTCCATCTAGTACCCATTCCATAGTTGGATTTTCTTACCGTGCCATTGATCATCATTTCCAAAGTGTTCAAACTTCGGTGGCATCGAGCCAGATGGATTCAACCCTACAACAACTACAGCAGCGCAGCATTAATGGAAGACTCGATCAAATCTTGCAATGAGGTATACAAGCTCCTCATCTTTTCCATTCAAATGAACCATGCTACCATTCTTCTACATTCTCTCCAGAATCCATTGGTGTTACAAAAGCATCTACTTTGAAGGAATATCTTTAAAATTCTTAATCCGTTAAACAGATTGCTTGGACAGAACTTTGATCTCACTATTTGTAATAGATGCTATAGTTATCCTATCCGCTGGCTTGCATGAGCTTTGAGACTTGGAGTGTTGCAATGTCTTAGACCCTCCTCCGTATGCTGAAGTCTGTGATCTTGATAGTGTATGTGAGCTGATGAGCCTTCACCTTTCCTTTTCATATTCTCTGCCATCTTCAACCTGAAAAGAGCACGGATACCAATTAAGAACAATATAGATAAAGTATTCCTTACTGTCCTAAATGTAGCCTCCATATCATTCCTTAGATCAAGAAATGGCTGATTTTACTGGTGAAATGATGTTCTTTGTTATGATCCATATCTGATTTTGCTGATTTCATGTCTGATTTATTATGCTTCATGTCTGAGATATGTCTGATTTTCTTGTGTTTGACACCTGATTCTTACCTGTCTCTGGGCGTGGATTTTAGGAGCAGTTGGAAGTCACCTAAAGACTGATCAGAGAATTAGGACCTCATTGGAAGTCACCATGTGCTGGTTGGAGATTTAAGGTAGCACTGGTAGTGACATCCCCCCTTCTCAAATCGTTGGCATTTCTCATCAACTTGATCACTTGTAGGTTGAAACATTGGAATCATTCCAATCTCCAGCAGCACAAACACATTTTCAAGTCCTTGGGCGGGATTTTGAATGCCATTGACACTAACATGTAGAAGTCAGAACTTTGATATGTCACTGACAGTGATGCAAAGCTGATCGGAGTTTTGAATAGGCACTGACTGGAAATGGTCAGACCTTTGACAGGGCATTGATAGTCATCAAAAGGAGATCGGACATTTGGAGGAGCACTGACAAGCTCTTCAATAAGGTTGCGCTTTTCAATAGGCATTGACAATGCTTGCAATATGATCGTAGATTTAGCCCTTAGGTGGAAGTGAAAGCTTCCAACCTTGCCCCTTGCCTTCTGTAACACTTAATTATCACCCTTGATCATCCATTCAATCAACTTTGAAATTTGCTCTCTTCCACATATTTGATCAGATTTTTCAAGGCAAACTAGGAATTCACTCAGCATCGTTGGACTTTTTGGACCCTACTAGCAGTGGGTGGAGATTTTGGAAGGCACTGGAAATGATACCAAGGCAGGTCGGGGTTTTGGATGAGCACTGACTGGAAGTGGTCGGGCTCTTCATAGGGCACTGACTGTGGTCAAGGTTTTCACCCTTCACTGACAGTGACTCAAAAATATCAATTTTACTTGCTCAATCATGTCAATCTCTTCAAACATCAAGCACTCACCTCAAGGGATGGTCATTTAACCAAGTAAAAGACTTCCACACCTAGATCAAGCTTTTGAGCGGTCACAGGAAATGCTCCCAAGATAGTCCGACTTTTGGGAGGTCATAGGAAATGCTCTCCAGTAGCAGGTCGGGGTTTCAAGGGGTCACTGACAGTGCTAATGAGGAGGTCGGGGTTTTAGGGGGTCACTGATAGTGACCCAACTTGCTCAATTTTGTGAGTAGTAGCACTCACCTCACCGACTCCAAGGGTCCTTCATCAACATCAAATCTTTTTCCATGTTGTTTAAGCCTTCATCTTGCATCTATCATCTCAATTCTCATGATTGATCTTCATATTTGCAATCATTGTCTCCATCTTTGATGATGATGATCAAATAAAATGATCATCATATCGTTCAATGTCAAGCCTTTAGAGCTATCTAACCCCAATTCTACCTAAAAAGATAGACATGACCTGATTACTTCCTGGCAACATAAGATACCGTGTTCCCTCAAGTGCAAGGTTAATAGCTAAAGACACTACAACTAACCTAGAAAGCAAAAAAAGTGGGGGTCCTCGTTTGCAATGGGGCGATGTGTGAAATGGTCACAACATCTAGCACCACCTCAAATAAATGTTCCTGAACATTTCAAAGATAAAGACCCAATCCATACATAGAACCTCCGGAAAATTCGACTCAACCTATCAAAAGACTAGGAAACAAACTCAAGGTGGAAGAAGAATCTTGGACCAGATCAGGGCACTTAGTCTTTGATTACCCATGTGTGTGCAAATGCATTCATTTTGGCTCACAGGAATATTGTGACCCTCAGAATCCACCATGACTAGTTATGTGGTTTATCCTAACCCCAAAAGCATCCTAGATAGAGCCTCACTGCTAGCGAGCATCTACAGCCCCGACGAGGTTATCGTTGTAATCTCACAACTATTGCTCCATTGCCTGTTAGGCGTCCATAGCCCCAATGGAGTTATTTGCATGTTCCCAAAGCCAAATACTTCAATATTTCATTCTTTTCACTTTTTTCTTTTCTCTTAATTTTCTCTTTTCTTTCTCATTTTTTCTCTTTCTCATGATATTGCTTTCTTTTCACATACTTTCCACACTTTGGCTTGTAAGCAATGAAACACACTAGGGTTTGAGAATTACAATGGCGCTGAAGCAGGATTTTAGATTTTTTGCTAGCCACGACTTCACCTAAGAAACCACAATGACTTAGAGCAATAGATTAAGCGTGTAAATTATAGAAATCAGAAGATGTCGGTGTCAAGACACAACAAGTTATTCCCTTCTGATTCAAGTACAAGTCCTAACCATATGATGAAGTTGGAGAGGAACAACTTCGGATTCAAAGGCATTTCATCATGAATAGATATCTAGCAAATGGACCAAACATAAGATCCAAAATTTTGCTAGCGTGTGAGAGAACAACACAAACGCTTAACTCACAACTGAAGGCTCCCACTTAGGACACCTAAACTAAGCAAAACGTCTAACCAACGCAAACTAAACTACTTGAGCCACCTAAAAATCTTGAGTCAAATAACTCAAGGCAAATTAACAACCTGGCTCAATCAAAACATCTAAAGCATGCGAAAGGAAACCGACTCTAAGACTAAACTAAACTATATACAGGACTCCTAGAGTGGACACGACTCAAAAGAGCGACATATATACATGACTTCGCATGATTTCTCAGGATATGCAACAGGAACATGGTAATAGTGACGGTTCGGAGATGGGCAAACTCATCCATATACTTCGGGGAGCGGGCTTTCACAATGCGAATTTCGTATTCAAGTAACAATTCTCGCAAGATGATCAATTGTGGTAGTTCATTAGGTCCATGGTCTATCCAAATGCAAGTTGTTTACCCAAAACCCCCATAATCAAATTCATAATAACTTTCATAGCTAGGATTAAGGAAAGAGACAACCTGATGTTGCTCATGCTCTAATCAAAACGCTTTCTCCTCATTCACCAATGCATCGCCGGAAGAGAGACCATCGGCCGCTTCAGGAGGTTGCCATTGGTGATGGATCATTCCACTTGCATCCACAACATGTTGGTTCTCACTTGCTGGTTCTTCTTGAATCCTTAGGATTTGAGCTAGCGCAACCTCAAATTGCTCATCACTCTTTAACTTTTGTGGTGACAACATATTCATTGTCTTGCATAAACCAAGCATCCTTATGAAATTTCATAAGCATATCTTCAAAAATGAGAGTCTCCTTAAGTGATTGATCCTCAAAAATTTCCTCTGGTGATCACTCAAATGTTGACATTGATGGTAGTATCACCTCAAAGTACCCTTCGTTCTCTAGCTCCATTACTTCACTAATGCTTGAAGTTTCTTCTTTCAGTACGGCTTGAAGTATCTCATTTGACTCTTCCTCTTGTAGAAAGATTGAATACTCACCCAAGATGTCCTCCTCTTGAATAGTATAAAACTCAACTTCTTGTTCTTGAAATGATGAAGCATCAAGTGATAGTGAGTTATGATGACTCTTTACTCATTGCTACATCTTTGCTCTCAATCTCTTGGTAATCTTCACACGTATCCATGTTTTGTAGGACTTCATGCCTTGGTGTCTCCGCATATTGATCTTCCCTTACCATTTTCTTGGTGGATTGAACATCTTCCATTGCTTCTTCCACTTCCTTGGATACAAGGTAGGCAAAGCTATCACTCTCTGTAACACATTGACCATCAAGTTGAATCATGCTATCAGCTGGCCACTCTTCCAATAATGCTTTGAGAGGTCGAAGTTGATGATGAATCATGCTTCTTGCAGCAACTCGCTTGTCCTGGAACAATGTCGGCGGTGACTCCTCTTGCACTTCTTCTATGAGATCCTTGAGCACCCCTTCGAATAGCATGATGCTGATGATGTCTTTCAACGCCCCCTCGAATTGTTCTTCATACTTGGGCTCACTTTTGATAACTTGTAGTTCTCCATTCAACATCTCTATAGGATTGTCTTCCTCTCCAAGTAGGCTTGATATTTTTTGTAATTCATTCTCAAGGATCTCCTTTTGTAGCATGAAAGAAAATTCCTCAATGAATTCCTCCTCTTGCTTGATTGTTGAATCACTTTCTTCCTTGACTGTCGGATTGACACATTAATTATCATTTACCACTATCCCACGAGCTTTAACATTCTCAATTGTTTCCTCAACTTGCATTTCAACATACTCCTCTTTAGGTGCAAGGTATGGAAAGCTATCCACTACAATACATTGATTATTGGGTGGACTTATGTCATCGACTTGCAACTGCTTCCTTTACTGTCAAATGATGTAGCAATGCCTTGCTCATGTACTCTTCTATACTCGTCAGCTACAAGGTAGGCACTCCAAGCTCTATTCACAATACACTTGTCCCAAGATAGGATTGGCAATATGTACCGACATCTGGTTTAATTGATAATTTCTTTGCACCATGAGCAAGTGAATTCGAAGTGGGGTGCATTGTGAATCCTACACCATGATGGTAGCAATATACTTTCTAAGCACAATTCACCTTTGAGAACAAGCTGATTTTCGATCATCCCTATGAATCTTCAAAAAGGATCATTGCTCTTTGGGACACTGAAATTGCATGATTCTGCCTCTGGTTTGGGGACATCCCAAAAGATCTTTCCTTGTACTACCAATTCCACCCTGGACAAGAATGTCAAGCAATGTATTTCATTGTGTTCATTCGTTTCATGGATTCTACATTGCCTAGATGACGTAAACTCAGACAGATGGCATTGATGAAGCTGCGCATTCAGTCTCCACCAAAGTTGTAGAACATCAACCTGTTGATCATCTTGGCGATGCTACTGCCCTTCCATTGAGAAATCCTTTTTTTCTGATTTTTTTATTTTTCACTTTTTTTGGATTTTTGAATAAGAGAGATGTAGCAAATCTCAAATTAGACTTGAAAGCACAACTAGTTCCAGCTTGCGTGAAATGCTTCTTTCCTTTGTATGTCCAATTGACAACCCAACATTTTTTCCTTCTTCCTATGATAACTCTGTCAAGCGTTGAGGATGACTCTCCATTGATCTTCCATTGAATTCACCAGTTCAAGAGTTCGCATTCATGTATTCACTGTCATGCCCTCCCTCTAGCGCGAATTTTGTTGATGTGTTTTTTATGCACTATGCAACACAGAATAAAATACTAAGTATTCTATCCTCTCTATCTCCTCTTATGCTAAACTTCGTGATCATAGGAGGTGACTCCAAGGTTTCGAATGTCAGGTCTTGACGTGCTCTTGGATAGACTCAATGTGTTTGATGAGATATTACTGGAATCACAAGGGGACTCACGTTGAATCTTGAATGCTTGAATGTTGCTGGAACATGAAAATTACTTGACTTTAAAAAATAGCAAAATGATAAAGGGTTTGGAAAGGTAATCTAATCCTAGGAATGCAAGAGCGATGGACAATATTTGGTGAAACTCAACTAGACTTTGCTTTGCCATGCAAAGCAACAACTCTACAAAGTTTAGTGCAATCTCCTAAGGTAAGCGTATGATGTTCAAATCACTATCACAAACATAGACACCATCAAGATGGTACATATTGATGAAGAAATATCAATTGAAGTTAAGCTTGCCTAAATGAGTTCATTTGACTATGCAAGATACTTCACAATCAATGAAATATTAGTAGTATGAACATAAGAGCTTCATCATCAATCATGCACAAAGATCTTCCATCCATCTAATTATCATCATCTAACATGAGGATCCAGAAAGAAACCATACAATTATTTAGAAGAAACAATGCATGAAGAAGGTGGTGTACCCGGACCCTTGTATGGAGAAGGAACAACTCCGAGAAGCTAGAGCAAAAGTAGAACAAATGTTGCCAAAGGAAAACGAATAACCCTCAACACAACTGTAAATATGTCATTGCAATCAGAGTCAGAGATGAACATAATTCGACAAGTGCTACAAACAACCATACCCATCAAAGTGACAGACCTTCAAACTATGCCACAACTGAGAGTGGCAATTACCAACACAGTTAGTGATGACAAAGTCAGCCATAAACAATGTAAGTCACAAGAAGAACCAACGAGGAAACCACCATGTGAAGGGAATGAGGCCAATGATTCAATGTTGCTAACAATGAGCATCAGGAGGAAGTCGACAGTCGTCGCCAACTGTCATCAAGATGGAAATTATGGGGAGAAAATTGACAAACACCATCGTTGATGGAGGCTCGGGAGTAAATGTATTGCCAAAAGATACTTGGAAATGCCTCGAAAGACAAAAACTCTGGCCATTGACTTTCCACTTGGTAGGTGTTGACTAGCACAACATCAAGCCATTGGGGACATTGGTGGCACAAAAAGTAATGATTGGGACACAACAATTTATTTTTTGACTTTGTATTCATCCCATTGGAGAAGAAGACATATGACGCACTCCTCGAGAGGGGATGGTTGATTACTGCCAAGGTGAATCATCATTGGAAGCGGAGCACAATTTGCACTGAGTAAAGGGAGGAAGTACGTCATCAACCTAACGAATCAGGTAGTGAGCAAGGAACTGGCATCCTTCGAATTGGAGTTCGAAATCGAGGAGTCAAGTATGGATAAGGAAAGACATGGAACCCAATAATGAAGGGGTGCTTGAGTTGGAAGACTATTTTGAAGATGAGACAAGTTCCCTAAACGAGCTATTCCATTGGCAAATAGAGGACTACGAGGTATTTCCGCTAACGTGTAATTTTATTGAAGCTTTTACAACTATCAATGAAGAGCAATCGATGGAAAATGATTTTATAAAGATGGACAATTCATGTGTGTGGGATTTTGGGTTGCAAAAGACAACAATTACAACAAAGGCATCTGATTGTACAAAAGAATGCAAAACTACAAATGGCACAAGTAGACTACGGTGACATCTATCAAGTGAGAGAGTATGACACTCAAAATTGGTATGGCGATAGAAACTTGGTAGCTATAATGTCCTAATTTTTTAGGCCCTCTTGTAGTACAGCTAGTGTTGGTCTCTTGGTTTGTGCCAACATATTCAGTGGAGTATTTTGATGCTGCAAGTGTTCAGACGGGTTAGTGGAGATGAATGACACTTTCTGGGGTGTTTTTGGACAACTTGTCCAAGTCTTACTATTTTTAGCGTCAATTCTGATATCGATTGGTTGGTTGGGTGACTTGCTATTTTTAGTATGTTACTATTTTAAACAATAATAGTAACCGCCATTTTTGGCAGTTGGTCATGGCTTCAATCTCCTCTCAACTTTAGCATGCAACATCTTTAGTTTCAGAGCTTGAATAGTTGGGCCTATGTTTAGCATATTACTATTTATAGTAAATGCTATTTGGGGGAACTGGCCTCAAACTCAACTTCAATTCTCCAGTTGGTTCATGGATTGCCTTCTAGGGATTTTTCAGAGGGTTTGATAGACACTTACTATTTTAAGTAAGTCATTGGCATGATGAAGTCCAACCTTACTATTTGTAAGGCATTAGGATGATCTAGCACACCTTGGTGATCTTTCAGGAAATAGCAAAATTATCAAAAGATTATTATTTTGGCTTATATTAATGATTGGAGGATTAATTTAATTATTATTAAAGATGAATGCTTTAATAATATTAAATTAAACTAAATGTTATTAAAAGGGGTATTAAATGCTAAGGCATTTAATAATTTAATTAAGCCAATGTATTTAACTAACTTGGGTGCCCATCATCAAGATATTAAGTTATATAAAAAATAAAATATTTAATTTTCTTTTTAATAATTAAAAAGGCACATAGAAAATCATGCCCTTTGAGGAAGATATAAAAAGCTATTCCTCATTCATTTATTAAGATTACTTTTTAAAGAATTGGACAAATTGTGAGCAAGGGTTTGCTACAATTTCAAGAATCTAGGAGCAAAAACTCCCAAAAGTTTAAATGCTTATAGGTGTGGAACATCATCCAAGAGCATTGATTTCAGGAGGCTTCGTTCAGGGGCTTCAATTGAGCTTAATTACATAGAATTTGATAGAAGATTCAAAAGTATATCTAGGGATTACTAATCTACAAGTTGAAAGCATTCTAAAGGGCATATTTGAATAGTTATTGCACACATTTTAAGAGGAATATCATTTCAACTTTCAGCCGACCAATTTGAGGGTTTCAAGAGGAAGTGTGTGGCTTTCCTATGGCATGTTTCATCATTTTCCAGAATTGTGATTATTGCTTGTAGTTGGTCAACAAATATTATCGGCAAATAATATATTATTGATTGCCAAGCAATTTAAGTATGTTTATATTTAATTAATTTAATTTCGGCAAACAAGGGTTTAACAGTAAAATTTGTTGTTTAAAAATAAAATAGTTAGATTGCAATTCATAGTTTATTTCTAGCATTATATTTCTATTCTGAAAACATGAAATCAAAAAATAAAGAGCAATTAAAACAGAAGTCAAAAAATATCCCTCAATCAGAAAATTAAAACTTTAGATCAAGGGGGGGTATTATAGTAGCGTATGTTTCCCTCCCTAATGTACGACAACTATTTAGTCGCAATGTAAGGAATTCCAAGTTTTTTATAGTATGGCAGCTCAATGCACAAGTTTTGGTTGGGCAACTCCAGATCCAAACCATACAATGGCAACATAATTGCAAGGTACGATGACCCTTGGTTGTACGACACCTCCCAACCATATGTAAAAGGCTTCCACCCCTTAAAGATGAACTGAGATACCCCAGTATTGAAAAACAGGCCTATGCATTGGTAAAGGCCATCAAAAAGTTTAGACACTATATCCTGAGAAGTAAAGTTTTTGCCATCGTCTCCGATGCGGCTGTCAAAACACTCCTGATGCATGTAAATGATGTTCGATTCTCAATTCAATATGCAAGATATATTCTAGTTTATATTTTCTTGATCTATGTATTATCTATTTATATGATAAATCTGATTATCTTCTTTTGTATGGCAGGTGAGAGGAGCATTTATTGATTTTCGATGTCCTTCTCACAAATATCGATTGATATATATATGCAAGAGGGGAGGATCAAGCAATGCCTTGACTGGTCATGTCTTTTAGACATGACCGATCAAGACACTACTTGATCGCACCCTTTGACTTTATAATTACCAATCGGTGTATACATTAATCAACAGCCCGATACAAATCGAGGTCTACGTAACTTATTAGTTAACACCAATCGGTGTCTACATAACTTGTTAATTAACACCAATCGGTGTATGCTTTGCCACCCGATACAATCAGTTAATCCCGATAACCATCATTAGTTTACTGTCAATAAATCAACCGATATAAATCGGGATACTTGGTTAGCCCGATAATAATCGGTGATCACAATTATAATGCAAACCGATGTTAATCAGTATACTATGCTATGATATGATTATCGATAGTTTGAACATTGATCGAACTAAGTAGATTGAACATATACAAATGAAGAATGATCATCAAATGAAAGAACAACAGCTTGAAGTTTTTCCTAATAGTTTATCGATAGGATAAATGATCGAATGAGAGACTTCATTTATCTCTCATTCAATCATTTATCTTACCGAAGCTATCATGCATTAGCAATGCAAAATGAGCTAGGAGAGAGAAGAGGAAAGTGGGTCGCCGCTATCCAAGAGTATGATATTGAATTGCAGCCAATGAAGCTAGTTTGCAGACAAGCTTTAGCTCAAACTGTGGCTATTGAAGGACCTAGCCTTGTGCAAGAAACATATGTTCTAACTGACACCTCTCCAGAGGAATGGTATCATGATATCATCTCATATTTATTAAATCACGTTTATCCTAATCAAATGAACCCAACACAGAAGCAAGCTTTTAGGCTCAAATGTCAATGTTACATGCTTCAAGGATCAGTTCTTTACAGAAAGAATCACGAAGGGATTTATCTAAGGTGTGTTGGAAATGATGAAGCTAAGAGAATCATTGAACATTTCCACTCCAAATTTGGCATAGGCCATGGAGGAAGTCAGGTGACAGCTCACCAAATCTTGAGGGTAGGATACTATTGGCCTTTTGTTTTCAAAGATGCATATGAACATGTCAAGACTTGTCACACCTACTAGATGAATGCAACTCAAGAAAAGAATCATGCAATGCCACTACAACTTATCACAGAAGTGAAACCATTTGCAATGTGGGGCCTTGATTTTATTGGCAATATAAACCCACCATCATCAGCACAACATAAGTACATTTTAACTGCAACCAACTGTTGCACTAGATGGTCTGAAGCACAAGCATTGAAGAATTGCACGACAAATGCAATTATCAAGTTCCTAAAATAACATGTTATCATGAGATTTGGATGTCATAATGCTCTAGTATGTGATAATGGTTCAGCATTCACTTACTTAAAGTTCTCAAACTGGTCATTTGACTATGGGATCACCCTGAAGTTTTCATCGAATTATTACCCCCAGGGTAATGGGTTGGCAGAGTCCATGAATAAGAATTTACTCAATGTCATCAAGAAGCTACTAGAGAAAAATCCAAGAGACTAGCATACTCAACTCAGGTTCGCTCTATGGGCAGACAAAACAAGAGCGAATAAATCTTTGAGAAATTCTCCTTATCAGCCTATGGACAAGACCATGTTTTCCCAATACAACTAAGGATTCCAACACTTAGATTCATGCAAGAGTACCTAGACTCGGAAGAAAGAGTTCAAATTCACCTGACACGGATCCTATTACTAGAAGAATTGAGAGATCAAGCTCTCGAAAATTTTGCAAAACATCAAGGGGTTGTCAAACAATGGTTTGATAGATGTGCCACAGTGAAAGCCTTTAGAATCTCCGATCTAGTCCTCTATTGGGACAAAGCTCATGAGAGGAGAGGGGACCATGATAAATTTGACAACCTGTGGACAGGACCATACCAAATTTTTGAGATACTTGGAGAAAATGCATTCAAGTTAAAAACCTTGACAAGAGAAGATATTCCATTGCGCGTCAACGAGCAGTACCTGAAACATTATTTCAAACCCTGAGTCCTTTGATGGGACTAGTTTGTACATAGTTAGAATAGTTTCTTTTGAGTTTTGGTTTAGTTGTTTTGCTTTGTTAGTTTAGTTGTTTTCTTAGTTTAGTTTGTTTTCACTTTCTTAGATTAGTTTGCTTGCTTAGTTTGTTTAGTTTGCTTTGTTTGCTTAGTTTAGTTTTTTGAATAACAAGGATTCCCATTTATGAGAAGAGCGATGTTGCTTACACGCACACTTCTGGTGTACACTACTACATCATGTCTGGGATATTCCTTAGATAAATATTTGTGGAGAATCTTAGAATCCTAGATTAATTGTTTCTAAAGTATATTTAAGTTAAGATTAGTACTTGACTAGAAAGGGAATCATCTATTGTATCTTGACACTGAGTCTTTCAATTATTATATCATTTACAGTTAAATGAATTCTTTGAGTCAATATAGTCTCCCAAGTGAAGTCATGGCAACACAAAAAGAAAATCACCAAAAGTCTTACTTCAGCGCCACTATAATAACTCAAGCCCATGCGAGCTTCATTGCTTGCGAGCCAAAGTGTGGAAATATGTGAAAAGAAAAGAATATCAAAAATGAATGAAAAAGAAAAAAATGAAAAATCAAAACATTTGGCTTTGGGTGTGCGGAAATCTCTATAGGTGTACCCTCATTATCAAAAATTAAATCGCCGGAAGTAGAGTAATCTTCGTGAGATTATAGAGATAACCTTGTCAGGGCTATGGACACTCGCTGGCAGCAAGGCTCTATCCAACGATGCTTTTGGAGTTAAGACAAAACACACACAACTGCATGATTTGCCATGATGGACCCAAAGAGTCATATTGGTCTTAAGAGACGGGAATGAATGCATATGCACACACTTATAACTGAAGGATGAAAGAGCTTGATACAGTTTAGGATTCCTCTTCCTTTTCGAGTACCCTTCTTAGCCAGCTGGTAAGTTAGTTTTGATTAATCTAAGATTCTGAATTTGAAATGGATTCTATCTTTGGAATGTTCAGGAACATTCCTCAAGTAGAGTCGCTAGATGTTGTGACCTATTTCACACATCGCCCCATCGCTGATGGGGACCCCTTGTTTTTGCTTTTTAGAGTTTTGTCCTAGCTCTGCAATTTCGCAAGTCCATTTTCTTTGAGAGTTTTGAGTTAGAGTTTTGAAGTCATCCTAAGCCAAGTTGAGAAGTCATGCTCAGAATCACATTTGAAAGTTGTCAAAGTGCTTAGAAAGTCTAAAGGAAGAGAATCGTAATTGCTTTGGGTCATTTCTGACAACTTTCTATTTTTTGGAATTTCTGCTTTTTTGCTTTTTTGAAAGTGGAACCTGAGTTTTGTTCCTCAAGTCATTTGATCACTGCCCATGTTGTTATAATTTGAAAATCTTGTCTCTAAGTACAAAAAGCAGGGCTTTGTTTTTCTCCCTTTTTTCTGGAATCAGGGTTTTGATCTTCGGGCTATATCATTACTGCCCATGTCTTCAGATTCGAAAATTTTGCTGCCAAGTGCAAAAAGTAGGCTTTTGCTTTTTCTGCTTTTTTTTTCGGAATTAGGGTTTTGATCCTCAAGCCATATTATTGTTATCCATGTTCTCAGAATTGAAAATTTTGGTCTCTAAGTGTAAAAAGCAAAGAGGAAACCCTAATTAGGGTTTTGTTCTAGAAGGTTAGCCATATGATCAGTGCCCATTTCCTCATATTTGAAAAATTATGTCTTTAAGGGTAAAAAGCAAAGTAAAACCCTAATTAGGGTTTTTGTTCCACATGATCCAGGTATGAACATGGCAGGTCAAAGATGGACATGACAATTTGAATGAAGATGTTTTGAAGAAAAAGTGGCATGAAGATGAAAAATCGTCCAAAGGAAGACCAAGTTTGACCAGTCAAGCACATGAAAGAATGGCAGACAAAGGGTAAAGTTCGCTCGATATCTTCAAACTCCGCCCAAGCCAAGGATGGCTAAGGTTAAGAAGAGATGGCAAGGCAAAGTGGAAACATGTCCAAGCTTCTCCAAACCCCACCTTGTCCATGGAAGAGTGAAGTCCGCCTTGGAGGATTGCCTAAGCATATGCCAAGTCTGCCTTGGCAAGGTAAACCTGAAGTCCGACTTAGCCAAAGGAAAGATGTCCAAGCATCAACAAACTCCTACCTTCAGTTGAGAAACTCATGGCAAGAGTCAATTAAACTCCTACCTTTGGTTAAAGTTAAGTTAGCAACAAGGAAAGGCTCAAGTCCGCCTTGGCTAAGCATCATCCAAGTCCGCCAAGGAAGAATTGGAAAAGCATGGCATGACTTCTTCAAAGTTTGCCTTGTCCAAAGACATGCCAAGTCCGCCTTGGCAAAGCATACACAAAGTCCACCCAAGGTGGATGATAAAAGGCGCATGGAAGGTGGCACAAGCAACATGAAGTTTGCCTAGATGAATGTCCAAACATCATCCAAGTCCACCTAGGCACAAGTTCGACTAAAGCACAAGACAAAGCATGTCCAAAGACATTGAAAGTCCATCGAGGATTAAAGCACAAACATAAGTTGGCAAGGCTTCTTCTAACTCCGCCATGAAGAAAAGCAAGGTAAGGTTTGAGAGGTAGATAAGAAGTTGGCTAAGGAACCTTAAACTCCGCCCATGTCCAATCATACTCCAAGTCCGCCAAAAGGAGAGGAATAAAACACAAAGGAAACTTGTCCAAGCTCCTTCCAAGTCCACCCTATGCATAATGTCTAGATTCCTTCCAAGTCCATCCTATACACATGATGATATCAAGTTGGCAAGGCACTAACAAAGTCCACCATGTGCCAAAGGAGGTTGAAGTTCGCCCATGAGATGAAAAGCATGAAGTCCGCCTTGGCATATAACCTTCCAAGTCCGCCTAGAGATGGCATAAGGAAGAGAAAATCAAAGCAAGACAAGGTTGGGAAGGACATGGCCAAGAACAAATGAAGTCCGCCCAAGGAGATACAAGACATGAAAGAAAGTAAAACAAAAGAAAAGAATGTCTCGTGCCTAGCAAAGTCTGCCTAGGCAAGGAAAGGTGGTGGTTTGGCATGGTAAAAAAGAAAACAATAAAATTTTGCCAATGTAAATTGATCAAACACAAGTTGTCCAAGATGAATTACAATGCTCACCAAGAAAGACAAGACATTGGCTAAAGCACACTTTGAAGAGAAAATAAAATTTTGCCAAAATAAATTGTCCAAACACTTTGGAAGTTCGATCAAACATAAGTTGGCAAGACTTAGACATTCCAAATTTGTCTAGGCATAAATGGAATATGTGAAGATGCCTAAGCCAGACATAAAAATTCGCCCAAGACTTAGATATTAGACATTAAAATCATCTTGCCATGATGAAAGAAAAATGGCTAAAGAAAATACAAATTTGAGAAAAATTGCACATGAAATCAAGGGTCAATCAACGAACAGGTTGGAAAATAAAATTTGACACATGCAGTATTTTTAATTATTTTCCAACACTTGGAATTATTTTAGAGGGGAAAATAACTCCAGCACTTAGAAATATTTTCAAAAATTCAAGAATTTTGGAAATTAAAATAAAGTTCTAGAAGATTCCTTAGTTAAGGATAAATTTGAGAGAGAAATTAAACTTTCCATTTTGGAAAGATTTAAAACATTAAAACACAAAAAAATAATTAAAAATTAGAAAAAAAACAAAGAAGAAGCTTCTAAGTTTTAAAACCTTAAACTCTATATATTTTCAACCAATCACTTTCAAATTCATTATTCAAGTTGAGAATTTGGAGAGCAATTGAGAAGAAATTATCTCTCAAATTTTGTGGAAATTAATTTTTTGAAGAGAAATTTCGAAGAAGTAAAATTCTTCTAAGTGTTGGAAGTCAGGAAATTAAGTGTTTTTTTCTAATTTTAAGATAGACTTTCAGAATTGAAGGTGAATTTCAGTCACAAAGATCAATTTCTAAGGCACAAAATCAGAAATTGAGTGAATTTTTCTATTATCCTTTCTTATTTCTCTCAAATTCATCAATTTCTAGACCAAATTCTCCACTTTTAGTCTTCTTTTTTGCAGAAATTTAGCTTTTTGACGAGCTGAAAGCGAAATTTTCAAGAAAAAAGGGTCTAAAATCAAAATTAGAATCAGCAAGTTATCTCGAAAATAATATTGAATTTTTATGTGTTATGCAGGTTAATGACCACCAAAGGAGCACCTTCCAGAAAAGCACCAATGAAGTTTGCCAGTAAAGGAGTTCAACAAGAATCCAAAATCAAATCCAAATAGAAGAATATCACAGACACTGACTTTGGGCATGAGGATTTAGAAGAATTCAAAAAGAGAATGTACGGTCATGATGGACACCCACTGACACCCATTGCTTGCCGAATGATGAGAAATGGTATCGTCCAAGTAGCTGGATTTCCTCTATCTAAACAATGTGTTGAGCTAATGGTTGAGTGTGCTAGACACTATAATACATAGTCAAGAGAGATCATTGCACCTGATGGGAGAGTTTTATCTAATCTTTTAGAGTTGTCCATTCAAGAAATGTTTGGAATTCCAGACTACAATAAAACCTCCTACAAGACCAAAGAAGATACCCAAAAGATTTATATGCATAGTCTGAACTCTATGTGGCAAATGTTAACAAATCATGGTTGGAAAAGAAAAGACCCCAAGGGAAAGTGCCAAAGATCCTGCTATGCCCATACTTCAAGGAAGAATATGGTGACATTATCTTATTGTTGAATAGAGTAATGGGCAGCCCTAAGGGTGTGCCATTTGAGACATGGATGTATTACTTCATAGATGAAATTACCTCGGGAGTCCGGATGTTCAAATAGTCCCACATAATCAGCAACAACCTTCATGAACAATTGATAAATTTGGAGAGGACAAAGTCATTCTACATGAGCTCCTACATTATCTACCTGTTGGCTAGTACTTATAGATATTTTAAATTGATCTATAGAGGTGTGGTTGGTAATGGTGAAGGTAGTACTTATAGATATTTTAAATTGATCTATAGAGGCATAGTTGGTAATGGTGAAGGTGAATTTAAATCTTATGATTGTTACCCGTAGCTGCAGCTTAAGGAGAAGAGCTATCGAGCACATGATGCATTCCTAATGTACATCAAAAGAACATTGCAAGGAGGAACTCACCAAAGGTTATCTCCTGAAGCCAAAAGTTTGATCAGCAAGTATGGATCCTGGTTTATCCAGTTTCCAAAATTTACATACATAAGAGTCCAAGGTTTTGACGGCCATCTATATTGACTTCCGATCTACCCAACCAACAGGATGGTTCTACTTGAAGTTCTCAGGCAACTTGAAACATATCAGAGCTTCAAAAGAATAAGGCAAAATGTAACAATTACCTTTCCATTCTTTATTGGAAATATGGAGGAGTCTTTTCTGACAACACAGGCAGTTGAAAGTGTCAGGCTAAAAATGCAGTGGTATCCCTTTACATTCTACCGATCCAGAGCTAATTTTGATCCTCACGGTAATATTGGATGAGTGAATGGAGAAAGATTTAGACATAGAGCAGACATAGAAGATTTTTGGGCAAATGCTACAGATGAGTTTGACATCAGGAAAAGACTATTTTCAATACTACAAGTAAACTTGATCAGAACAACTGAACCTTTCCTTGTACCAGATTAGCTGGAAGATAATGCAGAATATACTCAGCCTGACTTTGATGAGCATGCGCCTCTTTCTCCTATCAAATGGTCAGAGCCAGAGCATGCAGACTTGACCACCCTAATACGGCCACTTATGAAATATTCCAGGTCGTGGATTGATCAATAGTGTCATAAATTAAGACAGGGAAATATAATCTTGACTTATGACCTGATGGGTGTAGCAGAAGGATATTCTTCAAATGAGGAAGCAACTCAAAGTGCCAAACCAATTGAAGGTGCTAAAAAGAAGGGGAAGGTAGTTGTGAATGAAGGACCTTCTCAGAAGAAGCAAAGGATAGAACCATCTCGTTCTGCCACATCTAAGAATGAAAACTATATATTAACTGTTCATGAATCATTGGCTGAAATAAAGATTCCTTCTCCAGTTCATGAAGAAAACATAGAATTAATCCATCAAGAAGATGAGCAGCCTCCATCTCCTATCGGCACAAAAGTAGAGGAGGCAGACAATGAAATGGATTTTGAAGAAGGTGAATTTCAAGAAGGAATGATTTCCACTCTTCGAGGTATCGCATGTGAAGAAGGCGATCAGGAAGTGGAAGGCATTGAGCAGCCCACTCTTTCTGATTGGCTGAAGGAGAGATTGAAAGAAAAGACACAAGAAATAGAAGTTCAAGAAGAAGATGATATGGCATATTTCTTGGCCAGATTAGAACAGGTTGCCACAAAGAAGCTAGCCAAAAGGTTTTCCACCATCCAGAGACATGAAGCCGCTTGCAGGATAGTGCAGATTGTTCCAAAGGTAGATAAGGCAAAAAGGAGACATTGCTTCTCATGAGTATGAAATCACTACATTCAATTTGGGACCAACTACCAATAAGCAGGAAGCTGAAGATTTGGATAATTCAATTGGTTCCATGAAGGCAAGACTAGGCAAAGAAGTAGAAAAAAAGAAGGAATATAAGAAAGAAGTTGAGAGACTGAGGGATTACATTCAACATTTGACTACTAAGCCACTTGATCAAGCAAATCCAGAAGCTCCTCCACTTTTGAATTCATGAGAAACAGGTAGAAGTTCTAAGGAAGAAGCAGTGACAGCCAGAGCGACTAAGGCATGGATGGAAAGCGTAGAAGAGGCAGCCACATTTGCGGAAAGGTTAGCATTGACATATGGACAAACCTCCTCTTTACTCTCCAGGATTGCAAGCATGGCAGAAGCATGGGCTGACCTTCAAGACATTCAAGAAAGAATCATTCCCTACGTTAGAGTGTTGAAAGGAATGTCAAAGCAAGAGTTAGTTGATGGAAGTATAATTGAAGCAATAGCGGCATATGATTTTAGCGGTTGGCACTGGACATTGGTTGCACGCAATGAATGTTGGCATTGTGTTGTCATTGATGTCAACAGGTATGGCATGGCAATCGGTATGGGAGATTATTGGTATAGTTGTCATTGATGTCAACTAGTATAGCAAGTTATCGGTAAGAAGAGACTGTCAACCAGCAATGTGGTCATTAGGATCACCGGTACACAAGTTAGTAATTGACTTGTGTTGAAGACATAAGTATTGGAGACCGGTATTGTATGATAACCGGTATGTTATGTGTTGGCAATGTGTGGTTGCCAACCGGCAAGCATATGACCAGTAAGTTAGCAGGGTGAGCTAATGAAGATGTGCAGAACCAGTATACAGGTTGAGGTCATATCAGTGCAATGCCGGAAGAAGAATGAGTGACAAGGATCTACTCCTACCGGTAAGTGGTAATTTTGAACTTATCTTCCAATATGCATGGAATGCATCATAACCCTCTGAGATAAGACAAATTGTAGAAGGCAGATGATTGAAGGCTCACACCAAATCAACCCGTGAAACACAAGGATGCCTCAGGTGCATGAAATTAGAGATGTGCACTGGATCAGCAAGAGTTGGCATGTTGTGCCACTAGGACAGAAAAGTGAGAGTAAAGAAGTGATGGGTTTGTCACTTTGACAAACTGATTGAGATGATGTCTAGGCTGATGAAGAAGAAGGCAAGGTCGAGCAGCTGCAAACAGAGAATGCAATCGGAATGCAGATGCCTCAGATGGAAACAGTTGAAGGTTGATGAAATAATGTCATCAAGGTGCCTACCGGTGAGTATGTGAATCGGTAAGAGGGCAAAGAGGCTAAGTGATGAGCTCCTACCTGATGAAGATGAGCATGTGGTGGATCGATATGTTTGGTGACCAGCAAAGGTGTTCCATCGGCAGAGCTGCCAAGTGCAGGCTTGAAGGTTGACCAGTTAAGGTATAATCGACAAGGTTAGAAAATCGGTAGATGAAGCACCGATATTGTGTGTTGGTCGATGACAGAGTCTAAACCGACATGGTGACCGATATGAGGTGCATGCCGACGATGATGACATGTAGGACACAGGTGTCATGCATGTTGTGGTCGGTGAAGTGTGAGTCGGTGAGGTAGTTGTCGATTGAGTCTGCATTTATGGTTCACCCCAAAGATCACAGGTGTGTTGCAGGGGTTTGCAGCTCGAGATCAAATGAACAGAGGAGATCTAGGACACACTGATCGTGCAGACAGAGTAAGTGAAGGAAACCGCATCATGCACGCTAATCGATAAATCACAAGGCCGACATATCAGGACACAGGTTGTCGTGTTTGCTAAATATGGCAAACGTGTTTTGAATGCAACGAGATTGGCGAAGTTGATTGATCCTTTGCAGGTGGTCAATCTTTGGAAGGAGATCTGATTGGATTTGGTTTGCCTCGAGGTCGATGAAGGAACCCTAGCATGCCAGAAGTTTGAATGTCGTTTTGGCGGGAATGCATAGTATAAATATGTAGATCAAAGACCAGATATGTTGTTGCTACACAAGAGAGTGATGCTGGTGAAGTGAGTGCAATTAGAGTATTAACCAGTCAAAGAGTCCATCAACAATCACAGAGGTGACTGAGTGGTTGAGAGAGAACTGGTTAGAAGCGTGCAACTGACAAGGGTAAAGCAACCGACAGACTAAGCCTGACAGTGGTGTAAACCGGTAAGAAGGTAGTTGTAGTGTGCAGAGGAGAGCAGAGAGAAAGTGAGAAGAGGTACAGGTTCAACCGACAAAGGAATCAGACAAGATTGAACCTGCAAAGAAGAGACAAAGAAGATCAGAGAGCAGGGTTTAAACTAGCAAGTGGAATAACTGGCAAGCTGAGAACCCGTAGTGATCAGAGAGCAGAGTACCGACAAAGAAGAGGAAGGACTGAACCAGTAAGGTTGCAACTAAGAGTGAAGGAGAGGAGGATTTGAGTGAGCAGAGAACCGGTAGAGAGCAGAGCAGAGGAAGACCGGTTGAGAAGAGTAAAACCGGAAGAGAAGTTGTAGAGGTTACAGAACACATTTGTAACCAAGCTATCACTTTTGTATTGATAAATGATATTGTAATCATTGAGTTGGAGCTCGGTGCAGGGGTTGACGCTCCTTGGGTTGGTGCCCTAAAATCAGGGGTTGGTGCTCCTTTGGTTGGTGCCCTAAATAGGGGGTTGGTGCCCTAAAGCAGGGGTGGTGCTCTTTGGGTTGGTGCCCTAAATGTTGTAACCAATGTTTTCATTGTGAGGCTAGATTGGAGCAATAGACTCTAGCAGCATTTCTCACCGAGTTTTTTCCCATGTTGGGTTTTCCTCGTACATCTGGTGTTAAGTGATGTTCCTTTTGTGTGTGGTTGCATTTGTGTCATCCTCCTATCTCACTAGTATGTTTTCTTTGTGTTAGATCTGCTAATCGGTATTCACACTCTTAGGATTAAAAGGTTAAAGTTTGGAAATCACCGATTCACCCCCCCTCTCAGTGGCATCTTGTGTTCAACAATGAAGTCTTGGAGAAAGCGAAGGCAAATGCTGACAGAGAAGAGGAGCAGATAAAAGGAATTCAAGACAAGGTTTACCTTGTAGCTACAGAGGTACTTGAAAAAGACACTATCCGAGAAAAGAATATGAAGTCAGAAAATCTAAAAACCAAGACACAAAAAATCTTCTCCACCGAACCAGTCCTGAGGCAAAATTTGTCTAAGGCATCGAACCTCCTATCCATTAGAGATGCTTTCCAAAAACAAGAATTAGATTGGGAAATCACTTTTGTTGTATGTGCAAATGATTCGAAAGGATTAGAATTCAGAGTCGGCATGCTGCCACATGTCATGATAGAAGAGGTTGATTAGATTGTATCCAAGTTCATTGAATTTTCTGCTTCTCAACAAGAGAAGAGGGTGCAATCCTAAAAAATAGCACCTCGTACCACTTGGCTTACATGCACTAGATATTGATTTTATTTTGGGAAACTCTATTTAGGGTTAGGTTGTCTTAATCTTGACCGTTAATCTTAGATTGATCTCGGCATTTCATTTTTCTTTCAAAACTCTATATAAACTCACTCTCTCATTTCATTTCAGTGTGGAGAGATTTATGAAATTGTTGCGTAGAGCTACTTGGATAATAAAAAGTTCATTATCAGTATTGTTTTGAAGTCTTATTTGTTATCAAGTGGTTGCATGGTTGCATATTTTCTTCAACACTTAGAATAAATTTGCTTTAAGTAATTTGCTTTGAAGTTAGATGAATGAAGGATTGATAGTTTAGATTGGTGAAATTTTGCTCATACTTTTGTTGGATGGATGATTTTCATTCAATGTGTAAAGTTAGCCTGAGCTTTTGATGTGGATGCTTAACTTCTACTTTGAGCAATATTGTTCAATTGTTGGTATTATTCAGAAGTGTGAAAATATTAAGCACAACCCTAGAAGATTGCACACGCTTTGCATAGTTGTCCAAGTGTGGGGAAACAGAGTGTCGTTACCAATTTCACCCAGTCTTTACTGTCTCTTGAGCTCATAGGAATAGCTTAGAAGTAGTTAGAATTCCTAAACCCTTATCCTTTCTTATCCTTTTTTGAAATCCCAAATCAGGAAATCCAAAAACAAAGAGCAGCTATTGATAAATTCGCCCAAGTCCAGCTTATGAATGATACTAGTTGATAAGCGTAAGTCCCCCTTTGTATTTCAGCACACACTATCCAAGAAGCTATCCACATAAAGTCGCTCATTCACACATATAGACCTTGGAGTCGCCTTGTGGTCTTTCTCGCAATCTTGGCACAAGTAGTGATTTTGTTCAAGAGAGGATAGATTATGCTTGGATATTGTATTCTAATGTTTGGTATATGATAAAACGTACACCAACAGGTACCAGAAAATGTAGATCTAGATGTACTTTGTTGATGTTTAGTTTTGCAAAATCAAAGAACAAAGAGACCCTGATTACAGATCAGATGAGAGCTTTATGTTTTTCTGTCTCTGTAACACCTTCAAATGGATCATATTGTTGTCACAGATGTCCTTACTTATTAGAAAGAAGGATAATGAAATTATATATATCTCCACAAATGACCAAAGTAATTCAAATGGACTCATACAAGTTACAATAGATAAGAAGTTAAGAGAACACTTGGCAAAAGATGATTTGTACTTGTAAGGATAAATTTAAATGACTTCAAATAAAGAAGTTGTTCCAACTTGAGATGTATGGATTTTCTATTAATTCATTTGGTTATTAACTTATTCATGAATCAAATACCTGAAGCTTATGCAATTTCGAGAGGAATGAGATAATCAATTAATATAGCCAATGGAATATCCAGAAGCATCAGTTCTGAAATCTGTAAATTTGTATAATGGCCTTTATTGGGGACAATGGGGAGTATTTCAGCTGAATCTTTGCATCATTCCTTGCACTCAAACATCTAGTGGACAATTTTGCAGCCTTGAAAATATCTTACTTCTGTTAAGAATCAGCAATATATTTGGACAAGTTGAAATTTTTTAAATTTTGAAGTTTGGTTTTCTTTTGTGCATTTTTTTTATTTTCGAAGAACTGAATGCAAGAAACAATTATTTATTTAAAAACGTTACAGCTTGAAACCAAATAAAACTACCAGCATATAGACACAATGCAATAAATAAAACTTGCAGAAAACCTTATTTGAACTCAAGAAATGACTTATATGAATTTTGGAGGTGCAACAATGCAACATAGAGACATCTGGAAGAATTCAACAGGATTGAATGGTATTAGGGCGCATATTCAGGAAGATAAATAGAAACTAACAGAAAGAGTGCACATTTTCATCAACATATTTACCCTTAACATGATGGATATTTAATTAGCAACAAAAAATCATGAAGGCACAGGTCAGAAGCTACTGTAAAACTTAGAAGTTGAAAATTATTATATCAATGGTCATTCAGCATCAACAGATATTAAACAAAAATAGCAATTTCATCATTTTTCACCTCAGCAAAAGAAAGAAGACCGGCACCCCAATTCTGGAGTAAACCAGCAAGATCGTCGCCAACCTTAACATCAGCTCTGCTACAAGCATGTGCATATGCCCTAAAGGCTTGTTCATAGAACTGTGTAGCTGAAGTCCAACTTTGGTTAACTTCCATCGTGGTAGAATTCAAGAGCACATAAGCAAGTTCAGCTCTTTTTATACAACAATCACCAAAGTTTGTGAGCAGCTCTACATCCTCAGGATCCAATGTGAGTGCTCCAGAGTACATATTCTGCAACAAAAACTAGATCATGAATAACGCCAAACTTGCAATATAATTAATTTTTCAGCCTTGTTCACAATTTCAATCACGTACATTACAGTGCATTATACACAGCTGAGATCATCTACTCTTTCAATGCAGTCTCTCCTATGGTACCCACTATGTACCATTGGTCAAACTGGTTTAGCAATGATCATTTCCATCACAGTGCTAGTTAGTTGACCTACAAATTATACATGATGTATTATAGAATTCACAAGGATAAATATGTTACAACCTGGAGTCTACCCAGACAGAAAAAGGAAAGTTTATGCCCAAAGTAATAGGATGGTTGTCAAATTGAATGGTATGATCTTAAGTGATCAAACATAGGGGCTCTCATATTGGAGCCCCACATTTAAAAGCCCATGAGACATGTTAATCATTTAAATTGTCTAAAATAATGCATCTAACTTTGGGTATGGCATGCCCCGATAGGTGAGGCACAATGCTAAGCCAAAGATTACTCATAGTTACAATAATCAAAGTCAACTTGAACTTAGCAGGCTAATATTTGACTCAGACTCAGACTTGGGACTTAGATGAAGCAAATTGAATAACCAGGAAATATAGATTTTCTTTTAAAGGATTTAAAGCTTTTATTATGCACCCTTAAATAAATCAACTCTAAAAACATTAAAAAATAATCAATTAGAAGCTACTTAGATCACATTCAAAAGAATACATAAACAAATGTATACAGCAGATTTAAGTTGAAAAAAATAACATTTTAAAATATATAAATATCCACGTGTTTTAAGCATACCAAACTCATAGATTATAATATATATGCCCGGCATTGAAAACAAAAATCAGAACATGGAGTAATGAACTATGACAAATAGGATCTTGTATCACACAACCCAACATGACTAGCTCTGTGTGGATCCTACAATCATATCTCAGACGAGTCTACAGTACTGATGCAACCATAGTAGCATTTCAAGATCAGAAAGTGTAAATGTAATTAAATTACTTGGGAATTTAATAGGGAAAAACTTGAGAGAATTTAAAAAACCATTACTTTTCCATCTAGCATGGCCCAAAATGATTTTCATTTTTTTTCTTTTAAAACTAGAGTAGGGGTTCGTGGGCAGCTACCCCTAGCAAGGTCAATTGGAGTTTAGGAACAACACCCCTCACTATGTCAAAGGGCACCACCCTGTTGATGTGTTTTTCATGCACATGCGAACACAAAATAAAATACCCAAAAGTATCTTATCCTCTTGAACAAAGTTACTGAAATGCTAAAGATTAGCGTAAGGATCACTTGAGATAACTCCAAGGTTCTTGTATGTCGGGTCACGACGTGTGGATAAGATCGTTGGTTTGATGTGATTATGCTGGAATCACAAGGGGACTTCTGTTGAATTGTTGAATGTTTAAATTGTTGGAACTCAATCATCTGATGTTGCAATCGTGTGATGCTTTTTGTCCTAAACTAGCTTGAATTGAAAAAAGGACAAAAGGAAAGGGTTTAGGAATTCTCTCTTAAAGCCTAGAATGCAAGAATATGGGTGAATGATTCAATGGAATCCTACTGGACGAGGTCTCACCATCAACTTGAACAATTTGACACAAGCTCAGTGCAATCTTCTAAGGTGCAATTCGGAGATGTTCAAATCATTACCATCAAACATTGATTACCATTCAAGTTAATGAATAAACAATGGACGTATAACAATTTGGAAGTTAAGCTCATATCATTCCAGTTGACCATGCAAGGCACACTTACAATCAGCAAGAGGCTAGTGGTATGGACTAAACGGATTCCACCCAAATACATCCAACAAATTCCTCCATTCAATCTAACAAGCATGAAAGTTAATTGAGAAGTTGTTGAAGTAACAAATCAAATTCACCATAACTTCAATGAAATCAATTGTTCTTTACAACAAGGTTTGGCATTAATCTTTGCCTTCTCCTAGTCTAACTTCTATTCTAATCTAGCTACCATCTTTGTTCTATTCATTGTTCACTACTCTATTCACTAACTATTAACCTTTACAAATGATGAACTTGAGCCTTTTATAATGCTCTCAATACAATTCAATGGCTTAGATCTATTTGAGATCAATGGTCGGGATTTTACAATGAAAACCCTAATTAGGGTTTGTTACAACAAACTCAATTCTGGCCAATGAAATAACTGCAATATTTGGACACATGTCCTTTCTGGAATTTTTGACCAATGGATGACGAGGGTAGGTGCCTCGAAGTTTGTGCCTTCATGAACGAGTCAGGTCCATTGAATCAAGACATGTTGATGTGGAACTTCTTTGATTGGTGGAGGTAGTGACTGGAATGCCACTTCAACTCGCTCTCGTACATGGTAGATTGTCATGAAGGGATGTTGAGAGATATCTCTTGATACTCAACATTTCAAGTTCGCTCAAAGTAGTGGTGATGGGAAGCATTGATGCAGCTGAGTCATTCCTCCATCTTCACCTGCTTTCCTTGGGGTGATTATATGACTTCTCCTTCGCACTCCTTTGATGTCTTCATGTCTCCATGGTGCGGTGAGAGTTGAGATTCCACTTGGGCATTCTCATGCTTGTAAATGAAGTTTTCCCCTTTGCATGGTGGTGTAGATCTTACAATCTTCCTCCTTTTGGTTTGCAATCAACATCCTTGATGTTTTTGTATTTGCTGATGGAGTTTTCCTCTTGAGGACATCTTCTTGACTTTGACATGGAAATTTCATCCTTAACACAATTGTTTTGATCTTCCTCCAACGTGATCCCCTTGATTTCTTTCTTCATCTCCTGCAAAACAAACAAATGAGCATCAAACACACATGATATATAACCTCTATAATCTCTTAATTTGATATAATTTCTGCTTTTATGTGGTTTGTAAGCTTGATTAAAGGATTTCACTCCTAATAGTGGGCAATAGAAGTTCTCTCAAACCTAGTCCAATTCTGCCCTTCATCACTTCAGGTTTGAATACTTTGTCATTCATGCAAGAGGAGGCATCAAATTAACTTGGAAGAGGGCTCTACAAGTGATTTCGCTCCTAAAGTGGAGCACTTGAAGTTCGCTCCAACTTGGATGCACATGAAGTTCGCTCCATGATCCATGCACTTGAAGTTCGCTCCAACTTACATGCACTTGAAGTTCATTCTGAAGGCTATGCACTTGAAGTTCACTCCAATTTACATGCACTTGAAGTGAATTTCGAATCAAAACTAAACTTGTTCTCAATCATTTCCATTGCTTCATTGACTCAAACCTTGGGTTTCTCAAGCATTCATTCATGAAAACATGTCAAACCTACCTCATGGAAGGCCCGAAAGGAAATTTTGCTCCTATTAAATGGCACATGAAGTGAAATTCGCTCCTATAATGTCCCACTTTGAAATATAATTTAATAATAATAAATTAATAATAAAATTAAAATACAAAAGAATAAAAAATATATATATATAAAAAGTAAATTAAAATATAATAAAATAATTAATTCACTTATTAAATACTGATTAATTGCCCATTTATTTCTATCTGCAATATAATACTATTTATAATTAAGCAATATAATATTTATTAATTAATTAAGGAATAAAATATTAATTAATTAATAAAAGAATAAAGTGCCTAAGGAACTAGCCTAAGAGTCACGATCGTATTAAGGAAACAATGATTAGAGGAGGACGTGAATTTCAATAAAGTCATGTCTCTCCCCAAAGGCAGCGAACCCCCTGGCCACTTTAAATATGGGGCTCAATACTTCTCACGGGGGGAGGAAAGAAATAAAGAAAAAGGGAGAACAAAAAGAATCTCTGGAAAATATCTTCAGCTATTTGACGAATCCGCAGATACGTAAAGGTTTGACTCTACTTCACCACGAACAATAAGTAAAATACTTCCATGCTTTAATAGAATTCACAGCACACACATCAACATTTATATTAATCAGATTTCTACCAGTTTTAATAGTATCACGAGTGCTGGTAATGTAGAGTGTATTTTTATACTGAAATAATATTGTTGGAAGTTTATATATACTATGAATATGTCTGATTTCTTACTGTCTGAAAACATACACTGTGTAATATTATATACTGCTAAGTCATTGGGCTATGTGATGGAGGACACGGGGAGTATAAGGAAAACTGTGAACAACAACAAGGAACTGCAGATTGGGAGCCACTACTGCGGGTGCAGACAGGTAAGGGATGTCACAAATGTATACGTAAATGGATATAGTTAATAAATATTTTAATATATATATTAATAAATATTAATAATGAATATTTTAGTATATATGTTAATAAATACATATAATGAAAATGATATTACTTATGTTAATGAATATTGAATATTCTAATACAAATGTTAATGGATATAGTAATTTAATACATATATTAATGAATACAGTAATGAACAGTCTAATACAGATATTAATGAAAGACGTATGTTAAGGAATACGTATCAATGAATAGTAGGAATATAAATTAACAAATGTGAATATTTGATAATGGACATTTTCTGAGATATATGTTATGGAATACATGTCAAGTTAGGAAGATGTAAGTATAAATGGAAAATAATAATCAATTATGAAAATGTAATATAAATGTGATTATATGATGGAGGCTATAGGGAGGAAACTCACTTAGTCTAAGGAAGGGATTATGATAATCCCTAGGGCAATATATATACTGAATATCTATATGCATATATATGGCTTGGTTGACTAAGTTCATCCAAGAAGAGACGGATCTGGCCGGTCCCCTCTGAGGACTTGGATGATGGGATGCATCATCCAAGGCAAGGAATTGACATAGGGTCTTCCTTGGATGGCTTGGGTGTAAGAGGTTACACCCAAGACAGGAATCGAATTAACCTTCGATTTCTTGGAGGGCTTGGATGTAAGAAATTACATTCAAGACAGGAATCAAATTCACCTTCGACTCCCTAGAGGGCTTGGAACCAAGATGGGTTCCAAGAAGGCGAGCTTCACGGCCGCCTAAAGACATACTTTCGTATGGCAATCGTATCCTTTTTATTAGATAAAAGTTGTGATTATGTTAAGTATTTTTAAGTTAGATTGCAATTTAGATTACTTATATATATATATATATATATATATGTTATGTTTGTTGTATTCTAACAATCAGTTTTGCAGGTTAGTGATCCCTAACTAGTAGGGACATTACAACTCCAAAGGAGCACTTGAAGTCACTTTCAAATTAACACTCTAACTTTCCTTTTCTAACTTACACTCACTTTCTCAATTCCAACACGACATAGCATGCTCAACATGAGATCTTAGGAAGAATTTCGCTCCACAAGGGATGCATCTGAAGTGGATTGAAACTTGACACTTACTGATTTCTTGCTCACTCTCCTTCATTCCATCCATTCGAGTTTGTTGAAACTAGGCTCATGGTGTATTCTAGGAACAATTTTGCTCTCAACTAAGGGTGCTTGAAGTGAATTTTGCTCCTCAAGAGGAGCATTTGAAGTTTTTTGCCTTCAACCTTGAGCACTTGAAGCATCCACCACTAGCAATCTCTCATTCATTCTTTGGTTGAATTCATGATAAACTACACTTCCTCTATGATGAAAATGTTCTTAAAGGCCTATAAACTCACTCATTTCCCTCAAATGCTGGTCAAGAAGTCCATTTCACTCCTAATTATGAGCAAGAGAAGCAGATTTCCCTCCAACTAGAGAGCACTTGAAGTTGCCTTCGTACTTGACCCAATTGATGTTTCCTGGATCAAATTGAGATATTACACAATGATGAGAGGTATCTTAAGTGACTTGGAGAGCTTGGTAAGGATCTCGCTCCTGATAAGGAGTAGTAGAAGCAAAATTCGCTCCTACTAGGGAGCACTTGAAGATTATATATACTTAGTCAAAATTTTGCTCCTGGAGATCACGTTTCACTTGGAATGCATATACATCACTTGATGATGAAAGAAGCACTTGCATTGTTGATTGGGCTTGATCTTGAAGAGTTCCTCCATCAAACTTTTTTCTCTTTATGTTCATTTTGACCTCATTTCACCCCCAAAGAAGAGCTATCCTCCCGACTTTGACGTCTCAACCAACTATGCCCCTTCAACGCAAAGGCTAATAGCTAAGGACTCTAACACTACCTTGGAAAGCAGAAAAAAAGTGGGGTCCTGTTGTGACGTTTTCACACATCGCCCCATTGCAAATGGGGACCCTTGCTTTTTTTGCTTTTTTAGGGTTTGTTCTTTAGGTTTTTTAGGGTTTTGTTAGTTAGCCTTTGCATTTTGAGTGCTATCGGGGAGATCAATAGGATAGCAAGTCCGGCTTGAGTGATGTCTTGATCCTGAAATTTGGCTAAGTCTGGAATGTCCTGAAATTTGGCTAAGTCTGAACGTCCTGATCCTGAAATTTGGCTAAGTCTGGAATGTCCTGATCCTGAAATTTGACTAAGTCTGGAAACTGAAAAACCTCCAAAAACTAGATTTTGCAATATAACTCCTGGAGGTCTGAAACCACTCTCAAACATCCTGAAAGTATATATGGAATATAACTTAAAGTATAAGAAAGTATAAGTGACATTTCCTTCTATGTTTCTTCTTTCTTATACTTAAATGTTAAATTCCATAAAAAATTATCCTGATAGAGAGTGCCAAACGTCAAATTTCGCTCGTGTCCTTCTCCAAGGGTCCAGAGCGAAAAGCGCTCCTGTCCCTCTCCAAGGGACCAAGGCGAATCGCTCGTGTCCCTCACCAAGGGACCAGAGCGAAAATGCTTAGTTGAGCCATTCCTGACCTTGTTTGGACGAATCGAGACATCAAAGGCATGGTGAAGGACGAAATGAGCATGATAGGGCATCCAGACTTGATCAAAAACAACGAAATGATGAAGTTTTTGCCTAGAGGGTCAAATTCGCTCCTGTCCCTCTCCAAGGGACCAAAGCGATTTTTGTCTTAGACAAATTTCTTGCCAAGTTACAATGAATTCCAAGGCATGGATGAATGAAAGGGGACATTACGAGACCGTTGAAGATAAATTTGGAAGCTGACGAAGTGTGATGGAGACTACAAGTACAAATTCGCTCCTGTCCCTCTCCAAGGGACCAGGGCGATATAATGATTATATTGCCTTTTCCTCCAAGTTCAATCACTCCAAGTCAAGGTGAAGGGTGGCGTGGACGTTTTAAGGCATCTCATTGAAGAACAAAGCATCAAAAATTGCCAAAGATGAAGGATTTGCACCAAGACATCTAATTCGCTCCTGTCCCTCAGGCAGGGACCAGAGCGAAATTCCTATAAAGGCCAGGATTTTGAAAGTTTGTCAAGCATCAAGTGATTAAGGAGGATCAAGGGACTACGTTTTACCCAATGAAGACAATGGCAAGTTGAAGAACGCAAGAACAAGCTCAAAACCTTGAAGTTCGCTCCTGTCCCTCTCCAAGGGACCAGAGCGATGTTTATCATATTGGCCAAATCTCTCAAAAATCACGTGAAGTTAAGGTTTTGCAAAGTGGTAAAAGGTCCGAGGCATGATTAGAAGATGATATACAAAGGCTTCAAACGTTAAACGATCACCAATTTGTATAAAGAGCCTATATCGCTCCTGTCCTTTGGACAAGGACCAAAGCGATTTTCATTAAAATACCCATGTTCCTTCAAAATCATGACAAGGCAAGGGTAGGCGAAGTTAAGGACGTCCTTTGGAAGATAATGAACGAAGAACGAAGATCAAATGTTTGCAAATTTGAGCCAGGACACTAGGATCGCTCCTGTCCCTCAGCAAGGGACCAGGGCGATATTTGCCAAAACACATGATATCCTTTAAAGATCACGTTGAAATAAGGTTGCACAAGGTTTTAAACATCATTTGGAAGGTGATACAAAGGGAGATAGACGTTAAATATTACCAGTTTGAGCTTAAAATGGAGAAAAGACAAGGATCGCTCCTGTCCCTCTCCAAGGGACAAGGGCGATGATCCTTTAAACATCAAAATGCCTTGTGAAAATCAAGTGGAACAAGCATGGAATGAACAAGCAAGGTTATTATTCACCATACGAGGAAAAGTTGATATCCAAATGGAGAATTTCAAGTGAAAACATTAGGATCGCTCCTGTCCCTCTCCAAGGGACCAGGGCGATATCACATCTTAAAGACATTCCTTCGCACAAACAAGTCAATCAAACTTGAAGGACCCAGCTAAAATGCCGATTTGAACGTAAGGATCAAGATTTTGGACGTCAAAAATGCAAGGATCAAGACCAAATTGATGGATCGCTCCTGTCCCTCAGTCAGGGACCAGGGCGATGAGGTACGTATTATTTCATTTTCAAAAATTTGGCGCTCGAACACATTTCTTTAAATTTATTTTAAATGCTAAAATCGATGGATTGCAAATTTAATTAAAAAAGGCATTTAAAATTTGCGCTTGATATTTATTAATTATTTTTGCCTTTATAAAAATCGAAATTTATTAATTTAAATAATAAAGGCATTTAATAATTAATTATTAATTAATAAAAAAATCAAATGGGGCGCTTGATTTAAAATTTGTTTCATTTTACAAGGGTCGGCCTTTTAAGTTTATTTTAAATTTGTCTTATTTACCAAAGTCGGCCTAAGATCAATATGAAGGTAAGCGCCTATAAAGGGAAGGTGGTTTATTCATTTCAAATCATCATTTAACATCCTTCATTAGCATGCGATTTAGAGAATACAAAGGAGGTGCGAAATTGTCATTCAAGAGGAGGGCGCAGACATCATCAAAGGACTGCGAGCTTAGTCTCAAGTTAGGCGAACTTGCCAAGGACATTGAAGAACACATCAAAGATATCCCCAAGGGTGGCGAATTAATAAAGAGGACGTTCATTATCCTTCAAGATCAAGTCAAAGGCTTCAAGTTTTAATTTTGCCTAGGCAAATTCCTTGTTTTGCATTTTAGAGTTAGGCTCTCAAGAGAGGTATGGCGATATGAATTTATTGTTTTGATTTTGAACGTTGATCGTCATAGCTTAAATTTTGAATTTTGAAATTTTGAATTTCAATAAGCTCAGTCGTTTTTAGGAAATGATTAATAAAGGACTTATCATTAAGTTTCCTAAAATTTGCTCTCTAATTTATGTTATGTATTGCAAAATCATGGTACTAATTTTGAAATGTTGTGTAGGCATCAAATGGAGGTCTCTTCAAGGAAAATCAAGCCGGATCCAGGACGGTCTTCGCCAGGACGGTCTTCGCCAGGACGATCAAGTAAGGACAGGGGCGACCTTTTTCAATCCAGCGTTCCAAGGCGAGGTACATCATCATCTTGCACATCAAGGACAAAAAGGAGTTAGAACAAGAGTTAATTAAAGATAGCCTCTCAACGACATCAAATTGAATATCTAGCAAGCTACAAGTGTCAGATGAGGTGGCATCCCAGTCATCACTCCTCCAGTCAGTGTGGTCCACCTCAGCATGCCCAGATTCAATGTACTTAACTCATGGAAGGTGGCACAAACTCCGATGTACCTACCCCGGCTATCCATTGGTCGATTTTTCTAGAGGGGACATGTGTCCAAGCAATACAATTTTATCATTGGTCAAGCATTAAATGTTATGTAATGGTTGTAACAAACCCTAATTAGGGTTTTCATTGTAAAATCTTGGCCATTGATCTTGAATTGATCTAAGCCATCAAATTGTATTGTGGGCACTATATAAGCCCAGGCATTTCATTTGTAAAGGCTAATTAGCAATAAATTAGAGAGAGTTGTAAATAGTTGAAGGCAGTTAGTAGATAGAGAGTAGTTAGAAATTGATAGAATAGCAATTAGAGTAGAATAGGAGGACAAGGCAAGAAATTGTTGCCATTGATTGTAAACAAACTCCATTTTCATTGAAGTAATGGTGAAGTGTGTCGTTTCTTGCAATTTGCATGGTTTCTTGTTGAGTCTTCAATCCTAGATGGTAGATGATTAGATGAATGGAGGAAATGTGATTGATTAATGGTGGAATTCGTATATCCATACTACTAGCAGTTTGTTGATTGCAGACTTGCCTTGTGTAGTCGACTGGAATCGTTCAGCTTAAGCTCAATTTCAATTTGTCGCTTCTTCATTGATATGCATCAACTTGATGGTGTCTATGCCTACGGTGATAATTTGAACATCATAAAGCTCACCTTAGAAGATCGCACTAGCCTTGTGTAGATGTTCCATTGATGTCAAAACAAGACCTAGTTAGAGTTTCATCAAAAATCAAATCATTGCTCCTACATTCTTAGTATTAGGATTAGATCCTCTCTTCGCCCTTATCCTTTTTTCATTTTTTTTTCAAATCTAAGCCAGTAAGAGCCTGTGTCCAGCAAAGCAGATCGGAAGTTCAATTATCACATGTAAGTCCCCTTGTGATCCCAGCAAATCACATCATACCGCTGGAGCTTGTCCACACGTAGAGACCCTACTAAAAGAACCTTGGAGTCTACCTAACTGATCCTTTACGCGAATCTTCAGCAGTTAGAGACTATTTTCTCAAGAGAGGATAAGATGCCTTTAGGTATTTTATTCTGTGTATGATGGTGTACAAAATACACGTCAACAGGTCCCCATTTACAATGGGGCGATGTGTGAATACCTCACAACACACCCCAAGAACACTCCCTATCACGATATATAATATGATCAAGGGGCATAGCTCAAACCACCAATCCGAATTAAGGCCGTTGAGACTACACATGCCTTCATGGCACATAGCATTTTTCACAATTTTATTACTTTTAGCCAAGAACTAAGAGTCCAAAATCCTAACCCTTAAAAAAGTGCAAGTTTTGAAGTCATAAAGTAGTAATTAGGCCCTAACTATGTTTACTACTAGATATTAGTTTTTCCTTCAGTGGATTGTATTTAGCTTCAAATGACTTTTGTTCTCTCCTTGTTTAGTTTTTCCTTCAGTGGATTGTATTTACCTTCAAATGACTTTTGTTCTCTCCTTGTTTGTGCTTGTGAATGAAATGAGTGTCATTTAGCAGTGATGTAGGTCTTTTTAAGGTTTTATGTTTTGGTCTCTTTTGGTTTTTTTCCAACTTTTTAGCTTTGGTCTAATGGTTGAGTCTAAGGATCAAGATCCAAGTCCTATGAGTCTAACAGATTTAGTGAGTCCTACAAGTTTGATAAACTTAGTGAGTCTGACCAGACTTGCTAAGAACCAAATTTGAGTCTTTGGGACTCATTTAGCTTTTCTCACCTCAAGACTCACCAATTCTAGCAACTTTCTAGTGAATCTTGTAGCTATGAATTTACAAGTAAAAGAAAGTAACTTAGGAATATTTATAATGGTTAACGATGAATATGATTGGTTTCAAAAAGTTAAACAAATAGACATTCATAGTTAGTTAAAATAGAACCATAGAAAGCCAGTCATACGAAGACCAAGCCATCATTATCAATCTACGTTGCTGAATTATCAAACTTACCTGCCGATTCCAGCTACAAAATGTCTTGAAATCATAATCAAACTTGAAATGCCAATAGAATCGATATTTTTTGCACCGAAATTATTCTGCCAAACACTCTTTGAATCTGCATGATTATAGGGTTTTCAAAACACTCTTTGAAGCTTCCCAAGAAGTTAATAGGATTGACAATCCCATTTATGAGGCTTTACCTTCTATTCATTCCAATACCCTCCCTTATAAAAATGAGGCCCTCATGAATTATACTTGTCCCTCTCCTAAGGTTTCTTTTATGTATGAGGAAGTTTGTGTACAAGAGGAACATGACTTAGAGGCCTATTCTTCTCCTAGAAACTATTTTGTTGATCAAGACATTCCTATACTTATCATATTATGTATGGTTTTACTTTCATTTATTTTAGAGCATTTAACATGTTGTATTCAACTTCTTCATCCAATCTATCATATATTTAAATAACATTAGAGGCTACTATGTCACTCCTCACTATGTGACATTAGTAGCTTACTTATTGGGCACTCATTGTCATTCATGGTGGTACAATTTCATGTGCAATCATACTTTGGTAGCAACATAAAACCATATTTTGTACTTTCTCTTGTCTCTATGTTGGGGGTCAAGAATGATTTCAAACATCTCTCCTTAAGATTAAATTTTACCTTTGAGAAGTAGTTTCTTCTATAAGGATCTCTTATTGATTGTGGAGGTGCTGAGGATTCCCCCCTCTTATTGGAACAAGTATCCCTGATGAGGATCTTATCCTTATAAGTACATATCCTTAATTGGGACCTCTTCCTTAGTTTATAATCATTCATCAAATCCTTCTCCTTATTCAATTGTATCTTTTATAATGAACCCTTCTATATTGTGGACATGCATATCCCTGTTGAGGATCCCATCCCTCTTGTAAGGAAAATGTATCCTTAACGAGGATCTTTTCCTTATTTTAGAAGAGTGTTTCTTTTATAAATGTTCTCTCTTTAGTGTCCTTGACACTATTTAAAAGGTGATTCTTTTTCCAAACCCTAACTCTACATTTTGCACTTAATATTTCACATCTTGAGTTCAGGAGCTCTAATTCTCGCACCGTCGGTTGCGTTGGAATCATGATTCAGATCTCTATCTTACCAAATGATCCTCAATTAGTTTTGATCTTCTATCGGACCTCGTTGCGAGCATTTATCGTCAATTGTCTTTCACAAGTCGAAGTGGTAAATATGATACCCTATTTCAACCTCCTAATTAGCTAGCCAAAATAGGGGGGCATATAGCTACCCTTGAATTTCATCACTCTTAATAAGCATTTTAGGAGATTTTGCAATTTCAACTAACAATGTTGTTTTGTAGAATGCGGTTCCTAACATTGTATTGCAAATACAACTGGGGGCTTTGTTTGGTATTTACGAACATATCCTTTTGTTTACTTTTATGTACTTTAGCTTGCATATGCATGTAGTGTCATATGACCGCTAAAGTGGGGGCTAAATGTAGCGTTGTAGATTGTATGCCCTTAATTCAGTTGTCCAATTCCACGCTTAGTTAGCACTCACCTTAGATTGTCCCATTGCATTGTGCATTATAGGACTTCTTTAGGCATTTAATTAATAATTTAATTAAACCTGGGTCCTTTCATATCAATTCACATATTAAATTGGGCCCTTGATCCTAGGTGTGCCCCTATTTATTATTTAATCTTGATCTAATCCTAATCTTACCCTAATTTCAATCTTCAAAGCATATCCCACATATCTACACATTATGGTTTGAGCCACCAAACTAGATTTGGCATTAGAATCCCGTTATCTAGCATCCCTAGAAATTCGGAAAAAAGTTGATAGGACCAAGGTGAATATCTACTACTTGGTCCTACACTTTTTTCCCCAAATTTCAGGAAGATAATTTGGCAGTCTTTTCTAGTTCAAATCCAGCTTCATGTCAAATTATATCAAATCTAGGCCAGCTTTTCATCAAATTCAAACCCAGGGTTTCATATTTAAGGAAACTCCTTTCCTCATTTGGGGTTCCTATCTAGCAATTCAAGAAGAGATCCTTGTGAAGTGGAAGTTTTGCTTTAGGTGAAATTTCAAATCAACAAATTCATTCATCATTAAGTCTTAATCAACCATGGAAGCTTCAAGAGACATTGGAGGATAATAAGGGAATCATCAACTATTGATTGGCTTGTACCTCTTCTTAAGGTTTGGGTATGATTTCATGTTGTTCTTATGCCTCTACATTGAGCTTCAGATCTGCATTGCTTTAATTTCCAAACCTACATTATTGCTTTAGATTTACATCCTAATTGTGGTTTAAAGCATTTACATTACAATCATTTAGGGTTTGTTCTAATACACTTGGGTAGAACTCTAGTTTGCATTTAGCTCATAGCAATCTTACACACACATAAGATTCATGAGCACACACACTTTTTCAGTTACCATACTGGCTATTTGTGGAGATGGAAATCACCAAAACAAGGGGATTGACTAAGGCAAACCCCTATATAGCCAAAACCCTATCATTTTCCATTTGCAAGTGCAATTACAAGTATCTGATAGAGCGGAAAGATTCTGGGAGATCTTCAGAAGTAAGTATAGGTCTGGTACCAGAATTCCAACCTAGTTCTCAAGGACCATGGCGCCAACACCCCTGTCCAAAGACCAAGGCACCTACTGCCCTGGTCCTCCTTGTTCAACCTCAGATTTCGGGGTTTCAACTTAGACAACATCTGGATTTTGCCCTCCAAATCACAGCTTAGAAAACCAAAGCGCCTTGGTCCTATCAATTCTACTCTAGATTTCAGTTACAATACCGGCTATTTGTGGAGATGGAAATCACCAAAACAAGGGGATTGACTAAGGCAAACCCCTATATAGACAAAACCCTACCATTTTCCATTTGCAGGTGCAATTGCAAGTATCCAACAAAGTGGGAAGATTCTGGAAGATCTCAGGAAGCACGTATATGTCTGGTACCAGAATTCACCCTAGTTCTCAAGGACTAGGGCACCAACGCCCTTGTCCCCTCCTTGTTCAGCCTTAGATTTCAGGGTTTCAACTTAGACAACATTTGGATTTTGCCCTCCAAATCACATCTCAACAAACCAAAGCGTTCAACACCCTAGTCCTGTCAATTATGCTCCAGATTTCATTGGTGCACAACAAAATCCTATTCTCAGATTTGTATTCACTGTCTCAGTTTAGTTATCTGTTAGTGTGTTGCAACACCTAACATTCACTTCTCTTTGTGCTTTCATCATAGTTTTGCATCCTCCTATACTTCGCATATCCATTTCCACAGTAGAAAAGGAATAGAAACCCTAGAAGTATCCCTTGACTCTGTTTCACAAGAGTTAGTCGAGGACGATCACTCCGCTAGGTGCTTTCATATTCCAAAATTTGTATGAAAGTGGTTTTAGGTCCTAGTTCTACCCAATTCCATTTTCATCTATTATAGGTGGTGTGGTCGGAGGGGTTGCTTGTTCCCCTTGGGCAAAGTGTGCTTATGTGCTTCTTGTTTTTAAGTTGTACGAACATTCCTTGATGGAATGCCCCAATACTTGACAGATGTCACAAAATAGATTCTTCAGACAAGTCGTTTTGTGTGACCTACCATACAATTGGTGCACCACATTTCCTTGTTCTCCTTCGGCCCTTCCTTCTCAGCCTTTGACTCTTTCATCATTCATAGAATATCCCATCTGAGGGCTTGTACTATTTTGGACTCACTATCACTACTGCTATCCTTCGTGCTTTCATCATCACTTTCCTTTTTCTTCCCCTGTGATGTTTTACTTTCGCTTACAATATCCATTGCCCAATTGTAAACAACAATGTATGAGGATGGGGGTACCACCTTTTTCTTCCCTAGAGAGGGGATCAATCCCTTCATGAACAACTATTTCTTCAACCCATCGACTAGCTGGTTTTCCATTTTTCCCAATAACTCCTTGAGTCTACGATTATAAGGACGCACATTTTCATGCTTCCCTTGTTTGGTGTTGTAAATTTAAGCCACAATTTCATTGTCATCCCTCAAGAGTTTAAATTCCTCCTAAGATGCCTTCTTCAAGCTATCCCACGATTTTGTGTGTTTCTCTTCCAACTCTGAAAACCAGTCAATTGCCACTCCCCTTAATGTTGTGGGGAATGACCTCAAATAGTAGTTTTTATTATCCTGGCCGCTTGCTATCCATATAGTTTCACATGTCTTGCAATGTCTTACGAGATCCTCCAATCCATTACTAGTGAACTTAGGATGTTTTTCTCTATCTACACTTGGACTCGCTGGGGGGAGTCACCATTGTTCTCATATGGTGTGTACCGTGTGCCAAGATCAAATTGGATTGTTTCTCTCTTGACGTTCCAGTACCTCACTTGCACTCTTGGCCATGTGCGAGCCCTCTACACATCCACCGTCTACGTCCTCTACACCTTGGCTACCTTCCTCATTCCTGGACTCCCTCCTCCCCAGGGTCTTTAGCTCAAGCCCCCCTATTCTTGGTCCCTTTGCTATAGATAGGTTCTGAATACAGTGCAAATTGTTTCCAAATATTTCGACAATCTCGCCCTTGAGATTTTGTCCTTCCTCTTCTTCGTCATGTACAAAATGTATGAATGGGCTACTTCCACTTTCTGTGGACTCACTCTTAGAGTCTTCGTCTGACACTGATTGTATGGACTGGTTTGCTACTTGGTCTACAAGGTCCTCGCCTACTTCATCAAGGAGTGACAGGTTCCTAGCAACTTCCTACCACTCATTCCACGTACATGGTGTTACTCTTTTGTCGACTACGGCTTCAGTTGACACTTCTCCTTATACTTCTTGTTGGACTCTGTGATTCCTCGATGATCCTCCACAATCGTTGTCATCTTTGATTTTGTTCTTTAATCCAGAGAGATCTTCCCACAATCCCACTCCCTCCTCATTGTTGTGTACTATACGTCTTCTTTCTTTATTTGGCCATAGGGGCATTAATTGTTGGAATTGTCAGAGGTTCAACGATGACTTGTATCACGCTCCTCTTCCTCCATCCGGTTCCTTTCCTCATACTGTTGTAGTATTTGCTGCCAACGCTTCTCCCGGTCCCTTTCCTCCCAACAGCTTTGCAGTTCAATGAAGTTTTGTGCCAACAGCCTTGGGAGTCTTCCAAGAAGCTCATAGATCACATAGTTTCCTTTCAATTCATCACGGATGATGCTCTCAAGGACTACTCTCTCTTGAGCTTCCCTTTGAATGTATTGATTAACGGATACGTCCCACAAGTGTACCAAATCCTGCGTCAATCGTACCAAGTTTTTATTCTGCAACGACACCAAAATGTTTACTCTCGAAGGGAATGTGATTTATATTATGCAAAGTAACAATAATTAACATTCATATCATATGATAAGTAACATGAGAACATAAACATGAAAACATGGCCAAAAAGATGTCTTTTATTTCAGAATGTAATGTTTTTACAATCAATAGTCCCATTTCCAAGACAACCATGAAGTAAATATAGTACCTGGTGGTTGGTTAAGATGACCAACCGTTGGCAACTACCAATAACTACTCAAAACAGATTTCATTACATCGAGAATTATTACTTAACAAAATATTATTTATTTACTATGGCAAAACTGCCGACTAAAATGTGTGTGTGTGGGTGTAAATTCAGATTTTTACATTTTCATTGTATATGACGATAAGAAAATTTAAACATTCACATAATGCATCAAATTCAAAATTCAATGTCCACTGTTCACTATTTTTTGATTCAAGCATAACAGCGGTTAAATATTAAAATTCAATGTTTTTATTACAAAAAAATATTCAATTTTGACTTCTTTATTTTTTTTATTCACTTTATTTCGTAAACAAAACAAGTTGGGGGCATCAAGACAGCTAAGGGATGTTCTTGGGACGTATCTTGGGATTTGTCACTAAAAGCTCAGGGCTAGGGGGCAGCCAAAGGATTGTCTTCTTCTGTTAGCATCCACAAGGAACAGAGATCCATGGTTTTGAGGGAGAGGGGGGGAAGGATGGTGGCGGAATGAATGTGTCCCTATGTAACACTGAAATTCACTAGTTAAAGAATATGACCAATTTTCTTCAGTAGCACCTTATATAAACTCATTACATCATGTATTTGATGAACAATGAAAGCAATTCAAACAACCATGTCTTTGATCTATTAATTCCTTGAAGGAGACTCCAAACTTAGGAAAAAAAACCAGTACATGGTTGAACTAATGTGATTGTTCACCTTCTTTATTTGGAATAAAAAAAGGAAGATGGACCGTTTATATCGGTTGCAACCACAAGCTGTCAAACACATGAATATATAGGCTAAAAAGTCATTATGTAAAGAAATTAAACAAACATATTTGAGAGAAATTATAGTGCACTAAGAATACCTTGAAGGGAGAAATTTATCAGTCCATGGCATGCATATAGTATGACACCTAATCTTGTGAGCTAAAAAATGTAGTTATTTGAAGCAAAACTTGTAAAGTATATTCTACTCCAATTTTATCACTACATCATGTCTGTGAGAATCTTTGTTATCTGTTGAAAAGTTTTGGGATATGTCTACTGATATATCATGTTTTGATAATCAAAGCATGCATCAAGATACATATCATGGAACCCCTCCCTACATAGAAAAATAATTACATCAATCGATTTCACTAAGTGTCCCCAGAAGCAAATACAACAAAAAAACTCCGATATTAATATAGTTTGTTGATTTTGTCCACAATGATTTTTGTCACTATGATCTAAACAATTTATGGATACTAATTAAATACTTTTTCATTCAATCTCACAAACTCTATTAAAAACTTCAAAGCTTTACAATCACCTAGCCTACAACTTGATCATAATAATTATGGAGAAGAAAGTTGTTAGGGGTCATTAACACATGTTAGTTTGTAGTTGGGTTGGGTGATTATGTTTATGGTTATGTTTATGTTTATGTTTGAGTCACCGAGAGGTTTCCGTGGGGTAGTTGGTAGTTAGTGACGGTTGGCAACTTGGCCAACCGTCGAGTCTATTTATGATTCGGATGGAACCTCGGCAAGGAGGGGATTGTACTAACATATTCTTGAGAATTCAATAAAGATATCATTCTTCTAGCATAGCTGTTGTTGTTGTTACTTATGCTTTGATATATGAGTGTTATGTTACATGAATAGTTGGTACGTGTGGGAAATCCTTGTTTTATCCGTGAGTTTACCAACCTCACATTAAGGACTAAACATTTTGGCGTCGTTGCCTGAACAAACCTGGAGATACTATGGCCGTAGGCGGAAGGAATTAATGGGCCAACCATTCAACCAGCAATTAATTGTCGTGGACAGCAACACACATGAAGAAAGTACCGCGGAAGAGGCACGAGAGGATCAGTTGACAGCAAACTTGGTAGAGTTGTGGGACGTGTCGGTCACGCAGTACATGCAGAGGGAGGCTCAGGAGAGAGCCGTCTTTGAAGGCACGGTACGTGGTGAACTCACCGTCAGCATTCCCATCTTTGACCTACTCGGAAGTATTCCAAGGTTACTTGCCAGAAATCTGATTGCACTTCAAGACCGAAGGGAGGAAACTGCAAGCGAACTCCGTCGGCAACAAGTACTCCAAAGGTACAAGGAGCGGAACCGTAGGGAGGAAGAGGAGAGGGAGACAAGACGACGTCGTACCTCTTGCACTTAATGCCCCTACGGCCAAACAAAGACAAACGTACCACTGCCACCGAAGGAGTAGACGAGGGAAATGTTGTAATGTCCCCTTTTCTAGGTGACATGAGATGAGCAGGGGTTGACCTACCATTCGAGTTCCCGTAAGTCAACGACATGGTTAGGGGACTCATTCTGAGAGTCATGGAGTTTTGCAGGGGCTTTGTGAGTCGTTTCGGACCTTCAGACGAGGTCTCCTATTTTTTAGGGAGAACTAGCAGTTGACTGAATGACCACCTGGGGGACCAAGGAGCAGAGCAGGATCCTTTTGAGCAGTTACAAGTGTTTGGAGAGAGGTTCCTACTTTTTAGGGAGATTCCCTACTTTTTAGGAGGTTGTGGCAGTTTCCATATTTGAGGTTCCACGGGACCATACCATGGTTTCAATTTCAGGAAGATTGGGTGTGTTTCCTAGTTTCTAGGAGCATCCCTAGATTTTAGGGATGGGACTGCCAGTTGGCCCATCTTGTCCGGCATCAATCACAGACAGGTGACAAAGTCAGATTCATGTTTGGTTGGTTATTTTGGGCTATTATTGGATCTATGGAAATATTTTAATATATTTAAATATTTCCTAAGTTAGCATTTAAATAAATTAAAATAAGGCTATTTATATAGCCATTTCGAAGTAATAAGGGGTTTTTGGCTTCATCTGGTTTGATATGCCTATATGCTATAGCTCGTTGGAAAGGTCTTGAACTTTACTACATGATTCTCACCTCCCGGAGTCTTTTTGGATGCTTGAAGCTATTTATTCGCAATAAAGTGATATTTTTCTATAGTTTGACGCCATAATTGGGAAAGTGTCACTTTAATTATAAAGTGCAAGCTTTATTATTCTTTAGGATTCGACTTGCAAAGGGAAAGGAGTTATAAGGAGATGAAAACATAATTGATAGTATCTTTGATCATTTTGAAACTTGCGAATTTGGGAATTGCTCTGGAAGAGTGATTTTGGTCTGGGACGCAAACCCCAGGTCTGAGCTTGCTGAGACGTAGCCCTCATTAGGAGTTGACAGTGGATTTATCCAGGATTGCACAAAGATTGTCAAAGGTAGAAGACACATCTTCTTGTCCTAAAGATTCAGCGTGCATATTGGGGGTTTCAACAAGGCGGCTAGTCTATTTCAGTTGGCACGTGATTTGCAGCAGCTTTCACGCCTCCTTTGCAACCACGCCTTGTTTGTATGTTGGCTTGAAGGGTTGTATTCAACTTATTTGGTCTTCCTTGTTCGTTGCGAGTAATATTCCTCCATCTGGCATCAATCCAGATTGAGAACAACTCCAAATAAATGTATGGATTCTTGTTGAATACAAAACTAGGTTATTTGCCTGGTATGATTTGCAGTATTTTCAGATTGCTTAAGTGTTCTTACATATGAACATTGTTTACTGTTTTATTTCACAGTTGTTGCTAATCATCAATTACTTTACTTATAATATCAAAACCCAAAAAGAAACAATCCCTTTCTGCAACTTATGTCTATTCTATAAGATCACCGGAAAATTACAAAAATATAGTATGTTTAATTAAGAATTTACAGCAGCAACAGCAAAAGGATCCATTTGGGATCTTTCAGTGGTATCAGAGCCTAATCCTACCAGCCTGTGGGGTGGTAATTGCATTCACTTGGTATGATTGGATTTGGTTTTCAGTTGGACTTAAAAATAATCATCATGACAGGGTTATGTAAAAATAAACAAGCAGTGAGGGAATTTGATCAAACACCTTCAAAGAGTTCAAGACACACTAGAGATACAACTACATCTAAAAGTACAAGGAGGCCCCCTATTAAGACATTCAATGATACAGTCATAAGCAAATATCATGGGTATTGCTCCCTTCCAAAAAAGCTACAGGATATGCTTACCTTCACCTAATTTATGGGTATTCCAGATGAAGCTGAAGATGCTATGAATTCATATCAGCTGCAAATAAAAAGAGAAGAACCGATTGACTCATCCATAAATGAGGTTTGTAAAAATCTCTATGAGGAATTTGATGAACATGCTACAAGGGATGAAGTGGTACCTATGAATGTTGAAAACATGTCACAAAGGTATGGCAACCATTCTGATTTTTATAACAGCAGTCCTTCATATGAACACGATGATGATTCAAAGGTCATGACACATGAGGAGGAAGTTGTAGGAGGGATTCCTACAGTTGGCACGCAATATATGAGTGTTAAACAAGAGGGATGCAAGGGGAAAACAAGCCATAGCAGCCCTGACTTTTATGACAGCAGTCTTACTACTAAGCATAATCAAGATTTCGATGCTTTGGTGCATGAGGATGATGGTTGTGAGGGGTCATCTCAGGCAAACAGTCATTGTTTGGGTGTTACTGATGCTTTTGATATTGAAGATACATGTAATAATGAGTCTGATTTTAAATCAGACCTTAGAAGATGGGAACAAAACAGAAAATGTGCCTAATGGTGATGGTTCCGAGCAGAGTTTGACGGATATGTGTGAGTCTATCTTGATAGGGGAGGTGTATGTTGAACTTGGCAAAGCAACAGCCTCTAGCATGTCATTCGAGCCACCCCACGAGGTTCATAACAAAAGTGATATAACTTCTCTTCCTCAAGATATGGCAGCCTTTGGTCAAGAAGATAATAATGATTTGCATTCTAGACTTGAAGGTACACATGGTGCAATCATGGCTTATGATAATGTGAATAATACAATCCATCATAAATCAGATTTTGTGCATTTTGGGACAGCTGATATAGAGCAATCTCAGAGGATGAATGAAGGATGGTTGGCAAGAGCCAAGCAAGCCAAGTTGATAGCTCATCAGGCCAAGCTTCAACTTCAGCACATTCATGATACTCATCACCATATTGGTAAGGAGGAACAAGAGCTATCTAATTCTGCTTTTTCAGCTGATATTGGTTATTTTTTTCATGGTGGTGATGGAATTGATAATGAGGCTCATAGTGGACCAGCCACTAATGAGTTATCCTTGATTGGCATAGAAGGTGTTCCCAATGCACCTTTGATTTTGTCACTTCTTTCATATGATAAGGCAGCGTTGTACTTATTGATTGGTGACTCGGTTTTCTTAGATTTGATAGTCGGCTATGAAGATCAGCATGTAAGGGACTTCATTTGTTACATGGCTCAACAAAACATTTACTTAGCAACCTTTAATGAAGGCACATTAATTTGTGGAAATATAGGTGAAGTTACAACAACTGTTTGGAGGTCTTGGAAAAGTATTCAACACACTTTACTTGTTGGAAATTGGCTCATTGATGGTTGGTAGTACTTGTGGCTTCAATTGGAGTGAAGTTCTTAGCTGGTTAGATGATGTTCAGGTTCACAACAGCAATATAATGAGTATTGACATGATGGATGGATATGACAGTGCAAAGATTTGGGATCTTAGTATTGACATGTGTGGTGTATTTCTTCAATGGATCCATGATGAGTTGTTTCACTTTGGGTATACAAATGTTTATATCAAAGTAGCGCAGCGGTTGGGTGAAGTAACGTTTATCAGATTGATATGGGATCCAGTGAATTGATTCTCAACGTGCAGATGCAGATTGCTTGAGGGCAAGCAATCTTCGGGAAGGGAAGATTGTAATGTCCCCTTTTCTAGGTGACATGAGATGAGCAGGGGTTGACCTACCATTCAAGTTCCCGTAGGTCAACAACATGGTTAGGGGACTCATTCTGAGGGTCATGGAGCTTTCCAGGGGCTCTGTGAACAGTTTCGGACCTTCAGACGAGGTCTCCTATTTTTTAGGGAGAACTGGCAGTTGACTGAATGACCACTTGGGGGACCAAGGAGCAGAGCAGGATCTTTTTGAGTAGTTACAGGTGTTTGGAGAGAGGTTCCTACTTTTTAGGGAGATTCCCTACTTTTTAGGAGGTTGTGGCAGTTTCCATATTTGAGGTTCCATGGGACCATACCATGGTTTCAGTTTTAGGAAGATTGGGTGTGTTTCCTAGTTTTTAGGAGCATCCCTAGATTTTAGAGATGGGATTGCCAGTTGGCCCATCTTGTCCGGCATCAGTCACAGACAGGTGACAAAGTTAGATTCATGTTTGGTTGGTTATTTTGGGCTATTATTGGATCTATGGAAATATTTTAATATATTTAAATATTTCCTAAGTTAGTGTTTAAATAAATTAAAATAAGGCTATGTATATAGCCATTTTGGAGTAATAAGGGGTTTTTGGCTTCATCTAGTTTGATATGCCTATGTGTTATAGCTCATTGGAAAGGTCTTGAACTTTGCTACATGATTCTCACCTCCCAGAGTCTTTTTGGATGCTTGAAGCTATTTATTCGCAATAAAGTGATATTTTTCTATAGTTTGACGCCATAATTGGTAAAGTGTCACTTTAATTATAAAGCGCAAGCTTTATTATTCTTTAGGGTTCGACTTGCAAAGGGCAAGGAGTTATAAGGAGATGAAAACCTAATTGATAGTATCTTTGATCATTTTGAAACTTGTGAATTTGGGAATTGCTCTGGAAGAGTGATTTTGGTCTAGGATGCAAACCCCAGGTCTGAGCTTGCTGGGACGTAGCCCTCAGCAGGAGTTGACAGTGGATTTATCCAGGATTGCACAGAGATTGTCAGAGGTAGAAGACACACATCTTCTTGTCTTGAAGATTCAACGTGCATATTGGGGGTTTCAACAAGGCGGCTAGTCTATTTCAGTTGGCACGTGATTTGCAGCAGCTTCCACGCCTCCTTTGCAACCACGCCTTGTTTGTATGTTGGCTTGAAGGGTTGTATTCAGCTTATTCGGTCTTCCTTGTTCGTTGCCAGTAATATTCCTCCATCTGGCATCAATCCAAATTGAGAACAACTCCAAATAAATGTATGGATTCTTGCTGAATACAAAACTAGGTTATTTGCCTGGTATGATTTGCAGTATTTTCAGATTGCTTAAGTGTTCTTACATATGAACATTGTTTACTGTTTTACTTCACAGTTGTTGCTATTTATCAATTACTTTACTTATAACATCAAAACCCAAAAAGAAACAATCCCTTTCTGCAACTTCTGTCTATTCTATAAGATCACCGGAAAATTACAAAATATAGTATGTTTAATTAAGAATTTACAGCAGCAACAGCAAAAGGATCCATTTGGGATCTTTCAACTGTACGAAGATCTCTTCGTATAAAAGAACAGGCCGAGCGGAGATGACGGCTAAGAGAGGTTGTTGACTCGAAGTGCCCTGAGAAACGTAGCAGAAGTTGGAGTCATAGTCGAGAGAGACAAAGGTTGTGTACGTGGAAGGAGTTGGCGGAGGTCGCCAGGAACCTACCACTTCCAGACGTAGTAGAGGAAAATCTCGCCAACCAGGCCCCACACTCGACGTCGAGTGAAGAAGACTCTGGAGCCGAGTCGCAGAGCAACCCGTCAAAGTATTATGAACAAGGAGAGGAGGCAGTACGAGACCTGCACGAAGAGGTCGCCAATATTTTTGAAGCAACATTATCCGGCATCAGGAATTTGTCCTTGTCAGAGGAAACCAAAATAGGAGGGTCAGATCCAGAAACCCCGGGAAGGAGGGACTATTGTTCCTTCCAGACACATAATGCCTTCCGGGCATATAGTAACTTCCAAGTGTTGCATAAAACCCTCCAAACAAAAACAAAGGTACACACCCCGGAGAAAAAGAAGCTTCCAAAATTCATGGGCGACGGGTCGGAGGATCCCGTACAACATTGTAAGACATGCATGACCATTTGGGAGGCAAATGGCCAGGACGACCAGGTTTACTGGTTGAAGGCATTTCCAGCCACTCTGCGAGGAATAGTAATTGATTGGTATACAGACCTAGATGCCCAGTATAAAACGTCCTGGAACAATTTGAAGAAGGCTTTCCAAGAGGAGTTCAAACTCCTACGGGATGACAATGAAATTGTGGCAAAGATTTACAATACCAAGCAGGGAAAAAGTGAAAGTGTGCGAGCATATAATAGAAGGCTGAGGGAACTGCTCAACAAAATGGAGAACCAATCGGCTGATGGCCTCAAGAAGAGATGGTTTGTTGAAGGACCGGTACCATCTCTCAGACGGAAGATGAAGGTGGTCCCTCTGCCCTCGTATGACGAAGCATACAACCGTGCGATGGATATTGAAAGTGAAAATAAGACATCCCGAGGGAAGCATCGGGTGAGCAATGGTCACAGTACGGATGAAGACAACGATGGGTAGTCCAAAATTGTGCAAGCCCTCCGAAGGGATATGATGAGGATGATGAAAGAACTAAAGGTTGACAAAGAAAGTGGCAAAGAAGGAAAGGAACTATGGTGCACCGACTGCAAAACAGAAGGGCACACTAAGGGGAGTTGCCCTCATAAAGCTTTCTATGACATATGCCAAGTAATGCGACATTCCATTAAGGAATGCACGTACAACTTGAAAGCACGGAGTACACAAGTGCTCTACGCCCAACCCAACCAAGTCACACCACCAGCGACACCTCCGAAGCCGACAGCAAACTCTGACGCCTCTCCTGGAGGGTACCGAAACAACCAGCGGGGTAACAACAAGCCCAATAATAACACGCCGAGGAGTAGAATTCAATACGACACAAAGGGACGACCCATGATCCAATGCCGGAAATGCAACGAATGGGGTCACTTTGCACGGGAATGTCAAAATGGAGATGACGCAAGAAGTTTGTTGTGCAAATGGTGCAGTCCGGGGAATCATGAGGACACAAAGTGTCCAAAGCAAAAAGGGGTGAATATGCTGGAGGTAGAAGAACCGGAGTAAGGCATACTGGCAATCACAAGATTGCAAAACAAGAAAGCCATGTATCCTGACCCTTGCACGGAGAAGGAAAGACTCCAGGAAGCCAGGGAAGATATTGAGCGGGTGATGGCAGAAGAACGGAGGGCCTTGCACCCGGCTGCCAGTACCCCACTTCGGTCAGGACCAGAGAAAACTATCATTAAGCAGATATTACAGACCACCATACCCGTACGGGTATTCGACCTTCCAAAGACCATGCCATAGTTGAGGATGACCCTGACAAATGCAGTCGGCGACATCACCGTCGGCTAGGAACACCGGACGGCAACAGAACCACCTAGTGCGGCTCCAATGAAGGAACCTGGTACGGATGCCATGGACCCTATGTTGCTCACAGTAAGCATTGGATAGAAACCTGTCGTGGTGGAGATGGACATGATGGGACAAAAGCTCACAAACACCATTGTGGATGGCGGGTATGGAGTCAACGTGCTACCAGAAGAAACTTGGAGAGGTCTAGGCAAACCTACCCTCTGGCCACCAACATTTCATCTTGTCAGTGCGGATCAGCACAGCATCAAACCCCTCAGGACTCTCATGGCACAAAAGGTGGTGATCGGGACACAACAATTCCTCCTGGACTTCGTATTCATTCCACTGGAGAGAAAAACGTACAATGCCCTCCTGGGAAGGGGATGGTTGATCATGGCTAGAACCAATCATAACTGGAAGAAGAATACACTCTCAATCGAGAGTGAAGGTCATAAGTATGTGATTGATCTGAGGAATCAATCCGTCAGTGAAGAGCTTGCGTCGTCTAACTCCGACTCGAAGGACTCAACTAGATGGGAGTGGGGTTCCGAAGAAGACAGAGGAGGGAGGGAACCCAACGAAGGAGTGCTGGAACTGGATGGATGCTCTGAAGATGGAACTAGTTCCCTAGCTGGACTCTTCCATTGGCAGATGGAGGACTACGAGGTTTTCCACCTAGAGTGCCACATGCTGCAAATATGCGAGATTGGGGAATCAAGTGGCGGTATGGAAGAACAGTCATTTCCCCTGGAGTACAGTAGGTACCAGGAGGGAATGGCATGGGTGGATGACACGCCAGCCCACCAATTTGAACGAGACAAACCCATCAAGTACGAGGAAAGGGATGTGAAAAAAGTTAATCTAGGCAAGGACGAGGACCCGCAGGTGATACTCGTACGGGATGACTGGAACCCCTACTGAAGGCGGCGACTTTCAGGATATTTCTGGAATACAAGGACGTCTTTGCCTGGACCTAAAAGGACTTGAAGGGGGTACCATCGGAATTGTGCGTACATCGCATAACCCTCGTACCAGGAGCCCAACCCGTACGGAGGAGACCGTACAGGATGAACAAGAACTACATGGCCAAGGTGAATGAGGAAATCAACAAAATGTTGGAAGCTGGGAGGATCATATTCAAAGTGGAAACCAGTGATTGGGTTTCCCCAATAGTCATTTCTCTCAAGAAGGAAGCTAATCAGATAAGGATATGCGTGGGCTTTAGGTACCTAAACGCAGTAACAATCAAAGATTCATTCCCAATCCCATTCACTGACAGCATTCTAGAAGAAGTAACTGGGCATGAGATATACACATTTCTGGATGGGTTTTCGGGATACAATCAGATAAGTATTGCGGAAGAAGATAAGCTATAGACCACATTCGTGGTGGAGGAGGGGGTGTACGCCTACGATCGCATGCCCTTCGGGCTATGTAATGCACCGACAACCTTTCAAAGAATAATTTTACACATTTTTGACAAAATGTTTGTAGGAAATTTCAGGGCATTCTTGGATGATTGGTCGATTTTCAATGATCAGGACACCCATCTAAAGGCACTCGGAGAATGTATGGAGAGGTGTCGGAAAGCTAGACTGGCTCTTAACCCAAGGAAGTGCAGGTTTATGGTACCGCAAGGGAAGCTTCTCGACCACATTGTTTGTAAAGAAGGTCTGAAGACAAGACCCAAATAAGATAGGAGTGATTTTCAACATGGAGAATCCAACGAATGTGACAAGGGTGAAGTCATTTTTGGGCCATGTTGGCTACTACCAGAGATTTATCAAACGCTTTGCACAAGTCTCCTGGCCCCTAGATAAGCTGACAAGGAAAGGGGAGTCATTCGTATGGGGTACGGAGCAGGAAGAAGCCTTCAAAGAATTGAAAGATCGGCCGGTAAGTGCACCAATACTGGTATACCCGGATTGGAATAAGGAGTTTCATGTACACATCGATGCCTCCAACTTCACGATTGGTGCCACCCTCACACAAGTAGGGACGCAAGGACTGGAACATTCCATTTTCTTTGCCAGCCAACTTTTGTCAAGGGCTGAACGAAACTAATGCACAACGGAGAGGGAGGCACTCGGGATGGTGTATGTGGTACAAAAGTTTCGCCACTACCTATTGGGTACTCCGTTCACATTTTACGTGGACCATCAGGCACTAATGTATCTGATAAATAAACCAATTATTCAGGGTCGGGTAAGTAGATGGCTAGTACTCCTGCAAGAGTTTACCTTCACCATTATTGTTCGGCCAGGCAAGTCCCATGTGATAGTTGACCAACTATCAAGGATCAGATTAGGAGAACCGGCCGAAGGGGTGAACGAGGACTTCCCAAATGCACACTTGTTCTAGATTGCAGTACTACCATCGTGGTACGAGAAGATCGGCCAGTACCTCTCCATTTCCACATTCCCAAAGGAGAATCCCCGGAGGGAACAGCGGAAGCTGGCACTGAAGAGTAAGACTTTCCAGCTAATCAATGGCCTGTTATATAAGATGGGCCCGGACCAAATCTTGAGGAGATGTGTTATGGAGGAAGAAATCCCCAATGTGTTGAAGGAAGCACATGACGGGTTAGCAGGCAGACATATGGGACTAGATGCAATTGCCAGGAAAGTACTTCTGGCAGGTCTGTGGTGGCCAACTCTACATACTGACGCCCGAGAGTGGGTGGTTGGGTGTGACACTTGCCAACGTGCACGAAAACCACTCAAGCGGGACTTAATGCCCCTCTTCCCCTCGCAGTCGTAGGAGCTATTCGAACGGTGGGTTCTGGACTTTGTAGGACCCTTGAAGCTGAGTAGCATGCACAAGTGCAAATATATTGTAGTAGCTATGGAATACCTCACCAAGTGGGCAGAAGCGAGAGCCCTGCCAGATAACACGGCTTTGAGTACGACACGGTTCTTGTATGAACAGATCGTCACGAGGTATGGGATACCCCTTCAAATCACCAATAACAGGGGAGTGCACTTTGTCAACCAATTAATCCGTACAATGACCGTAGAGTTCAAAATCTTTCACAATCTCTCTAGTCCGTACTACCCCCGAGCTAAAGGACAGGCAGAAGCAACCAACAAGTTGTTGGCGTCAATAATTTACAAATCGTGTGGGGTGGAGTGGGAATACTGGGAGGAAAGGCTACCAGCCATACTGTGGGCTTACCACACGACCTACAAGGTCACCACGGGGCATACCCCATTCCAGCTCATGTACGGGCAAGAGGCAGTGGTACCAGCCGAGTACAGCGTACCTAGCCTCCGAGTGGCGGTGGATAATAGACTCGGTGATGAAGAAAGCTTGAGTGCAAGGCTTGACAGCCTGATGAAACTGGACGAACGGAGAATAATGGCACAATGGGCAACAGAGGTAGCACAACGACGACAGAAGTGCTGGCATGACAAGCACCTACGACGGGTCAACTTCCGGCCAGGGCAGTTGGTTCTGAAGTATAACAGCCGGAACGAACTCCGATCGAGGAAGTTTAAAGTTCATTGACTTAGACCCTATAAGATTAGAGAGGTCGGCGAGAACGGGGCAGTGAAGCTATCTACTCTGGATAACAATCCAATCAGGGACCCAGTGAATGTTTCAAAGCTGAAAATCTACAAAGAATGGAACAAACCTGTGATTGGGATTAACATGCTGGGATACGCTACCAAAGGGCACTGGACCATTGGCCAAAGCAAGGAAGTCGACGAAGACCCGGTGGTAAAAGAAGAACCCTACCGGAGGGATGAAGAGTGGGCAAAGCCTTTTGCAGCCATGGAAGAGAGGCTTGTGCCAAAGCAGGTGGAAGGTGTTGTGGTTCCCAGGAACCACAAGCACCTCACAAACGCGTATTTTGGGGAGCCAACTGTATGGGTGCGGGTTTCAGGACATTGGAAGAAGCGGGCCCCATATGAAGGTCTTTGAGAAGGGTACGTAGCATACGATATCGATGAAGAGGCTGAAGCCCGAAGGAACGTCGAGAGGGCAAATAAAGAGAAGGAACCTGTAGACCTGGAGGCAGAACTTGACTTAGAGGAGTACGGGGTAACCCTAGGTCCCTGTTTAAAAATGGTGCTGAAAACAGAAGACTTATTCATCATCGCCTCCTGACCTGGCGAAGCAAAAGCCGGACCCAATTCATTATACTGGGTGATCCCTAACCCCGCGAGACCAATGGAGGTTGACGGAGAGAGAGTAAAATGGTACCAACAGTACGGAGGTCACTACATTGACGGTCGATATAAGGGGGTGGGACTCGCTCCGTTAGTTGACAAGATATGGGACTTGGAGTAGGTGGGGTCGTATTGTGCACAAGAATGCTATAGGAGGTTGTCGCACGTTTGTATGTGGTTGCACGATTCAAAGATAAAGCTAAAGACCCAAAATGACCCCTCAGGAATGAAGAGGAGCAGAGGAGACGAGGACGCCGACCAAGGGTCAAATAAAAGGTGGAAGGCAGTCAGGACGAGTGGCAAGGGAAGAGCAAGGAAGAAATATAGCACCCGAACAACAAGGAGGAAACTAAGGGGGCGGAAAGATCATTCAGCAACATTGGTAGAGGCAATAAGCTACCATGTGGACCACAAAGGGCCGTCTAAACGATGCAACCTAACCTCGGGATACCTTGGTAAATTGAAGGTACGAAGAATTACATTTAAAAAGTGTTGTCAAATAAAAGAATTAAAACAATTGTTAAGAAAGGGGGTATTAAAAGTTGGGAAAGGGAAGTATATGGAAGGGAGAAAAAGGTCAAGGTTAACAAATATTAAAAAATTAAAGTGTAAAGCGGAAGTGATGGAAGTAGGAAAAAAACACACTTAATAAAAAGGCACTTATTTTATATAAAATTAATGAAGCATTTATGACTAACCCTAACCCTGACAAAAACAAGTGATTATAAAGACCCCCAAGAAGCCCATTTGTATACATCTCAGAGACGGAATCGAATTAGACTTGGCAGCAGGATGGAATCGAGAAGAAGAGGACAGCAATCCGTACGGCCAAGCACAGAGGAGAAATTAAGTTCATACAACATACGGACTGATCGTACGGATCAGCGTGGGGAGGCGTGGAAGGAACCATTGGTTAATCCGTACGGCGTACGGATTGTGCGTACGGACGTGGCGGAGGCAAGCAAGGTGCAACGGAACATCTCATACGGTGTACTGCGACAACAACACAAGGCAACATACGGTGTACGACAATCACACCTAACCCGTACGGTTTGTGTTGATCTCAACGAACCAATCAATTCACAGTACATTGTACGGCAATCACAGCAGAATAGTCCGTACAGGGTACATTGAAGACCGTATAGCGAGTTAAGAAGCCTATACAACAACTTACGACTACTGACGCAAAGAAGGGGAGGATTGTACGAACATGAAGAAGACCGTACGGTACCGTACGAAGGCCGACACAGGGAAGTCCGTACACGCAAGGAACAGACACATAAAAATTGAAAGCGTTTGTTGGAAAATTTGTGCCATCCGTACAGAATTATCTGCAAAGTTTGCAAAAGTTGAAGAGGTTGTACAGTCAGAAGAGGGAAGTGTACGGACCAATCCATATGGTGGAGAGGCAATAGCCAGTACAATGGTTAGTACAAATTGGCGGAGCACACTTGCAGACCGTTATAATAACGGTCAAGGATGGGACAAAGACAGGAAAACAGGCCAAAGCAATTGCAATGCAACCATGACAGCTACAGATCCAGCCAGCGGCAGCAAGAAGGCCAAAATCAAGCCAAAAGTGCAGAAGGATCCAGAGGGAGTCACGGCGGAGAATGTAGCCTTTGAGAGTGTGACTGGCAACGAATGTCCTACCTGGTGGGAGGAAACTTCCCCCGACCATGTGATAAAGGACTCCCTCAGAAAAGCTTAGGTAGACCATGCCATCCAAATGCCGACATTCAACATTAAGGATTTTGAGCCCGTGCTACGGACTATGGTATCCGGATACAACCGCTAGGAAAGGGCTTCCATCATTTAGTTCCAGGGCTGCACGGTACGAGTTTCATTCAAACCGGAAGATTTCAGGAGGGTATTTGGCATACCTGAGAAGGGGGCATCGGCAGCGAAACCAGGCAAGAAGCTCACCAAGGAAAAAAAGAAGTGGCTGCTGAATTTGGTATGCAGGGATGACCTCACAGAGGAGCAATGGAAAAGTGTCTAGTCTGATAGTAGGGGGTTGAAGCGTGTGTTTATCGCACCAGGAGAACGGAGAATGTTGATGGACTTGGTAAAAAATCGCCTCACGGGAGCCAGTCATGCATCCGACATAGCCGTCTGGATGATAGGGTTAATGAATGGGATTAAGTGTGGCAAAGTGTACAACTGGGGACAACTTTTGGCGGAAAGAATTCATGATTTCCTCTAGCTGGAACACAAGACATTTTACATGTGCCACCATGCCATCAGCCTATTTCTGGATGCCATACGCCTGCAAGTACCGCTAGAAATGTGGGGGACTTTCGAACTGCGCGGAAGGGTGGAACCTAATAAGCCCACCATGTACCATTATGCCCATCTGGACACGCTTGGGGACACCGCGCAAAGAGGAGGAAGCTGGATGTGTCTGTGGAGGTTGAAGATGACAGCAGTACCGAAGATTTCGAGGAAGAGGCCGAAGAGACTGAGGAGCAGGAAAGTGGCGATGAGGGGTTCCATATGGCACCACACCTAGCAGGAGAGGATGAAGGGGAAGTGGAATCGCAGCAACGGGAAGAGGAGGAAGAGGAAGAGCATATGTTACTTCAACATGAAAAGAAAACATATAATCCAAGATGGGGTTAGAAAATAATTTAACAAGAATAGAAAAACTTAAATGCCAAAGACAACCATGAACTACAATAGACATTAATTTCTTAAAGGTCTACAAAAAAAATTCCTTATACATTCAAGTTTTCAACAAAGACACTCGAATCTTTAAATATTCCTCTATAGAAAACTATAATTAGCAGAACTTCTTGACAAGCTCATGGTTTCCTATATGCAAATAAGTTGTAAGGAAAAGTAAAATAGGAAAGTTATTGAATTCCTTACATCGGCTTCAGCATAAAGACTTGCTGCAAGAGTAATTCCACCACCTTTATCATTTGGGATATCACAAACAAGGTCACCCCAACCACAAAGTGCATTTGCACAATTCACCAAAGACTCTTGCTTTACCTCTCCTCCTTCAATAGCATATACCATTTTATATGTCTCCACACTTTTCCTAAGCACATTATGTTCTGTTAAGACAAGCCCAATCAAGATATGGAAAAATAACAAAACATCATAACATTTACAATTTTTTTTCTTTCTAAGTGGAATTATTATAGACTTTAGTCAATCCATTTTTCTATCTTGAGATAAAACTTAAACTTGCTTTCTTAAGGATAGTTTATTGTGTTGCTCATACTTTCACACAATAGGGTTAAAGAGAATCTGCAACAAAAAACATGTCATATAAAATAATGCTATGGGGAAATTTCCTTCAACAAAATAAAGCAATAGATTACAAAATGAGTTGAATTCCTTATCATCTGAGCCCCAAATGAGTGTGAAGTCTTTCTATTATATATGCCATATGTCACCGAAAATCTCAAATCTTTTTGTTTCAGTCTATAAATCTTTATGTAATCAAGCTATTATACACCTCCCACTTGATACCTGAACCTGGTAGAGAAAGATGAGGCTATGAACTAATCAGGGAATGATCAGCACATTAAGTGAAATTTTCAATCCACGATATGATTGTGCTAGAGTAAGATACAGAGCTCGTAGCCATTGCCAGAGGAAGTACTAATCAGGTACAAAATACGTCTAAGAAAAAAACAAAGTAATTGTCATCAAACATAAGGTACTTCTTACATTGGTTCTACTGCCATTTCAAAAATATTACAACAGGACAGCCTACAAAACCCATGCATGAAGAAACATAGAATATAAGACACTCATTGACATAATAAGGTTCTTAGCTCATAGCTAAAGGATGGCAGTCATCAACCTTAAGAGTTGATGAACTCAAAAAACTGCTAAAACAAAGCAGGCAGTCCCAATCCAGACCTAAGAAAGCTTTGTGAAAGACTCATTGTTAAAAAAATTAGAAGAGAACACATAATGAAACCCATGCAAGAAGGAAAATAATCCATAACACTGGCATTTACACATAAAGCCTCTTAAATCATAGGTAAATGATGACACTCAACAACCTTAAGAGCTAACAAGAATCAAAAACAACTTGTAAGACAATGTGAGCAATCCCAATTCAGACCTAAAAAGGGTTTATCCAAGATTCAATATAAAAGACTGGTGGCAGTCCTTCATGCCATCTATGATTTGGTACTAATAAGAACATATGCCTTGTCTACCATACTGCATGTCTTCAAACCACTGTATCCATGATTCAAACACTTTTTAAAGTTACATAAGTAAATCATGAAAGCTCACATGAGCAAAATACAAAACATTCTTGGTCATTCCTATTTATTTTTTAGCACCTTACCCTATTAAATAAAATTAGTAAATGACAGATAAAATGGCAAGTTAGATACCTCCTCAAGTACTTGTTACCCTAGATATATCATGGAAACAAAGTACCCTTTTTGTTATGCCCAATATGAAAGTGGTAGTTTCCATCATTTGTTGCATTCTAATTGCACTCTTAATAAGCATTCTACAAATCTTTTTCATAGATTATTATGGATAAAAGTGTAATCTATATAATAATGCCATCTAATCAAGAGTCTGGGAAATTCAATTGTATTTTGTATACTCTTCCCGAAAATAATACTGTGCAATTTACTATTGACAGGATGTTTTGACTCCTCCAGAATACTTTACCATCCTAAATTTCAAAAAAATTGAACCTGAGATTAAACACAAGCATAGCAATCTCCTAGAATAATCAAGCTCCATGTCATGTAGATAAGTATAACTACCTGCAAAAGCTGGCAGCATGTATTGAAGCCTCATGCTGCATCTGAATGGCATCATATTTCTTTATACTGCCCTTAAAAGCACTGTCATTCCCCCAATAAGTAGCTTTCTTCACTGCACTAGACCACAATAGAAAAACCTCACCCTGCATAAATGTCTATTGGTGAGTTTTAAGGACAGTGACATTAGGTTTAAAGGAGAAAAAAGGAATGTTTATGCTCACTATAAAAATCATCACTAAAATTGTCATGAGATTGGCCACTTAGAAAACAATAATACCTTAATCCGGAATTCCATGCCAAACAGATGTATCTATGCCTGAATGCTCTAATGACTAAAACAATGCTTCCAAAAGCACATTATGCTGAATATATGTCTAGTGGTGCAATCAGTTCCTTTTTAAAGAGAAAAGGGCAAAAACGGTTGCTTTTATAGAGAAAAGCGTATTATGCCGAATATGCTGAATATGTCATCAAACACAAGGGCAAAAACAGTTACTTTTATAGTGAAAAGGGCAAAAATCAGCATACAGTATAAGTTCCTCTCATACCTCAAAACTCTACACAAGATATCCAATGTAAGTACAACCACAAACATGAAAAGAACAAATGGCTGTAATTATCCAATATAAGTACAACCACAAACATGAAAAGAACAAATGGCTCTAATTAGGCTTTATTCAAATCTGAATACTTGCAAAAAAAACTTTGCCCTAATATATGATTTGTTACACTTAGGATGGCTTATCTACTCTTGCTACTGAGAGGTTTTCTAAACTATTGCTCCAACAAAAATAAGCCTTTTAGGTGGGTAAGGAATTAATCATAGGCTTGTGGCCAATTGTTGCTTCCAAATTAAACAACCACAATGTCTTGTTTTTTGTTGCTTTGAGCACTTCCACTTCTTTGAAGAATGATTTGAGTTATTGATTTGTATGCACCTCATCACTGTCTCATGATGGCTATGCTTTTCTCTCACAGGAATTATCATGATGAGAAAAATTGATGGGTTATTGTAGTGCCTTGCTACTTTAGGGAATTGGTGACATTTATGTACGCAATGGGATTTTTGCTAATGTTAAGTATATGCTTAATTGAAACAAGTAGTTTTCATTGCCAAATCACTAAAAAAAATGATGGTAAAATATTTTCCTGACTTGATGTAATGTCCCCCATTTATAGCAGAAATAATTAATATAAATTTTGCCATATAATATGTTAAATCATGTTAAAATTATATTATACTATATTACATTGATATAAAAAAAGATATCATATTATCAATTTACATTGAATGATGTTATTATGTTAATAATGTACATTAATTTACATTTATATATTGAATAATGTTATTATATTAATAATATACATTGTATTAAAATGGTGTAACAATATATATATTAATAATATACATTATAAACATTAACAATATGGAGTTATGCCATTTTATTAAAATATATATTATATTTGTTGACTGGTCCCCGATAGCCATTCCTCTAAAACGATGGCTTGATTAAATGGAGGATCCCGTCAGGTGTGAGGGTAGCAACCCTTCAAAAATGGGTGCTACCAAATAGGAAGCATCGTGGCTTTCCACCACGATGGGGGGTTAGGATAAATACCTTCCCCCATGCCAATTTGGGGGGATAGCAAGCAAGGAATGGTAAAGTCTGCCAGCAGGGATAAAGATGGGTAAGTTCAGTGTCAGGTATGTATAAGCATGAATTTCCTGAGTTAGCATTAGAGTATATATCAGCCAGTATGATATACATATTTAAATTCAGATTTGTGCATCATTGAATATAAATTAAGATGTTCTTAATCAAGTCAATGACAGTTAATATCATATTAAGTTAAGAAGGTAAGTTTTATCTATTTATTCAAACAGCATTAAAATAACATAACAGTACTGCCAGACGTAACATATAAATATATATATCTGCACATAATCTCAGGAATACATAATACAATCAGATTCAGGTTATGCAAATTATGGTAATACTGCAAATTCTTATAAGGAATAACAAACTGATTATAATGAAATGATGATGAGTGGTTAATGCCAATACAAAGTAACACTAACAGGAAACTTTGATGACAATCCAATACACAGCACTGTTGAAATGTAATATAAAATGATAATTATGTCAGATGTAATTGACTATCATAACGTGATGGATTGAATAAATATAATAAATGGTTCATTGTAAAGAGGGACTCTCTTTTAAGTACGCCACTCCATAGTGGATGCCTAACACCTGCCACTTGGAGTCAAGAGGGATGAAGCATTTGCTCTTGGGCTTAAGAGAGAAGGTGGTTGTGATGAGGGGGAACGGTGATAGAACACCTTGCTGGGTATGCCACTCCATGATGGATGCCTAACACCTGCCATATGGAGCCAAGGGGGATATGGTATCTGCCCTTGGGCCTACGAGGATTTGTTTCTTGGACACCCTATCCAACTAGCCTACCCTAATGGGCTAAGGAAATTGACTTTCAATCTGACTTTATATAATAAACTGATTATACCCAACAAATTGTAATTCTAAACAGTAACTAATATAGCAGAATTGATATCATTAATATAATTTCAGTGGTATATGTTTCAGTTTTACAAGTATTATTTCATGTGCTCTCTAATCTTTGTTGCAGGAAATCAGTATACAAAGGTTATGCCCATAAAATTTAATAACCTATCTTTTAGATTTGGGCAAATTTAGGTTAATCTAAAGTATGACTAATTAGGGGACATTACACTTGATTAGATGATAGCTGGTTAGTTGCCACTGGTTTCTTGAAAGAGGATTCTACTAATTCCATGGTTATGGGCATCGCTAACGCATGTGCTTGGATCTCACACTAATGATAAAAGCAGTTTGTGGCATGACCAGATAGGATAAATGAGCTTCAGGATTATATATTATATGGCTAATAATGGTTTAGTCAAGTGCTTACCATCTATAGTAGTTGTAAATGATGGTTGTGAAGGTTGCATTTATTGTAAACATCACATGGACAGAATTGATTCAGCTAAATCTTGGAAGCCACATAAGCTAGTTCACACTGATATAATGGGTCTGATTCAAGTTCCTTCTCTTCCTAGGGACTGATATTTATTGAGTTTCACCGATGACTCAACTAGCAAATACAGGTTTGCTTCTTGAAAAGGAGAGATGAATCTCTTGGTTATTACATTAAGTTTAAAATACTAGTTGAGAAGCAAAGTGTTTTGTGTGACACAAATTTTAGAATAAATATTTGGGGAGAATTTGTAAATAGGGCCTTTGATTCCTTTCGCAAGATAAATGGCGCCCTTGTTTAAGTAGCAATTTGTAAGAACACCCCCTGTTCTAGACCAATTTTTTTGCTTTCGCCGCTATGAGTAATTTCATCAAACAGTTTGCTTGCATTGGTGCTTAGTAGTGTTTTCAGACTGTATTTTCTGATTTTACAAGATCATTTGAAAAACTTCCATAACATTCAAATAATGCACAGATCATTGTTTGAAGGTCAGCCATAACAATAATGCATTGAAGAAAGCCAAGTTCGCATTACATTGAGGTAATTACACAAAGTTATATCTGCTGTTCTGATCAGAAAGCCTCTGCTAACTAAAACAGTTTGCTAGCTTACATTGGACATCAATTAAAAACTCAAGACTACATTGAAAATTCATAATTGATTCTGACCTCACAGATGCTTTAGATTAATTGGGAATGTAATGGCATTAAGCACCAAGACTAAGTAAGCTCAAGCTACAAGGAGATTCACCAAAGCACTCAGGAATTCCTTCATCACCCAGCCAGTTTGATTTGTTCCAGGAAGAACTGAAGACAGCACGAGGTTCAGGTCTGAACCACGAATTGAAAGTAAAGGGATGTGTCTAGCAAGCAATGCCCTTCCTTGGACAGCTACTTGCAGTTTCTCAGGTCTGGAATATCCACCGTTTATGAACAAAATATGGTCTGCAAGAAGAATGCACCCTCAAAACTTGAAACACTCTCCTCCAAAGCAGTAATAGAACATAAATGCAATTTCCAGATGAATAGGATCACTATATGAATGCTCAGAATATATAGGATGGCTGCAGAATCACTGGATTGTCAACAAAATGGGCATTGCAGCAATTAAAAACTTTGCTCTAGCTTTCCTGAGCATGTAAAGCCCTTCTAAGGGTTTGCAATTCATATTAGATCCCTTGACTTCCAAACACGGAGTCACAAGCTTCAATGAACCTCACGCTTGAAGCCCAAATATCCGTCCTGCATTATACCCCTAGTCAGCTTTGTAAGAAGGGTTGATTCTTCCAAATAAATTCCAATCCCACAAATTTCACTTCGAAAACCATGCAATGGAGTCGCCTAGATGTAGCGAGAAGTTAGGAAAAATACCCACATCCAGAATCTTCCTTGTTTGCCCTAATCGATCATTTTATTTGATCCATAGTAACTTTTTTTTGAAGCTGCTCGACTACACAGATTTGATGAAGGAATCTGATGTAATAAATCTGCAATCCCTTATTAGTAACAACTCTAACCTAACAGGAATGATAAGCAACTAAAAGAACTGAAAAAACTTCTTTTTTTCTCAGAGAATAACAAACCCAAAACAACAAGTCTGCTCAAAAATCTTGGTCGGTCTGAACCAGTATTACTCCTGACTGGGACCATTCATTCACCCATCATCCTGGGGTGCCCCACACCTGAAGATAATGTCTTTTTCTCTGCAACTCCAAACCCTGTGAAAAAACTCCTCTTTTCTTCACTCGTGCATAAGGAAAAAACCCCCACAAAAGCTCCATATCTCTTTTTTTCTTGTTTCCACCTAACTTGGCATAGCACTAAATTTCATGAGGTATGCTCCCCCTCACCACATAAAGAATGAATGAATGAATGATTTTACTAACGTTCACGAGACCCATCAGTCTATGGGACCAGGAAATCACAGCCTAAGATAACTTCATAATCTTTTCCATGTCAGATCTCCTACTATGAATCTTGACCAGAAAACTAGCAGTCCGATTGATCTTATCCTCGCCAAATAAATGATGCATGTTTTCACTTTTCAAGATGGACTTGTACTAAGCACGAATATCATCATAAGCCGTGCACTCACTGAGAAAGTGGCATTCGGTCTCAATTGCACCAATCTCGCAAAACAAGCAAATTCTCTTTTCCCATAGCTCTTTGGGCCTTTTCCACCTACCCATTTCACACTTGAGATGATGCAAACTTGTCCTCAATTGAGCCACTAACAGCCTTGCCTTGCCTTTAATAGCTGCCCCTAAGTATGCTTCCTCCCCATGATCCCAAGTAAGGTTAAACTCTTTGATGTAATACGTCTTTTTTCGACCAATACAATTATTCCACATGGCAATTTGAAACTTTCCTATGACCAGCTTTTTTATTTCCTCATTGGTATCCGGACATTCGTGCAACTTGGTGTTCCATTTGTTCAACCACTTTTTGTTTTGTTTCATCCAAGTTTTCTTCCTATGGTTAAGTCCTCCTTCCATGGCGATTTTGGGCCACCGCTGATTATCCACGATTTCCACCTCCTTTAGATAACTTATTAACCTGGTTATCGCTGAAGCCTCCAACGAGAATGTACCTGCTTCCGCTAAAAGGATATCATATGGAACTAACGTTTTAACTTTGAGATGGCTTGCGATTAGGTGTTTTTGAATCCTCTCTACCTGTCTCCATCCACAGTTTGACATGCTGCCTCCCCAAACTTCGCAACCATATAAAACAATTGGCGTAACCAACAAACCAAAAAGAGTTTTCTTGGTTTTCCAATCCCACAATTCATCTTTTCTGCACCTATTTTGAAGTAGAAACGATGCATTCCACCCTCCCTGTACCCTTTTCGCTCTACAAGTCTCCCAACTAAGCTTATAGTGGAAGTCAATCCCTAGATATTTGTATTCTTTTACAATTTCCAGCGGGCTGCCATCAAAAAGGAAGGTAATTTGCTTTTCTTTCCTCTTTAAAGAGAAAATCATGATCTTGGTTTTAGTAATATTCACCTGCCTCCCTAACTCCTAGCAAAAGTTCTCTAGTGCTTTAAGTGCTCTCTGAGCCCATGAGCCGTTTTAGAAATTAGGATAAGATCATCGGCGTATAAGAGTAATTTCACCACATATTCCGCAAGTTGGATGCCTTCTCCCTCCGTTTTGTTCAACCATACTTCTAATTTATCAATGTATATACCAAATAAACTCAGAGATAGAGGGCATCCATGTTTAACACCAATATCGCTACCAAAACACTCAGACATTCCATCACTAGTTCTGATTTTAGCTCTAACTTTCTCATAAAGTCTATGCACTGCAGCTCTATAAAGAGAAATTAATATTATTTTAGAATCCACTTTTAACGCCAAGTAGAGGAGGAATTAAAAATCAAAACAACCCCTTATGACTCCATCAAATAATAAGCCCACTCAAAAAGCGATACAATATAATGTTGAAATATTTCATTTATTTCAAATTTGGGTGCCATAACAAATTTTAAATAATTAATTAAAAGCATTTAAGTGCAACTTAAGAGTTTTTTGCATTTAATTAATTAATTAATTACTCCAATGTCCCCCAGTCCTTTTGCATTAGCCCACAGGGAACCACATTAGGCTAATGTCTCTCGACAACTAAGGCCTAGAGAGGGGACATTACAGTCCTCCCTCCCTAAAATTGCTTGTCCTCAAGCAATTTCAGCTATGGATGCTGCAAAACCTACTCATTCTCCCATGTAGCATCCTCTACTGGCAAGTTCTTCCACTTCACCAAGTATTCTCTAACAATCCTCTTCCTAAGGGTATGTTCTCTACTGTCAATGATAGCCTTTGGAATGAGAATTAGTTTCCCTTTTCTCATCCAATGGTGGCAACTCAGAAGAAGGAATTACATCGTGTCCCAATGCCTTCTTGAGGCAAGACCCATGAAATATATTATGTACCTTACCATTTGCCGACAACTCCAACTCATAAGCCACTTCTCCAATCCTCTTGGAGATCCTAAATGGGCCATAAAACCATGGCTTCAACTTCTTTGATCCTCTCTTTTTGAGTGTGGATTGCCTATAGGGTTGCAATTTCAAATAGACCGTGTCACTGACCTCAAAAGTCCTCTCAATGCGACGCTGATCTGCATATTGCTTCTGCTGATTTTGGGCTTGTTTCAAATTTTCCTTCAAGAATCTCATATTGTCTTGACTCTACTGTAGTAAACCCTTAGCATTTGGTACCCTGATGACGCCAAATAGTAAATCCATGAAGCTAGGAGACTCATAACCATAGAAGGCCATAAAGGGTGACATCTTAATTGACATGTGGTATGTGGAGTTGTAACAGTATTCACCAAGGTGAAGCCATCTTACCCATGCCTCTTGCTGCCCTGAAACATAATTTCGTAGATAACCTTCCACCCATTTGTTAACTTCAGTTTGTCCATTAGTTTGTGGGTGATAACTAGTGCTAGGAGTGAGCTGGGTCCCACTCAATCTAAATATTTCTTGCCAAAACAAGCTTAAGAACTTATTGTCCCTGTCACTTACAATGTTGCTGGGTAGCCCATGTAGTCTAAAAATCTATTTGCAGAATAAGTCTGCTACTTGAGCTGTTGTATACACTGCTGAAATAGCAAAAAAATGGGCAAATTTGGTTAACCTATCTACTATAACATAGATACAATCCTACCCTTGCACCTTGGGCAGCCCTGTGATAAAATCCATCAAAATACTTTCCCATTTTTTATTGGGAATGGGCAGGGCTGCAACAAACCAACAAGATATGTATGCCTAGAGTTGTTTTGTTGGCATGTAGGACACTCTTGAACATACTTAAGGACTTCATTCTTAATCCTTTCCATGTAAACCTTTCCCAGATTTGCTTATATGTCTTGAGATTTGCTTATATGTCTTGAAAAACCCCGGGTGACCAGCCAAGGGAGCATCATGAAAAGACCTTATGACTGTTGACTTAAACAGAGAAGTGGGTACTAAATTTTTTTTGGCTTTATTAATGATGAGCTCATCAAGAACTATATACCTATCATCCTGTGTAATACCCTCCAAAATGCTAGAGGCCCAAGCACATTCAACTATAATTCGGTCTCTCCAATCTGTTGTTATCTCAATTATGGAGCATAAATGTGGTCTCCTAGAAAGTGCATCAGCACTATGTTCCTTTTCCCCTTGACATAAACAATGTCAAAATCGTAAGCTTGGAGTTTGTTGACCCATTTTTGTTGCCTTTCATTCAAGTCTTGCTGATTTAGTACTTGAGGCTGTTGTGATCAGTTTTGCCAATGAACTTGCCTTTGATCGGTTTTGACAATAACTTGCCTCCCACAAGATAAGTCTGAACTTGGCTAATACATGCATGATGGCCAACATCAACTTGTCATATATTGAATAACTTCTCTTTGCACCTCTCAATTTTTTGCTCTCAAAAGCTATAGGATGCTTATCTTGCATTAAAAAAGCACCTATCACTTCACCTGAAGCATCACACTCAAGCTCAAAGGGCTTGGAAAATTTTGGAATGGCCAAAATAGGGCATGAGCTCATGATTTGTTAGAACAGATAAAAACATTGTTGTCCTACAACAGACCACACAAAAGCCCCCTTTTTGGTTAAATCAATAAGTGTGGCAGCCTTTTGTGAGAATCCCTTCACAAACCTCCTGTAGAACCCACATAAGCCAAAAATACCCTTAAGTTGTGAAAGATTGGTAGGAGGATGCCAATCAACTATTGCTCTATTTTTTTTAGATCCATACGTACACCCTTAGAACTGATAATGTGACCAAGGTAGAGTAGCTCTATCATCCCAAACACACACTTTGATTCCTTGGCAAATAAGGACTCTCTCTCAAGAATGCTTAGCACTTCATCCAAGTGCCTCATGTTCTCTTCCCATGCCTTGCTAAATGTCAATATATCATCAAAAAATATGAGAACAAACTTATGGAGCTGTTTGTTGAACACCCGATTCATGCAAGATTGGGAATTAGTGGGTGCATTGGTTAAGCCAAAAGGCATAACGAAGAACTCATAATGCCAAAGTGGCAACGAAAAGTTGTCTTCTCCACATCCTCCTATATAACTCTAATCTGATGATAACCTGATTTCAAGTCAATTTTGGGGAAGCAGCATGCATCATGCAGCTCATCTATCAACTCATCAATGCGTGGGATTGGATACTTGTTCTTGATGGTTTTCATATTTGTGCTCTAGTTGCCGGCCCTAAAAGAGGTTTTGCGAACTTGAAAATGATTTTCGGCCAAAGTAGGGGAATGACGCGACTTGGTTATGAATGCCTCCCTCCAAACTTGGTCTTCTGAGTCGAAATGTCTCTCTCCTCGCACTTTACAAAACTCACAAAAATGTTGAGTTTCTCCACCTTTCTGGATTACTCCCTTCTACATGGGAATTTTGGTGATTGCAGGCGGTGCGAAGGAAGACACTCGAATCATGAAGCACAAAATAACCCACATTCAACGCATTATTGGTCATGGAGGGCTTCGACTTGATTGGACTACTTCGATAGTTTCCTCTCCTTCTACCAAGGGCAAGCAAAATGGGGGTCCCTGTCAAAAAGGACGGCGATGTGGTGTGTATAACGCACAACAAATGGCGACTCAGCTGGGAAATGTTCCTGAACATTTCAAGGATGACTATCTGGATCAACTCAGAATCTCTAGTATATACCCCACAAAACAACCCAAATGACAAAAGACAAATTCAAAATAAAAATGAGGTCGCAAACTGGATTAAGTCACCAACATTGAAAATCAAGTGTGTGCAGTGAAGTTTATTCTAGCTTAAAGAAGGTTGGAGTATCATTGTTCAATCAAGACAAGTTACCTTGCGGGCTCATACTCCAAAAGCAACCTGGATAGAGCCCTGCTGCCAGCGAGCATCTATAGCCCCGGCTGAGTTATCGCCTGTAAGCTCACAAAGATTTCTCTATTTCCGGTAGATTTTCTTTTTGAATACCAACAGAGGTGTCTACATTCCCAAAGCCAAGCATTTTTAATATTTCTCTGCTTTTGACTTTTCTTTTCTTTTGACTTTTCTTTGTTTTCACTTATTCACCTTGGCTGGTAAGCTAATAAAGCCTACATGGGATTGAGCATTACAGTGGTCGCTGAAGCAGAGCTTCAGATTTTTCACTTGCAATGATTTCCCTTTGATAAAACAACAAACCTAAACGATATTAAGCGTTAAATGTGCAATGATCACAATTTTGGTGACAAAACACAGTATGCAACTAAAATTTTAGAACGACTAAGTCTTAAACCAAATGAACTGACTACGGGGGCAACCATCAATTAGGTGCTCTACCAAAGTTGGCATCCAAGAAATGAGCCAGAAAAACATCCTGACTTCGCACACCAATGTTGGGAAAAACAGACACACCCCTACAAAAACAACAAGGAGACAAGCCCTTCCAAAAGGACACCTACACAACGGAAAGCAACCCAACTAAAGCAGTAAACAAGAAATCTAAGCTAAGAACTACTCTAAAACAAAAAACAAAAAACCTACACTAACTGTATACAAGGAGAAACCGACTGTACAAAATGCAGACTATATGCATGCGTTCTCGACCCAGGCTGATTTCTCAGTACGTGCAGCAGTAACAGGGAAGTGGGAATAGTTCTCAGTTTGGCTTGTTTGTCTTTATATTCTGAAAATAAAATTTTCAGTTGGCCACTCTCAGATTTAACCAGGATATCAGGCAAGTTTATCAGTTGGGGAAGTTCATTAGGTCCATAGTCAATCCATTTACAGGTTGTTTTCCCAAAATATTCAAAATCAAACTGCAAATTTTCAGAATTAACAGCAGGAGGGAAAGAAACAACCTAGTGTGTTCTTGAGTCATGTGGGGTGTCATGCGACGGAAGATCTTCAACAGCCTCAGGAGGTCGCAACTGGTGGTGCAGCATCCCGCTTGCGTCCGGCTTGTGCAAATCAACATCAGATTTTTCATCGGGTGGTATAGGCTGAAAAATAAGTTTGGAACTCAAACTTTGGAAAGTGGAAATCATCATCTGTAGTTGCATCCTCAAGTTGCATGAACCATGCAGTCTTATGCGATTCTATCAGCATATCCTCAAATAGCAGGGACTCTTTGATAGCCTGATTCTCATAAAAATGTCTTCAATGGGTTCCTGGACTGCATCCTCCATTGGTGGGGCTGTTGCAAATTGCTCTTCAGCTTGTGGCTGATCCATGGGGTGCACTTGATCGTCTTCAACCCTAGCTTCATCAAGTGCAGGGGCAACATAGTCATCTTCGATCACATATTCCTTTAGCGTTAGGATAGCAAAATCATCGGTTGCCTCAGTGTGATTGACATATTCTTCCTGGTCAGCATTGGGCAATTCTATCTTTTCATCATCGGGGACTGCGGCGCTGCATTGATGTTGAGATCTTTTGTACTCATCTGCAGTAAGGTAGGCACTCCACACTTTGTTGGTGATGCTCTCCTCTGGTTCTTCTGGCAGTCCATATTGTGACTTGACTTGACTGACTGCCTCCATGCATGATGAGCAGGTGAATTCTGAATGTGGAGTGCGATAAATTCTACACCACCAAGGTGACAACACACTCTCCAAGCATAACTCCTCATCGAGACCAAACTGGATCTCAATCCGGTCCTTAAATCGTGTAAATTCCTCGATGCTTGATGGAGGACTAGGGATATCCGATTGTATGAACTCCTTCGGTTTGGAGATATCCCAAAAGAATATCTGGCCCTGCAATGCTAACTGGCCTCTTGACAAAAATGTCAAGCAGTTCAACTCATCGTGCTCTGTTGTACCATGAGTTTTGCAGTGACCTGCAGTTGCGAATTCTAGTAGACGACTGGGATATAGCTGCAAACTCAGCCTTTGCTGGATTTGGAAAATGTCAGACTCTGGACAATCTCTAAGAAGCGGCTGACCTGACATCTTGACTCAAAATTTTGTTTTTGGTATTGTCTGATTTTTTTTGGTTTTTTTTGGTTTAACAGGGATCTTGCATATCCCAAATATAGCATTTAAATTGGCCTAATAGACTAACTTGCTACAAGGAACCTGACAGGGGGCCCTCCTTCTAGCGCCAATTCTGTTGACATCTCTAAAGTCCCATCGCTGCAACTCTATCCGACCAATGCAAAATAGAATGTTCTCGTCGAGTATCATATCCTCTCTTGTATAAGGAAGCACTAATGCTACTTTTAATCGATCAAAGGGGACAACCTCAAGGTTCCAAATGTCAGTTCTTGACTACAGGATAACTCAAAGGTCGATGTGTTTTGCTAGGAGCACAAGGGGCCTTACGTTTTGCAACAAGCTGGTCTGCATCCTGCAATGCTACGATTCCCAAGGTGCGAAATAAAAGCAAAAGAGAAGGGTTTAGGGATCCTAAGGACAGCGATAAGAATGACTAGTGTAGCGAGTAGACATATTTCCATTAACAGATTCTTGTTTTGCCAAAGACATCCTCACAACTAGACAAGAACAGTGCGATCTCCAAGGGATGAAGGATTTTCAGACCGGAGACAATCATCCAGGCACCCAATTCTGGCGCAGCCTAAGACAAACACCTGCAGTTGAACTAAGCATAGTTTGGGTTCAGGCTAACCATGCACGGTGACCTACAATCAGCAGGCCCCCAATGGTATGAACCTGAAATGCATCAAATACCCCTCCACATTTTGCCATTAAAATCATGGAACTCTAATTCTAACTAGCTGAAAGAAACCATGCAAACAGAAGAAAACAAAGACAACAAACACCATATTTCAATGTTCATATATTTGCTTCAACTCCCATTACAACAATGTCAGCAGCATTTCTATGCTACTACTAATTTGAAAATTGCAACTACTTCTAACCCCTAAAAACTCTAACTAGAATCTTACTATCTAAGCCTACAAAAGAAAGGCCTTTGCCTTTTATAGATCTTACAATTCTGAATCAATGGCCAGGATTGACTGCATCCAAGGGCCCTGATCTGCCTTCTAAAAGTTGGCAGCTTTAACCCATGCCTACTCAATTCTCAGTCATCCTCCCAACCACATTTTCAACTACCTATCACTATTTGGCATTAATTCGGTCAATTTGGTAGTTGGAAATAACTAACTTGTGTCCCCTCACTTTGAATCCATTAGGTAGGGCCCACAGGCAAGTGTCCTTTTACAATAAACAATTTTAGTTTTCAAAAACTTAAAGTCTGGAATTAAATCTAGCTGCGTATCCTTCTGAGAACGCATAATTGGTAGCACTCTCTGTGTTCTTTGTCTTCGGTCTCAAGGATGAACTTCAACTTGATTCAGCGGCGATGCGCTTCCCTATGCTTTATCTTGCGCTCTATGGTGCATTCCTGTATTTCCTCTTCCGGTGTTGGTCGCGATCAAGACTTCACTTTGTACTTCAGGTCGTCGTGAATCTGTAAACACTGAATTCCACTTTTAATAATCATTTTGAAAAATTAAATAAATTAATTTAACAATCATATTAAATTCTATCTTTAAATGCCCCTCTCTGACAGTGAAATTCGACCATTTACTTATATCTTCTCACTTATTTTGCGACCAAGGGGAGAAATTCGGCCACTTGGTCTTAGTCGCTTCTCTCTTGGTTAGGACGCCCCCTTTTGTTAATTTCAGGCTCTTGAGCCAAAATGAAAGATCTTAGCTATGTAAAAAAAACTCCCCCTGAATTTCGGCCATTTCACCTAAAATGTGATATCAATTTTGAAAACAAAGTGTCTTGAGAAAATCCAGTCACTTTGTTTAAATGTACGACTTTATTTTCTTCATTATTTTTGGCCAGAATAACCCTTTTGGATTTTTCGGCCTAATTAGCTAAAGTGCATGATTGGTCCTCTCTTGTTTCATTTTCGACTTATGGGCCGATTTTGAAGCTTGCACTTACTCTTTAATTAAAATTGCCCTCTTTTAAAATTTTGGGCTTAATTGGTGAAATGCGAGATTTTACCTTAAGCTTTAAGCGCATAAGTAAAAAAAATCGAGCATTTTAGTTAAAAAGTGCGATTAGCACTTAGGAGCATTTTATTCAACATGACACTCGTGCATTTCCCTATTATGCTTGACTTTTTCCTCCAAGCTTGACGCCTCCTTTGAAATAGAACTTCGAGTATTTTGTCCTCCTTTTGGAGCGATTTGGTTTCAGATGGAATTCAGCGATGTTGGATGTTTTGCGATTTTGACCTGTGCGACTTTCTATTTACCCTTTCACAAAAACGACTTTCGACTTTGTGAGGCATTTCACATTTTAGGTTTGAAGCAAACTTCGGGTTCCTGAGCTCAAACCACGCGATTTTGAATGCTCTTCAACAAATTTTCAGTCTTCTACCTCATTTTGCGCAACCTAGGGCCTAACACATTTCACGTTTTCGGGCATATCAAATGTTCTGCGCGACTTTGAACAATGCTTTAGATGCCCAATTTGTTTAAAAGAAACTCAGGAACTTCATGTATTCTGTGCGAATTTGTTCTTAAGTGATGAATTGCCCTAGCCTTCAATTTCGGGCACTTTGGTGAAGAGCGATTTCTATTACTTTGAATTTCTTGCCGAAATATTAAAACCGCCTAACTTTACTTGTTTGCTTACTTTGCCAAGTGAATTCGGCCAACTGAAACGTTTTGTGCAATTTTATTTACTATAGGCACTCATCTTTCAACTTGTAACTGCGCCCATTTCACTTAGAAGGAGCGATTTTCATTTTAAGTTAGAAGAACGCTTTCAAATTTCGGGTCTTGTTAGCCTTCGAAAAATTTGGGTGTATTGGCCTTAGTGAGAGATTTCTTTAATGTTTTCGGCCTAAATGGCCAAGATGCACGAGTTAGCCCTCCTCCTTCAATTTCGGCTCACAAGAGGATTCTGCAAGTTTTTGTCGTTCTATGTCCTTCTCAGCCAACAAGCTCGAAATGTGCGACTTAGACGTTGTAACCTTAGTGAAATTCGGCAATTTGAGACACTTTGCGCGATTTAGATCTTGAATGACTTTGAAGCTTCTATTCTCGGCCTGTATGGTCACTCTTGCACGAACCCTCTCAGATATCGGCCTAGGAGGCCGATTTGTGCTCTGGTTGCTGGCCTAAAAAAGGTTTTGCGAACTTGAAAATGATTTTCGGCCAAAGTAGGGGAATGACGCAACTTGGTTATGAACACCTCCCTCCAAACTTGGTCTTCTGAGTCGAAATGTCTCTCTCCTCGCACTTTACAAAACTCACAAAAATGTCAAGTTTCTCCACCTTTCAGGATTACTCCCTTCTACATGGGGATTTTGGTTATTGAAGGCGGTCCGAAGGAAGACACTCAAATCATGAATTACAAAATAACCCACATTCAACGCATTATTGGTCATGGAGGGCTTCGACTTGATTGGACTACTTCGATAGTTTCCTCTCCTTCTACCAAGGGCAAGCAAAATGGGGGTCCTTGTCAAAAAGGACGGGGATGTGGTGTGTATAACGCACAACAGGTGGTATGCTACTAAATACTCTATTGTGCTCAGACAACAAAGCCTCAACATCGGGATGGTAACTCCTTTTCTATTGCTCCATGTCTAAAGGCAAAATAATGCACTCTACTGCCCACTCTACCTGATCATGCCTGAGTACTCTCTCCATCCTCTTAAAGGTCACAGTGCGTAGCCCACCATTAGTCATAACTCTCAGTAAAAATTTCTTACCTCCTAATTCAAATTCCATTTCCATTTTAAAATATAGAACCTCCCAATAGACCGAAGCCACTCCATACCAAGGACAACATTTGTATCTCCTTTACCTACCACAAAGAACTCATCTTTGAACTCATACTCACCCAACTTGATGCTTAAGTTTGAGATCTTCTTGGTACAAGTGAGAGTGAATCCATTAATAACCATCACTCTAAATTCCTCACAATCCTTTGTTATGAGTCCTCTCCTGGCAACTAATTCCCCATCAATAAAATTATGTGTAGCACTTGTATCAATGAGTATGATTATTCATTGTCCACATAGAACTCCTCTAATTCTGAAAGTTTCACTTTTTTTGAGTCTAGATATTTGGGCAAGTATACCCCTTGCTCTTGCTCCCTTTCAGACTTTTCTGAAGAGCTAACCTCTTAATTTCTCTCTTAATCAACTTGCTGGTCTGAATTTTCTGATGCTGTTTCATTAAAGTACTCAATTTGCTTTGCCTTGGCCTTAACTGCACACTTATGAGATGGGTTCCAAGGCTCTCTACACTGGAAACACAATTTCTTCTTTCTGAGCTCATTGAGCTCCTCTTCATCCAGCCTTGTAGGCACTCTCTTATTCTGATTTGAGTCCTTCTGAAACTGTTTTTTGTCCCTGTCTTTCTTACTTAAGAGCCCCCTTGACTGAAATTTGTTTTTTGATGTAGATGGCTCCATGTCCTTTGCCCTTTTGATGGTAACCGGCAATGTGGGTGGGTCAAGGTCCTTAATCCAACCTCTTATAGGTTCGAACAACCCATCAATATATCAGTGACCATCATTGACAACCTTTGAAATTCTGCTCTGTACGTGTTCAGAGAACTCCATTGTTTCAATTGAGCCAGCTCTTTGAAGTGTAATTCAGGATCCTTCTTGTCAAATCTCTCTATTAGTCTCTGTAAAATCTGCATAAGAGACAATCTAATCATGACCCAAAGTAATGAGTCCATGGTGCCACCATCCATGAGCACTTCCCTCTAAATGCAAGGTTGCATATTTAATGGCTTCATCTTCAGCCATTGAATTGAGCTGAAAGTATGTGTCCAACTTCTGTACCCAAGCTTTTGCAATTATTTTTCCAGAACCATCAAAGTAAGGAATGGTCAATTTACCCACTTTCCTGTGTAACTCCTGATTGTGAGATCTACCACCTCCACCTCTACGTGGTTAGTTCTCTCCCTAAAGGCTAAATACTCAGGGAATGGCATTGCAGCCTTGAATTCATCATCCATTCCATTCCAGTCTCTCCAAACTTGTGCATGATACTCTGGTTCTGATGGTTCATTGTCTGCTGGAATGTTATTTCTTTGGTTAAAATTAGGCATAAGAGGCCTAAAATTGGCTGTCCCACGGAAAGTACGTTGCCCCTTGTTTGTTGAGTTTTGCCCATTAACACCATTGTTTCCATTGTTCCCTCTATTATTGTTGCCATGGTTGTTTGTGGTTATGGTTATTGTTATTGTTATTTCCAATCAACTGTTGTGACAATAAATCAGCCAAATGGGCTATACTCTGTTGCATATCCCGCTGTCCTCTAGCAGATCGTTAAGAACATCCCTCAATCTGGGATCAATGTTGTCTCTGTGATCCCTATCACCCATATTCCCTTCACCAAACTCCCAAATCTGATTATTCTCGGGTTGATTTTCAAGGTTTGGATTTGACCTAGGCCTTTTGAGATAATAGTTATCCATGCTAGGACGCATCACTCATCTCAACAGGCTGCAAAAAATCAGACTGGGCTCTGATACCACTGTATGAACACCACTTGTTCTAGACCATTTCTTTTGCTTTCACCGCTCTGAGTAATTTTGTCAAACAGTTTGCATGCATTGATGTTTAGTAGTGTTTTCAGAATGTATTTTCTGATTTTGCAAGATCATTTGAAAAACTTCCATAACAATCAAATAATGCTACGACAAATAATGCACAAATCATTGTTTGAAGGTCAGCCATAACAATAATGCATTGAAGAAAGCCAAGTTTGCATTACATTGAAGCAATTACACAAAGTTATATCCTGTTCTGATCAGAAAGTCTCTGCTAACTAAAACAGTTTGCTATCTTACATTAGACATCAATTGAAAACTCAAGAATACATTGAAAATTCATAATTGATTCTGACCTCATAGATGCTTTAGATAAATTGGGAATTTAATGGCATTAAGCACAAGCACTAAGCTCGCTCCAGCTCCAAGGGGATTCACCAAAGCACTCATGAAACCCTTCATCGCCTAGCCAGTTTGATTTGTTCCAGGAAGAAATGACGACAGCACAAAGTTCAGGTCTGAAGCCCACAAACTGAATGTAAAGTGATACGTCTAGCAAGCAACGCCCTTCCTTGGACAGCTACTTGTAGTTTCTCATGTCTGGAACATCCACCGTTTATGAACAGAATATGGTCAGCAAGAAGAATGCACCCTCAAAACTTGAAATACTCTCCTCCAAAGCAGTATTAGAACATAAATGCAATTTCTAGATAAATGCAATTTCCAGATGAATAGGATCACTACTGCAACATCCTCTTCAACCTCTTCAACCTCCACTACTACTATGTCCTCTTCATCACTGCTGACTGCAACTACAACTTTCTTAGGTAGCTCGTCTTCTTTCTCATTCTCTTCACTTGAAGCGATCTCTTCTCCAAGCAACACGCTGTCTTCATTGGGTCCTCAATCAACCTCTACTACAACTTCTATCTTTTGAACTTCATCTTCTACTACCTGAACCTGCGAGGTATTTTCTTCTCCATCACATTCTCGGCTTTCACACACCAACTAACAATCAACTTTGATCACATTCTCTCTTTTCTCTTCATTCGTGTGGGCTACTCCACTTCTTTCTCTTTCTGGCTGCAATTGTTCTATTTCAACCAGATTCTCCACATCCCATAGCTCTCTTCCCAATATCACTCCATAAACAAAATCAACATAGGCCTCCTCCTGACCCACCTCATCCTCTTCTTCGAATTCATTCCACTCGCATTCACTTTTCTTCGCGGCTTCAATCTCTCAATCAATTGGGACTTCACACACCCGCAACAATCCTCTTGAGCTCCTCACAACCGCTTCACACTTTCATTTCTTCTTTCATGGCTTGTGCCTCTCAGCTCTCAATTTCTCAAGAGTCAACATGCACCTACAACAATCCTCTCAAACCTTTGAGACAACTCCACCGCTTCCATTTCACTCGCAAGTCTCGGTGGATCCTCTCCACTCTCAAGACCCCTCACTCTGATACCAATTGATGCAAGAGAAAGCTCTCTTCCCAAACAACTCAAAAAATCTTCACATAGAAAACACTCTCTACTCTTTACACTAAACTTTCACACAATTCAAGATTGTAACTTACAAAAAGAAATACAATCACAAATTCTCAATACAAAACAACTTTAATTTATATTACTTTACTGGCCAACTCTTTGACCTTTTAATTCTTTGTCTTCACTCTACTACGCTTCTACTAACTTATATTCCCACTATTGTCCAAAATTGGTCCAATTTCCAATTTCCTCCATCTTCTATGCCCACTCTCTATCACTCTTTAAATCTGCATTTCCTTGTGCAGTCCTCTGTTCTTTGCACTCTACTCGACCTCCACCTTTCTCTTTCACTTCCTCTACATATTCAACAACCACATCCATGCAATCTAACACGATGCCGCCTCCTCTTGGGTCGCTGCCTTCCAATGCAGCCCTCCCTCTTTTTTCTCCTTGTGCACCATTCAAAAGCCTGCGCCCATTTTGTGTGCAAGATTCACCCTCCCTTTTGCTACACACAGCAAACCCCACACAATGCCCACTTAGATCCCTTTTTGTAATGTCCCCATTTTCGTGAGCATCAAAGTTCGAGGGATTAGCCTATTATTTTGACTCTTGTAGGCTAACATGTTTGGATAGAGAGTCTCAATGGCAATTCCACTACTTCAGTTTAGTCTTGGGTTCAGTTCCAAGGCCTTTGCAGTCAGCGTGTGGACTTAGTTGAGGGACTTACTATTTATAGTAAGTCAATCTGATAGTAGTGTTATCTTTAGCCAAGGCACCTGGACACATGGGGGTTATTCAGTGTTGACTCCAGCTTCAGACGACACGTTAAAAGACTGAATATTGAGGGAGATATTAATATTTTAGTGGTTAAGTTATTAAATTAACTTATATGGATATTATAAAGTCATAAAGTGACTTTATTAAAATTAAAAGCCACTTAAATATTATAAAGTGATTTTTATTAAATCACTTAAGTGAATTTGGATGCCCAAAAGCAAATTAAACTATGGAGAGTAAATTAAATACATTTAAATGTATTTAAATGACTTTGGGTGTACTTTCTTGGGAAACATACCATTTGGAGTTATTATAAAGTTATATTAGTAACTTTATTAAAAAGTGGGCCACTTAAATAATATAAAGTGAATATCATAAGGGTACATCCAAGTGGGGAATTAATTCAAATGTTGCATAAAGTATATTAAATACATTTTAAATGTTTTTAACTCCCTTCAAAAGGAAATCGCACTTTTTGGAGAATTATGCCTTTTGGGGTTTATAAAGGCAAAGCAAGCAATTTAACCTCTATTATTAATTATTTGACATTGCTTGTTATTTTGCTCTGTGGAATTCTTGACAAGGGTTTCAGAGGTTTGGCCATTGGAGAACGGAAATTCTTCATGCATCTGTGATTGTGACGCTATGGAAGATCAGCTGAATTATTGCAATTAAGAAGGCTTCATTCAGGAGTCTTATTGTGCTTCAACAGAGATTCTTTTATCCAGATATTGCAGATTTATCAATAAGGAGCCAATTAGGTTAGACACCCCTTTTAGCAGCATACTTCATTTCAATAAGCAGCCGTACAATTCAGGCTTGGCATGTGGGGTCCAGGAAAGGGACATTTTGTCCTAGAGGGTTGAAATGCCTTCCTTCTTGCATTGTGGTTGCACAATTTCCAACGCCTAGCACATACAAGGTATTCCATCACTTTTCTGGCTTGAAGAAATAATTTCCTAGACTTGTACACCTATTTTGGTCAGTTTCCCAATTCTGGCTAGCAAACTCCAGAATTCTTTATTTAAAAGAAGTTGAGGACCTACAAGTATGTTTTATGTATTAGTTTCATTTGCAGCAGTTATCTAATTCATAATATAGATTCAATTGCCCTATATTTGGTATCTATTCAGTTTTATGAGCAATTCTTGCCTAGTGCACTTATTATTTTTTATTCAAAATTGTTCAAAACCCTTGAAAAATCCAAAAACAAATCAGCAATAGTATTTTAGGAGAGTTAGAACCAGCAGGGTTCTTACACTTTTGCAGCCTCTTTGACCCCCTTCCTCTTGGGCCACCATGCAATGCCCCCTCTCTAGTTTATTTTCATTAATCGGCAGACTTTTCATCCTTTCACATTTTGTGCTCTCATGTCTTCACACGTTCTTTTACCTCTTGACTGAAACCAAGAGGTTCTCATTCCCATTTTTTGGCTAAGACGTAAACTTAAAAATGATTCATCTTCTGACAAGAGCTTGATGCCTTTCTTGGACTGCCACTCAATTGGCTTTTAGTGTTGTTTCTTTCTTCTTCCAAAGCATTTAGCATTTCTTAATAAACTGGCTTTATTTCTTCCCAATGAATCAGCTTCTCATTTTCTATATTTCCCAATATTCATACAAAAATCTCCTTAGCTTTACTTTCGCACCGTCCTTCCCTCTTTCCATTGCATATGATTTAAACTGAAAAATAAAATAAAATACAACCTCTTGATTCCCTGTTAGTTATGTCTCTTCAACTCCAATCGCTCATTCAAACTTCTCCAGTTCCAAAGCAAGAGTAGGCTTGAAATCTTAACTCCGTTTTGGCTGTCAGCTATTCTCCCTCAAGTGCTATCATTGCTTCAAGGTGTTAGGTTTTATTGCAATTTGATTTTGATTAACATGAATTTGAGAATGAAATTTGATTTTTATTTCTGGCTCAAAGTAAAGGAGAGGTCTGAATGTTATGAATAAATTGCAAACCAAAATTTGTGCAGGATTATTCATACCCCTTCCTGGATGCTCCTGCATCAGAAATTTATTATTTTGAAGTGAAAAATTTCCTAAGAAATTGGTCCTACATAACAATCAACTTCCAGACCATACTTTCTTTAATTGACTTGGTCCATACTTCTATTTTTGTCAGTATTGGGTCTTCGTGTTTAATGAATGTATTGATCTATTTTTATGAAAATATGCATGGGCAATAAGTCTCAGATGTAATGATATGATTTCTTGAGAACCAGCAGTTGCAGTGATTTAAGATCTAAGATCTGTACTTTACGTTTGATAACTGTATTGTTCTATTTTTATAGGATCTTAAGCACTATACTTTATATGCAAAGAGCGAAATAATTTAATTGTGGAGTTATAATTCACCCAGATTTCATGTTTGTACTTGATACTTAATAGCATCGATCTATTGTTACAAGAATTTCAAGTCGAGTTGGTATCAGGTTTGTACATTATGTTTAATGGACGTATTGATTTAATTTTTTCAATTTTTAAATTGCACTGGTTTTGATATCTGTACTTTATGTTTCATAGATGTATAAAGTATTCATCTATATTTGGGAGAATTTTAAGTTGCACAGGTTTTGGGGTGTATACTTTATGTTTAATGGATGTTCCCAAACAGAATGAGCTTCTAAACCATTGTATACAAGCATTATTTACCGAACATCAGGTTGAAGCCCCTTGAATGATTCCCACTAGGTGCTTTTTTGATGTTTTGTATGCATTTTGATATCAATGTTATTGCTTCTCTCTCTTAATAGTGAATAATTTGACCTTATTGGACTGAAATTTCAGTTCGGACACTGGTGTGTTTTATATATCCGATTATTTATGTTAGCCCATTTTTATAACTCCAGGTGTTTTGCTACATTTATGTACATGTTTTAACTTTTAAGTTTAATCTCAGGTGTCAGTAATTGTGTCTGAGTTTAGGATGTCTGTATGTTTTTGCCAATTCATGTGATGAAGATTAATGGGGAAGCCTCCATGTTTACAGATGTGCATGTCATAGGCCTCTGGAATCATATTTGATAATCTTCAAGTTATCCTTGATTAGTTTGCATCCATCATTTTATCTTTACCCCACAGGCTGGCAGGACCAATGCTTTGATACCATTTGTAATGTCCCTTTTTGGGATGTTCCTGATTTTCACCTTAAAAACAATAATATTTAGTCAAAATGATAATAGCTTTGTCAAAGATTAATAATTTATCATAATATTCAGATCAATAAATCAGAGCATAATTCTCGAAATCAATCATACCGTGAATTCTTTGGAAATACTTACAAATCTGCTGAATTAGAGGTTTTCATCTCTAACTCAACAGTGCTAATATCGAGGGTTTTCATCCTCAACTTGCCAACAGCATGAAAGGGTTTCCATCCTTCCAACTCTTAGTCCACCTTGGAGGGTTTGCATCCTCCTTGACCAAGATTTGCGTTTTCCTCCAAACTCGATTAGAGCAATATGGGTTTCAGTCCTTATCCTCTCATGAAATTGGAAGGGATTTCTGCTTCCTATTTGCAAGACACTTCATCAAATTCAAAACTGATTGCTTGATGTATTTGCTAGATTATTGCTGATTTCTTTGTCCGATTGATATTTCTTGCTGGATTGACAAGTCAATGTCTGAATGATGCTTGAATGATTTTGTGGATGATTGATGCTTGAAATGATTTGCTGATTCGATTCCTTGCTTGTCAATGAACTGATTTGCCCTTGATATCCATTTCTCGAAGGAGTCACCACCCTTCACAAGAAATAAGTCACCACCCATCATTGCTATCTTTTGAGAATAACAATTTATTTCCATATTGATTGATTGATTTTTTTTTCGATTGGTGAAATATTAGTTGTTTAATATTTTAATAATCTAAAAATATACATAAGATATTCTCTAGTATATTTTCATGTCCGATACAATTGTTCAGCCCAAAATACCACTTCCCCTTTCCCCATAGCTATTGAAATACCCATTCTATTCATCATACCCCCCATTTTGCTAAAATTACAAAAAATATACATATAGTTAAAGGCCTTTTGCCAAATTTGTAGAGATTTACAATTTAGGAGATGGAGCTGTTGGTGTAAATAATTATTCACCTTGGATATTATTACTCTTTACTTAAGTTTACTTAGGAAATGCATTTCATAGTAGTTTGGGTATGAGACACTTGGGTGTTTGTGCCACATTGGGATAGTGTGTGTAGGAGAATTTCCACCTTTTATGGTGTTGATCTTATCTTCTTGTTACATTCCACCTCATGTGGAATATTATATTGTTTCTCCTACCTACCCACACCTATTTCCTACCTACCCTTGTTTCTTATTGAGCCACACGTCATGTTTGTGTGCTCACATATCCATATAGCCTTGCCTATATAAGAAGGCTCATCTACATTGTTTGTACGGGCAATCAATCTATATCTTGCAATGATCCAATTGATCATATTTTGCATCTTGATAGAATACAGTTTATTCCTATCATCTATTTTGTCTCTCTTATTTGTGTTTTATATTGCCTCTTGATCCTGGCAAATCTCACATGGTATCAGAGCCATTAGAGTGTCATTGGTTTGCCAATTGAGAGAAATTTGATGCTATTTGGGGTTTGCATTTTGGAGCTTTCTGTTGCAGGTTATTATTGAAGCTTGATGGGTCAAATCTGAGGTCACCATTGGATTGAGGAGGTCCAAGAAAGACAGTTTTGCCTTTTGTTTCATCCAAATCGGACTTCGGAGGCCAAATCTAGAGGCATTTGAAGTTTGAAGCTGTGGCGGAAATTTTCCAGAAATTATAATTTTGCAGGCAATTTTCAAATAGCGATATCTCACTCATTCGGACTCCTTTTTTCGAGCAATTTTTTTTGTTTTGGGGTAGAATTTCGCGATCTATACAATGGTGCAGGATTTTTCAGATTTTTCGGATTTTCGGATACAGGTTTTTCAGAAATCATGAAATCTCAATTTTTACAACTTTGGAGGCTTCATTTGGACTCATATGGACTCCTTTTCAGGTGCCGTTTTTTTTAAAGTGCATAATTTTTCATCTACTTTAATAATCTGCTATTAGTTTTCAGCAATTTTGGGTAGAAATTGTACTTTCATCATATGGTCTTATTTGGCCAATTTGGCATTTGTATTGCATAGATCTATCTTTCTGATCTTTTGCTTTGTAGTTCTCAGCCTATTGGGGCAGTTGTAAAACAAAATCAGAAGTCCACCTTGCCATTTTTTGCAAGTGGCCTATTGTACACGCACTACATATAAAGTTTCAAAATCATCATTTTTGGGGGGTACTTTGATTGAGTGAATTTGGGGGGTGTCTCTTGTGCTTTTGTGCTCGTGTTCCTTCCTTTTTGCTGCTATGGGTTCTTCTAAGTTTCTTCTATTAACTCCTCATAATTATGCTACTTGGAAAATTGATGCATGGAGTAAACTTATGGAAAAAGGACTAACTCATTATATTGATGGAACTATTGTTGCTCCCGCTGATCCTAAGGTTGATCCAGTTGGTCACTTGGATTGGCTCACTAAAAATATCATGGCAATTGGTACCTTAAGAAAATATGTATCAAAGGATCTCATTTTTCATATTGAGAAGTGTAATCTAATCAAGGATGCTTGGCAAAAGTTTCAAGACTTGTATGGTCAAGTTGATGAGATTAGGGGATAGTGATCTCACCATGTTAGATCCCAAGAACTTTGATACTATACAAGATTATGTCACTAAGGCAAATGAGTTGAGGGCACAACTCAAAGATTGTGGCATTGATAAGAAGGATACTCAATTGATCTTCAACTTGATGGGCAAGCTTCCACAAGAATATGCAGCATTTGTTTCTAGTTTCCAAACCCATAGGATGACAATGGGTTCAAGCTACACAATGCCTACATTTGATGTTTTCACTGAAATGTTGATGATGGAACAAACTAAGTTGATAAGCATGGGCATTCTTAAGGCTTCTAAGTCTCAAGCATTAGTGGCAAATCAAGGGAACAAAGGAAATCAAGGAAAGGACAACTCAAACAAGAAGAAATGGCAATCAAAGCCTAAGGACAAAGCATCATCCTCTCCACAACAAGGAGATTCATCCTCTTCCAAGAGGGATAACTCACCAAAGAGGGAGAGACCTACTTGTGCCTATCGTAAAAAGTTTGGTCATGAGGAGCATCCTTGCCATTCTAAGAAGATTGATGAGCTCACACATATCCTCAAAAAGCATAACATTGATTTGCCTAATGTCTACAAGAAGGATGATTCATCAACTTCCACTTCCTCACGTTCAAAAGGAAAAGGGCAAGCATTCATGGCTTCTACAAGTGGGAAGACTCACTCTTTTGGGACAAGAAAAGGAAAAGCTCTTTGTGCTAAAACAAGTCATGATTCAGAGAGATGGCTTCTAGATTCAGGGGCTTCTCATCATATGGCATCTTCGCAATCTATGTTCTCTACATTTGAGTCTTGCACCATGCCGCAGATTTTGATGGGCAATCATACATACATGGATGTGATTGGGAAAGAATCTATTGACATTGGGGATAACTCCTTCAATGATGTGTTGTGTGTACCCCACTTGACAAACAATCTCCTTTCCATCTATCAAATCACACATGGTGCAACTAAGAGAGTTGTGGAGTTCACACCTGAGTCAGTTTTCATTAGAGACTTGGAGACTAGAGCTATCATTGCGACTGGGGTGGTTGATCATGCATCTCGGTTATACTCCTTTTCAGAGCTATCATTGCGACTGGGGTGGATGATCACACTTCTTGTGATGGTTCAGATTTTGAGAACTTTGGGCACTTGAACATGGGGATTCTCACATGTGACCCCGTTCTTGACCCTTGTATTTCATCTCTTCATATTGATATCACATCACCTATTGCACCTGATGATGAAGATAGTGCGACATTTTTGCCTTCATGTGATTTAGTGCAGCAGGATATTCATTGTCTTTCAGCTTCAGATTCATGGGATGATTACTTGACAGACATTGCAAGTTTGTTTGTGGAATCCTACATTGCAGATTTGGGAGACATCATTGATGACATTCATCTTCTCTTTGATGAAGATGATCCTTCTTCGATTGTTGCGAAGGCACACTCTGACCCTCTTGTTCATTCTCTACATGATCATTCTTTTGAGGTTGACATGATTGTGGATACTTATGTACAGCAGTTGGAGGAGGTCTCTTTATCTTTTGAGGAGACATGTGAGTCTTTGGGACATGTTCTACATCCATCTCCACTAGATCTTGGAGTGCCTTTTTCAGCAGTGTGGCATAGTTTACCACCTTTGGAGGGGGTATCTTTCAGCATCGACATGGGGACACTTGAGTTGTTTTCAGAGATTCCATTCATCATGAGTTTTTTTCATACATCTTCCCTTCATGATTGGGGAGACTTCATGGATACACCTTTGGTTTTGTTTCTTCCTAAGGGGAGGAATGTTGTTCGACGTTCGTGGAGTAATTTCTTCATACATCGAGCTTCTATCATTGGTGCAGATTCCACATTGAGGGGGGGCTTCCTAGTCTCTCTTCTTCTTCTTCTTCTTCTTCTTCTTCTTCTTCTTCTTCTCTCATATGGGGGGGACTTTTTCCTCACATGGGGTTTTGTCCTTCACATACTTCTATGAGAGTTCTTTGTATCTTGTTTTCATCTCTCTTTTGGGGGAGGGTTTTTTCCCATTGGATTTTTCTCTCTTTCCCCGCTTTATGGGAGATTGCATTTGCATTTGTACATGGGTACCTAACATGGTCTCATAGCCGAGACCCATCTTGCATTGCTTAGTTGCATTGTAGACTTTAGTGCATTCCCCTAAGTTGCACTTAAGGGGGGGTGTTGGTGTAAATAATTATTCATCTTGGATATTATTACACTTTACTTTAGTTTACTTAGGAAATGCATTTCATAGTAGTTTGGGTATGAGACACTTGGGTGTTTGTGCCACATTGGGATAGTGTGTGTAGGAGAATTTCCACCTTTTATGGTGTTGATCTTATCTTGTTGTTACATTCCACCTCATGTGGAATATTATATTGTTTCTCCTACCTACCCACACCTATTTCCTACCTACCCTTGTTTCTTATTGAGCCACACGTCATGTTTGTGTGCTCACATATCCATATAGCCTTGCCTATATAAGCAGGCTCATCTACATTGTTTGTACAGGCAATCAATCTATATCTTGCAATGATCCAGTTGATCATATTTTGCATCTTGATAGAATACAGTTTATTCCTATCATCTATTTTGTCTCTCTTATTTGTGTTTTTCATTGCCTCTTGATCTTGGCAAAATCTCACAGGAGCTTTTTATTTGAAACCGTAATGAGTGCGAAGTCCAATTTAAGAGCTCATATAATCGAGTGAAAGCTCACTTATGTGCTATAAGTCAACGTGGGATTATAATGTGAAGGAAAAAATAAGAAAGGGTGGTTACTCCTTCAAAAAATGGATAAATTGCCACTATACTAAACTTTCTTCTTTTTCTTCCTTGCCTGCTCATCCCAGTAGTCTCCTCAAGTAAATTTGGCCTGCTTTCTCACTGGAGCTTGTCCCGACCGTGCCTGATCAGCTTGTTCCTTCTCCCAATCGCTGATGTACTCCTTCACAAATCTCCATCCAATCTGTGCCTCAACTCTTATGTCCTCTTTGTCAGTTCCAGCCCGCCATAGTAAGAACAGCCTTAGAGGAGGGGTAATCTCAGCCAAGTACAACCAGTCTCCCCCAAGTGCTTTGAAACTCTCCCCCGTAATGGCGACAACAAGCAATGCCTCTAATCCATAAAACCATTTGCCTTGACTGTTGCATACATTATCCGAGTATCTTCCTTGTTGCCAAGCTCCAAGCGTCATGCTAGGAGCAGAGAAGCAATATCCATAATCATGTGATATTGGTATTCTACAGCCATGTACTCTTCTCCCAGCATCATTTTGATGGTTTGGAAAAACATGGGGTCATTGATCGTGAATATTTTCCTCAGGCAGTGGTCCATAATCTTGCCCAAAAATGCCAACTGCTACTTTATTCACAGGCTAAAGTTGGCTTCCATCTTTCTTCTTCAAGCACCGGAACTCAAACCACCATTCATGCAATTGAATTGTGTTTCTTTGTGACTACCTCCATAAAATGTGTCTCACACGCTTCAGGGGCCTTGAGAGGCACATTGCATTCAATGTCATTCACTCACCTTACTTGGCGTCTACACTTCGTACTCCAACCTCCTCATACTGCATTCCCTAAAACTCATCCCACCACATTTCATTATTCCCTGCATTGAATGAGCATGCCCATTTCGATAAGGTGTCCACCACCTTATTGCCATCTTGCCTAACATGAGATACTTCGAAATCTAAAAATAAATTTAATTTTGATCTAATAATTTTAATCAATTTATTCAATTTCCAATTCTAAGCCTCGCCCTTCATGATTGCGTTTATAATTATTTGTGAGTCTCCTTCCAAGTGTAACTTTAATATCGACAATTTGCTCGCCAAATTGATGCCAATTGCCAAGCAAAGACGCCATGGCTTTCGCTCCATTATTTGTCTCGTCCATAAGCTTTCAAGCTCCTATCACCAAAACAGTCCCCATCCCATCCCTGGCAACACATCCTACTCTAGACGGTCCTAGATTTCCTTTTGAAGCCCCATCAAAGTTTATTTTAATCCACCCTCATCTGGCTTGATGCATTTTACAATTCTTTGCTGTGAAGATGGATTAACCCACAAAGGCCCATTAACAAGCCAAATTTTCAGAAGAGGCCATTGATTTTCAATGAGCTTATCTGCCAAACAAAAAGAATGTTTGTCATGATTTTGATTAGAAGTTGCAGCACTCACTACTTTTGATGTAGCATTCTCTATTCTAATAAGGATGTGTTGAATGGATTCTTCTTTCTCCAAGAAATTTCTCCTATTTCTTTCTTTCCAAACTACCCAAATCAAGGATGACGGAGAGACCTGCCAGATGCTAGAGTAAATAGATTTGTTATGTTCAATTCTCCACCCTGTTGTGAGGCATCCACACATCGCCCCATGCAAATGGGGACCCCCACTTTTTTTTCTTTCTAGGGTAGTAGTTTGAGTCTTTTGCTATTAACCTTTGCATTGTAGAGGTATAGTTGGTCAAGAAGCCAATAGTCAAATGAATAGCAATTTTGTGAGGTGTGAAATGAGGTAATTTGAGATGAGGAGTCAAATCAAGAGTTTGATACAGGAGCCCCTTTGGCCAAGCCTGGTCGACTATGCAAATGTTTTCTTGATCCTCCAAGTGACCTAATTACACTTCAATGAGGTGAGACCCGGGAGCAAAATTTGACTAAGTATGCTAAAAATTTCTTTGCTCCAGCCTAGGAGCGAATTTTGCTTCCATTGCTCCCCTTTAGAAGCGAAATGCCTCTCCAGGCCTTCTAAATCACCTAAAGCTGCCTCTAATAATCATGTGACACCTTAGTTTAAGTGAAGGATTCAATCCTTGATCAAGAATCTTGAATAAGGTTAAGTGTGGAGGTCATTTCCATTGCTCCTCAAGAGCGAAAACCACTTCCTTTGCCCTCATCTAGGAGTGAAATTGCTTTCTTGAGCAAATTTGAAGAAAACAAACGAGTTTTAATGCCTTTGACACCATTTTGATCATAGAAGAGACGAAGTTCATCATTATTTTGGCTAAGGAATGGAGGGAAGCTAACAAATTTGGGTCACTTCCATTGCTCCTTCACAGGAGTGAAATTTACTTCCATTGCTCTCCTTTGAGATCGGATTTCCTTTCATTGCTATTGGAGTGGAGCGAAATCACATTCAAGGTAGGCATTGAGGTTCTTTGGTGCATAGAGACTGAAACCTAAGGTATGATGTGATAAGACCAAGCTAGAGGATGAATTTAAAGATCATTTCCCTTGCTCCCAAATTGGAGCGAACTCCTCTTCCTTTGCCCTAAGTTGACAGCGAAATTCTTCCTAGGATCTCACATTGAGCATGGTTTGACGCAATTGAGTTGAGAAAGTGAGTGTAAGTGAACGAAAGTGAGTTAAGTGTCAACTTGGAGACTACTTCATTTCCTCCTCAGTGGAAGCGAATTTATTACTCCTCTCTAGGAGCGAAATTCTCTCCAAGACCTTCCTTAAGGCTAATTTGACACCTCTACACACTATGAAGGTAAAATCACAAAGTCTAAAGTTGATGCAAAGGCAAGGAATTGATAAAACCTAGCTAAGAAGTGAGTTTGAAGCCTACTTCCTTTGCTTTTTGATAGGAGCAAAAAACACTTCCATTGCCCCTTGCTAGGAGCGAAATTGCTTTCCTTTGCCTAAGTCTAGGAGCGAAATTGATCTCAAACCCTTTCTTAATGTTGATTTGATGCACTTGAAGTGAGGAAAGGCAAAATTTGGTTAAGTATGAGATTATTTCCTTTGCTCCATGATTGGAGCGAAATCTACTTCCTTTGCTCCTCAGTGGGAGCAAAAAACACTTCAATTGCCATGGTTTTGGAGCGAAATTACTACTAGAGCCTTCTTTGAAGTCAATTTGACATGTTTTCATGTAAGGGTGACTAAAAGACTAAAGGTTTGAGTCCATGAAATGAAGGAAAGTGAATGATATTGAGCTAAGTGTTCAACTTGCAAGTACTTCCTTTGCCCCTTGATTGGAATGAAAAACACTTCCATTGCTCCTCATTGGGAGCGAATTTCACTTCTATTGCTCCAATTTTAGAGCGAAATCACCTTCAAGACATTTGGTGGAAGAAATTTGATAAAGCTTGCATATGAAGAGATAAATTGATGAAAAGAGAGCAAGAATTTGGTTAAGTGTCACAAAATTTCCTTTGCTCCCCTTTAGTAGCGAATTCTTGTTCCTTTGCTCCTCATTGAGAGCGAAATGCTCTTCCTTTGCTCATGAATAGGAGCGAAGTTGATCCCAAGGTTCCTCTTAAAGTTATTTTGACCTATTTTCGCCCATGGATGATTGGAACCTAGAATTTGAATTGATGAATTGAAGAAAGTGCAAGAAATTTTGGCTATGGAATAATTTCCATTGCTCCACTCTAGGAGCGAAAAGTTCTTCCTATGCTACCCTTTAGGAGAGAATTTGCTCATTGACAATGGCTAGCAGCAAATATAATTCAAATTCAAAGGGGAGATGCTTAAAACTTGTTAAGTCGGCCTTCTTAAGGAAAATAATTCAATTTTATTTGCTCAAGATCAAGTCAGCCTCACCCTAAAAGAATACATCTCCTCATTAAAACACCTATATAAGGAGACTTGAAGCAATCATTTAGTCACCAACTCAAAGCAATCCTTTCTCCTGGAGCGAACTTGATCAGCAGATCAGCAGTCCCCATTAACTTTTCTAGCGAATCTGATCAGGAAGGCAACGAATCCAATCAATGTCAACAGCAAATCTGATTCAGGAAACATATCATCAACTAGTTTAATTTCATCAACAGTGAATTCAGTCAGCATCAACATCAAATCTGATCCACAAGCAGCAGCTCCAATCAATAGTGACAGCAAAATTCACAAAGGAAGAAGTGAATTCATCAAGGAGACAACAAATCTGCTAAAAAGGAGTGACCTCCCCTATAGAAACACATATTAGACCTACTACACATAAAAGGGGGGATCATGTCAAATTAAGAGATTATAAAGGTTATATATCATGTGTGTTTAATGCTCATTTGTTTGTTTTGCAGGAGGTGAAGAAAGAAATCAAAAGGACCAGGTTGGAGGAAGATTGGAACAAGTGTCCTAAGGGGGAGATTTCAACATCAATGTCAAGATACAAGGAAGATATCCTCAAGGGGACTTCATAGGCAAGCACAAGAAGATGACTACACAAGAAACATTCACTTATACCAGAACATTATCCAGCTATTCAAGGTTTGATGCATTGAAAGAGTCAACAACATGAAGGGAGTCACAAAGAAGGAATTCCAAAGGAGAGAAGCAGTTGTGACATCAAGAGTTCATTCCAAGGCAACATCAATACTTCAAAACTAAGAGGGAGTCAACATCTATACCTTGCACCTCCGTTGAGACTTTCAAGAGGATAGTTTCAAAAGAGTTAATCAAAGTTAAAAGATCATCATCATCACTGCTGAAGTTGGATAATGTTGAGTATCAAGAAATGTTATTCAATACTCATTCATGATGATGAATCCAATCCACTACTCCACCAAGCAAAGAAATTCCACATCAGCATGTCTAGATGCAATGTACCTGCCTCATCCATGATGACGCAAACTCCAATGTACCTACCCCCACTACCTATTGGTCAAATATTCCAAAGATGACATGTGTCAAAGTGTTGTAATTATTTCATTGGCAAGAATACAGTTTGTTGTAACAAACCCTAATTAGGGTTTCATTGTAAAATCTCAGCCATTGATCTCAAATCAATCCAGGCCATTCATTGTAATGAGCTCTCTATATAAAGCTCAAGCTCTTCATTTGTAGAGATTAATAGAATAGAGGGATAATAGAATAGTGAATAGAAGATAGCAATTAGAATAGAAGTTAGATTAGGAGAAGGATGAATTGTTGTTATGACTTGTAAATGAGATACTCTTTTCATTGAAGTTATGGTGAAATGTGTTATTTCAACAAGTCCCATGGTTTCTACTTCTCATTTGCTTTCATGTTGATTAGATTGAATGGAGGAATTTGTTGAATGCATTTGTGTGGAATCTTTTTAGTCCATACCACTAGCCTCTTGCTGATTGTAAGTGTGCCTTGCGTGGTCAACTGGAATGATATGAGCTTAACTTCAAATTGTTGTACATCCATTGTTTATGCATTAACTTGAATGGTAATCAATGTTTGATGATAATGATTTGAATATCTGTGAATTATCCCTTAGAAGATTGCACTGAGCTTGTGTCAAATTGTTCAATTTGATGGTGAGATCTTTCCCAGTAGGATTCCATCGAATCATTCACTCTTCTTTCGCATTCTTAGGATTAGAATAGACCCCTAAACCCTATGTCTTTTGCCCTTTTTTTATTCTCCAAGCGAGTAGTTAGGATCTAAGTTCCAGCGATTCAAGCATTCAACAATTCAACATAAGTCCCCTTTGTGATCCCAGCATAATCACATCAAACCATTGAGCTTATCCACATGTCATGACCCGACATTTATGAACCTTGGAGTTGTCTCAAGTGATCCTTAAGCGAATCTTCAGCCTTTGAGAGACTTTGTTCAAGAGAGGATAAGATAGTTTTGGGTATTTTATTATATGTTAGATTGTGTCTAAAAAACACATCAACACACCCCTAGAACATTTCCTTTAGCGATGCTGAAAAAGGGATCTGCCATCCCAGCTTTTGTAATATAAATTTCCAGCATCTAGTCGTGAACTCACAATGCAGGAATAAGTGATCTAAAGTCTCATCCAATGCTTTGCACAACATGCACCTGAATGGCCCATGAAAACCAATTTTATTTAATCTCTACCCGGTGAGAATTCATCCTTTCAACGCTAGCCATGCAAAAGATCCCACCTTAGGGAGGCAGTTTTTATTCCAGCACAGTTGAGATGGCTAATCTTCCTCCCCCATAGCCATCTCTAGAAGCTTGTAGCCAATTTTGACTAAATATTTCCCATGATTTGCCCTGCACCAGATGATTTCATCTTGCCCTGCTAATAACAGTACCTTTCTATTTTCCAAGATTTCCTTAAACTGCTCTATCTGCTCTATAAGTTCAGATTGAGTTCATTTAGATTCTTCCATCTCCAATTCTCTGTTCCATTCTCCATTGTCTTCTCCATGTAATTTATTACTTTTGTGCCCCAACTTGCTTCTGTGATCTGCTTCAAATCTCTATATTATTCTTCTTCCTTGAGGACACTGTAACCTTCCCAAGAGTCCTCCCAAATACTTGCTGATTCCCCATTCCCAATCAGCCAAGTTAATGCTTTATAATTACTCATCGACATGATATCAAAAAATTCCGTATTGCCAAACCTTTAGGTGGATTCTGTATTGTTAATATGTGTTCTCTGCTTTGGGAATCAAGGTATTTCCTTTTAAGAATTCTGACCCATTTTTTTTTTGGATTCCAGTACATGCTCCAAACAAGTTTGGCCTGAATGGTTTCATTCATAACACTCCATTTTCTTAGGCCTGCTCCTCCTGCTATTTTTGGTTTACATATCTTATCCCAGGCCAACAATGGGATCTTGTCTTGATTTTGGTTTCCATTCTAGAAAAACTTCCTCATCTTTTGTTCTATAATTTTAATAACCTTGATTGGAAATTGATTGATGGATTATTTATTATGTATTTCTTTCTTTCTTTTATACCTTTCATGGTCATAACTCTTTATTTCATGCCTTTTGACCATTCATTAAACTAAATTAAATTTTATATATATATATATATATATATATATATATATATATATATATATATATATATATATATATATATATATATATATATATATATATTATTTATTTAGTATTATTATTATTTATTATTAGATCCCATTTCAAAAAGGGACATTACACTAAATTTGAACACAAACTCATATGAGGAAAGTTTTGGGGGATGTGGATAGAAAGGATCTCCTATTTTTTAGGATGCTGTTGGGATGTACAAGCTACAGCCTTATCACATCTTAAAATAGGCTAGAAAGGGATTTTGGAATTTGTATTATACCATGAGGACAGCCATGGTTGATATATATGGGTCGCTGTCAATATAGCCCATGGTTTTGTTTGTCTCTAGCTTATATCAACAAGTTTTTTGTGAGTAGTCTGGGTATTCATCTTCCTGATTTTGGAGCATTCAAGGTTGGAGGCAAATGTTGGATTCTTCAAGTGTGTAATTGTTTTGTTGCTGATAATACATTGAGACTCTTCTTGTTGGGTTTCTCTTTTAGGTTTTTCCAAGATATTTTTCTAGTTTTCTATCTTCTAAATTTATTTTTAAGTGCTACTGCACTTCTAAAATAGTTCAGATCTGGTTAACTAGCATAATCTTCCACTGCATGCCTCATTCTACCATTGCCCTAGAGCTATTATCCTTCACCATCCAAAAGCCTGCATTAGACAAGTCTGTGTCATGCTGTATATATAACTCATTTATATGCCCTCATCCTTCAATTTGACCACATTCACCTCTGAATGTTTGCAGTCTTGCTAGGGATGGTTCATCTCACAACTATTGTTCGTGTACTCATAGCAGCACATTTAATAATTTTCCTTTTTCACTTCTCTGCGATTCAGGCAATGAATTAGAATATTTATTGTCTTTACCAAAATAAAGTCTCCATTTAGTAATGACAATATAACATCAATTTCTTTCTTGGAAAGCTCTAGATAATTGTGAAGGGCACAAAAAATAAGGGTTTCTGAATCCTTATTTAGCTACATTACTGGCTAGAGGAAAATTAATATCAAAGAATGTTATCTTCATTATTTTGAACCTGTTTAGTTTATTGTTAAGGGATTAGACAAAGATAATTAATATAAGAGGATCTTATTGCCTCTTTAGGTACCACCTTATTTATAAATTATAAGATACACCGGCCAGTTCTAGGACACCCACATAATGGGAGCAAAATTTTATGAGCTTTGGTTGAAGAAATTTAGAATTTGTCACTTTTATTTATATTAAAACTTAAGTTAATATTTATTAAAATCATTTTTTGGTCTATGACCTGTATTGAACTATGATTTTGTTCTCTATATAAAGGTGATCAGTAATATGTTCTCTGAATTCAGTAATATGCATGTTTTTGAAGAATATTTTTAAAAATTATGTATTTTTATTATTCAGAAAATTTGTCAAGTTTTTTCCCAATTGTAAGTTTTTAAAAATTTGGGTCAATCAAATTATCACCAAGTACAACTTTTTCAACTGTGAATCTTCTTGTTGATCAAGACCTTCATGCAACAGTATCTAGTCTAAAGCAGAAGATTGGGTGCAATTGATTGAAAGGAAAGAAACCTTGTTAGACTTTGTCTCTCGAATTCAATTCTCCTAAAAATTTTAGGAGACAAGACCAGCAAGAATCAAATCTCTCAACTAAGGAGCCCTATACCAAGCTAAGTCCCTTGTAAACAACCTTTTACTATAGAAAAATCTCTATTGTTTGAGAATGAATGATGGTAATTCTATCATTGAACACCTAAATGTATTCAACAATCTAATGAGCTAGTTACCATCAGTATAAGTGAAGATGGATGAGGAAGAAGAATGCATTACTCTCTTATGTCGTTTTCTTGATTTGTGGGACAACATTGTGATGATGATCAATGCACCATCTCAAAGTTGAAGTTTGATCAGATGGTGGGTGCTTTACTCTCAAAGGAGATGAGGTAGGAAACTATTGAGTTCATCAAGGATGCACAACCATCAAAGGTCGTTCAAAGGAAAAGGGCATAGGAAAGAAGGACAAGTGATCAAAATCAAAGGGGACATCCAGTCCCTAAGCAGATCCAAGCTGAAATATTGGATTCATAGTTCAAAGTGAACTTCAAACCATTGCCAATAACTCACAAGACTTGAGAGCGCTCGCAGATCAAATATAATCCATGAGCAACTCATAGAATAACTTCCCTATGTCTTATTAGTGAGATTTTGGAAAAAATTCACCCAAACAATAGACAACAACTTGTAAATTCAAGTCAAAAATTGGCTAGAGTTGAAATAAGACAATCCACTCAAATAAAAAAGGTCATTTTCATCATTTTTTGAATCATTTTTTTTAGCACTTGACATATTTTTTAACAAGCACTCAAGTATACAGCATGAAGGTTCATATGATCTTGAAGGCCTTGATTTGAGCTTGGCAAAGGAGATTTTGCCACTCAACCCCACCCTATATTGTAACAGGGTACATGCCAAGGGTGTTGCCTTTTGACACCCCCAAACCCTATTCTGGTTTTAAAAGGCAAAAAATGAAAATTGTCTCAGGCCCATGTTTCCACTAATAAAATTTGTAAAATATTAATAAGAACATGTAATTTAGAATCATATGACACTATTAATAGAATATTAAAATAATGTTATTTTAGCATTAATGCTCAGTAGTGTATATTCTATTATAGTTAGATCGTCTTTGATCTTCTCAGCAGTTTCTTATTAGAAACTTGCTATTCTTGTAAATATCCTTGCATTATTTATGAGCGTCTTGCTCATTCTATTAATACATCAATTCTTTGAAATCCATATGCTTCTGCATTTGTTTTATGGTATCAGAGCTATAGGAGAAATTTTTTCGAAAATTTTTTAATTCTAATTTCCAATTAGTGGAAATTTTCGAAATTATTTCTGGTTTATTAAAAAATCCCTCTCGGGTTTTTCAGTTGCCTAGCTCCTGTGAACTACCTCGGGTTTGTACAGTCACGTTTTGTTTTTCGCGACCTGTTTTCGGTGGTGTTCGGGTTGGTGCGCGACCTGCAGAGCCGTCGCGACCTGTGTTCGGCGGTGTGCGTGTTGGCGCGCAACCTGCAGAGTCATCGTGACTGGTGCTCCGCCTGTTTGCGACCTCCGTGTGTCTGCAACCTCTGGCATCGTGCGTCTGCAACCTCCGGCGTCGCGACCTGCAAACTTCGGCGTCGCCACCTCCAGCGTCGCGACCTGCAACCCTAGGCGTCGCAACCTGCATCTTCGGCGACGCGACGCAACCTGCAAACGCATCGCAACCTGCACCTTCGGCGACGCCATTTTTTTCTAAGAAAATCATGGCTTCCATGACCCTCTAAAATTTTCGATAAGGTGTTTACCTTCCAGTTTCCATCGAAAATAAATTATTCTTGTAGATTCTTGGTGGGTTTTTCGAACCCCAATCTGGGTAGTTGTCTGTTTTTTCTGGGTGCCTCGATTTTTGTGCCTCGATTTTCGAGCCCGCAGATCCAGATTCTGACAGTAGATTCCTTCTGGGTTTTTCGCACGAATTTGTGGGTTGTCTTTGGATTTTTCTGGGTCAGCCGGGAATTTTTTTTGAGAAACGTGCAAATGGCTTCTCTAACCAACCTGATGTTAGAAGGCAGTCAACGCTTTAATGGCAACAATTACAACATCTGGAAACAGCGTATGTTGACCATTTTTGAATATAGGCATCTTGACCATCTTGTTTTGGGAAAAGAGCTCAGTCCTGGTACACCTGGTGCAGATCAAGATAAGTTTGACGAACGCAATCGGGAGGCAGTTATGCTTCTCAAACTCTCAGTGACTGATGATCAGTTACCGCAGATTCCTTCTGGTAAGACAGCTTCTGACATCTGGAAGCATCTGAAGGAATTGCATGAGACATCCGACAAGAGCCGAGCATTCTTTCTAAAGAATCAGCTGTTCTCCATTATGATGGACGAACATATGTCCTTACAGGAACACCTAATGAGGATTAAGGACATTCGAGATCAGCTCAAAGCTATTGGTCGGACTATGGAGGAAGAAGACATGGTAGTAATCACTCTGAAAAGTCTTCTGAAATCGTATGAACACTTCATTGAGACCCTCAATATTACTTCCACTAATGTTGATCTGAAGTTTTCAGAATTGTGCACCAAACTTCTACAGCAGGATCGCTGGAAACAACAGTTTGGTAGTGGTACTACATCAGCCTCCTCGGAAAATGCCTTCACAGCCCAATCCTTTCACAAAGATAAAGGCAAATTTCAGTCCTCTCAGTCTTCTCAGCAGAAAGGCTCTTCTCAGACACAGGATGGAGCTAAGAAGAAGAATGTGCAGTGCAATTACTGTCACAAGTACAGCCATATGAAGAAAGATTGCCGTCAGAGGCTCGCTTCTGAACAAAAGAAGCAAGGAGGGTCACACCAGAAGGCGCATGTTGCTGAACATTCCGAGCAGAAAGAGTCTGCCTTTTATGCCTTTATGGCTAAGAGGTCTTTAGATCATGCCAGGTCTTCTGCTTGGTACATCGACTCTGGTGCATCACGTCACTTTTCTCATCGGCGTGACTGGTTTACAGACTTCTCACCTTTTCAGTGATTCCGTTGTATTTGGCGGAGGTGAGGAGTATACAGTTGTTGGCAGAGGCACTGTTCAGATACAGTCTAGTAGTAGGACTCTCCTTTTTCTGAATGTGTACTATGTTCCTGGAATGGAACTTAATCTGCTCTTTGTTAGCCAGATTATGAGGAATTCTCCTCAGCTAGATGTGGTGTTCAGTGCTCACAAGTGTTCCATTATTGATCGGGAGACTCGTCTTATTGTTGCTGTTGGTCTAGAGGATCATGGCCTATATAGGCTTCTTGACACTGGTGATTCTCCTGAAGTGGCTCTGGCAGCTCATGTTTCTCCTCTCAGCACTTTGTGGCACCAGAGATATGGACATCTCAACATTCAGTATCTCTCTTAGCTATCTCGGGAGGGACTTGTTTCAAGGTTACCTGATATTCAGACTCAGCATCTTGCAGTATGTGGCGCCTGTCAAGCTGGCAAACAGCATCGGACTTCATTCACACATGGAAAGTCTTGGCACGCATCTAAGGTACTTCAATTACTTCATGCTGATATTTGTGGTCCTATGAATACATCTCCTGTTACTGGTTGCAAATACTTTTTGCTTATTGTAGATGATTTTAGTAGAAAGATGTGGGTGTACTTTCTTAAACATAAATCAGATGTATTTAGTATCTTTTAGAAGTTTAAGTCCTTTGTTGAAAAAGAGTCTGGACATAGTGTCATTACTCTTAGGACAGATAACGGGGGGGAATTTTGTTTTGCTGCATTCTCCAACTTCTGTGATACCCATGGCATCAAACGCCAATTGACTACTCTCTACACTCCTCAGCAAAACAGTGTTGTCGAGCGTCGCAATCGTACGGTTGTTGAGATGGCTCGCTCTATGTTACAACACAGGAGTGTTCCGAATAAGTATTGGGCTGAAGCAGTGTTTACTGCTGTCTACCTACTTAACCGTTCTCCTACTCAGGCTGTTAAGGGGAAGACTCCAGAAGAGGTTTGGTCTGGTCGGAAGCCTAAGATCAGCCACCTGAAGGTTTTTGGCTCTGTTGCCTATGTTTGGATTCCAGATGCTAAGCGCTCCAAATTGGATTCCAAAAGTCAGAAACTCATGATGACAGGATACAGTGATCACCATAAGGCCTACAGACTGATAGATATAGACACTGAACGTCTTATCTTCAGTCGTGATGTTGTATTTGATGAAGACAGAGGATTCTTTCAGTCCCCTTCTTCTGAGCAGAGTTCTGAGGATCAGCCTCACAGTGTTCTTATTCCATTAGGTTCGCCTGATGGGAGGGATGATGCAGAATCTATTTTCGATGATGCACTACCTGAGTTCCCTCCGGAGAATAATCCTCCTCCTGCTACTCCTGTTCCTGTTCCTGATCCTGAGCCTCTTCCAGCTCCTCCAGATGTTCGCACTTCTACTCTCCGGCCTAAATGGTGGGCCAAGACCATTGGTGATCTCAGGGATACTGAGCTCATTGAGGGTAGAACCTCCCGTAATAAGAGCAAACAGCAGCATATAGTCAATTTTGCTCTCATGGCTAACATACACAGTGTTTTTGAGCCTTAGACATACTCAGAGGCTAAAGGTATACCTGAGTGGGAACAGGCTATGGAAGCTGAGTTCCAGAGTCTTCAGAAGAATCACACTTGGGCCCTTTCTGATCTTCCTTCAGGGAAGAAGCCCATTAGCTGCAAATGGGTGTACAAAGTAAAATACAAAGCTGATGGAACCCTAGACAAGTATAAGGCTCGTCTTGTTGCTCGTGGGTTCTCACAGAAAGAAGGCATTGACTACGAGGAGACTTTTGCTCCTACAGCCAAAATGAGTACCATACGGCTCATTCTTGCCTTGGCAGCCCAGTTCAGTTGGAAAGTCCATCAGATGGACGTCAAGAGTGTTTTTTTGAATGGTGACTTACAGGAAGAAGTCTACATGACGCAACCCCCAGAATTCAAGGTTGCTGGTCAAGAATAGAAGGTCTGTAGACTAGTCAAAGCACTCTATGGTCTAAAACAAGCTCCTCAGGCTTGGTACATGAAAATTGATAAGTACCTGACAGATCATGATTTTCAGCGGAGTCCATCTGATGCAAACCTGTATATCAAGCATTCTAGTAATGATATTATGTTTGTGGTTGTCTATGTGGATGACTTAATCATTACTGGCAGTTTAGCACATTTGATCACTGGAATCAAACAGGATTTGTGCCGCACCTTTGATATGACAGATTTGGGACTTCTACATTACTGCTTAGGAGTTGAAGTCTGGCAGACTGAGAACAGTATCTTTCTCTCTCAGTCCAAGTATGCCAGAAGTCTTGTGGACAGGTTCAGAATGCAGGATTGCAAACCTGTCTCTACTCCTATGGAACCCGGGCTCAAACTTTCAACTCAGTCATCTTCACCAGTTGTGGATGAATCTCTGTTCAGGCAACTAGTGGGCAGCCTCATCTATCTTACTGCCACTAGACCTGACATCAGTTTTGCAGTGAGCTACATTTCACGCTTCATGACAGCTCCCAAGGCTGATCATTGGATAGCAACGAAGCGTGTGCTGCGTTATGTGAGTGGCACTCCTGATTATGGACTTCTGTACACTCGGAGTTCTGATCCTCTACTCAGTGGTTACACAGATTTTGACTGGGCAGGTTCAGTTGATGACCGTTAGTCTACAGCAAGGTATGTGTTTAGTTTGGGATCTGGTGCTGTCACATGGACTAGTAAGAAGCAGCAAGCAGTGGCTCTCTCCTCGACAGAAGCAGAGTATCGGGGAGCAGTTAAGGCATCTTGTGAGGCGGTTTGGCTTCGACGAATGCTTGCGGATATGCATGTCTCCCAAGCAGGTCCTACTCCCTTATTCTGTGATAATCAGGGAGTGCTCAAACTCGACAAGAATCCAGTCTTCCATGAAAGAACCAAGCATGTGGAAACACATTGTCACTATATTCGACAGCTGGTTGAAGACGGATCCATCCAGTTGCTGTATGTTCCTACCTCGGAGCAGCCAGCAGACATCTTCACCAAGCCCCTTGGTCCTGATAAATTTGTAAAATTCAGGGGGTCTATAGGTGTAGTTAATAGATTGAGCATTAAGGGAGGGTAATAGAATATTAAAATAATGTTATTTTAGTATTAATGCTCAATAGTGTATATTCTATTATAGTTAGATCGTCTTCGATCTTCTTAGCAATTTCTTATTAGAAACTGGCTATTCTTGTAAATATCCTTGCATTATTTATGAGCGTCTTGCTCATTCTGTTAATACATCAATTCTTTGAAATCCATATGCTTTCTCAGCAGTTTCTTATTAGAAACTTGCTATTCTTGTAAATATCCTTGCATTATTTATGAGCGTCTTGCTCATTCTGTTAATACATCAATTCTTTGAAATCCATATGCTTCTGCATTTGTTTTAACTATGATGTGAATTAAACTCATTTTTTTAAACTATAAATGAAGGTAAAACTACTTATGACCTTTGCAAATTTAAATTTATGCATGTTTTTTAAGATTATTTTACAATTTTTTGTGTTTTCAAATGTTGAGAAACATTGTCAAGTCCAACTGCTTGAAGTATGGTTGGGACTCTAACAAGAAGGAACACATTAAGAAGGACTATAGGGAGAAGAAGGCCAATGAGTTTGACGAAGATTCTAACTCAAGGGCCTCCAAGAAGACACTGATGATGTGTTTGTTTCAACGCTTGCCATACATGCACTTGAGGATACATGGTTAATCAACTCTAAAGCTTCCCACATAACTCCCCATAGGGATCGGTTTTCAAATTATAGGGGCTTTAATGGCAGATGGTTTTCTCAAGATCATTGATTGTGGAAGAGACATGCTAATGCTTGGAGATGGAAGACCCAAATCCCTTTTGATGAGTAAAGCTGGATAGTTCAGTTAGGAATAGGCACTAAAACTCATCATTTTGAATATACAAAGCTCACTGCATGTATTTCAATGAGGCTCCCTGGCCTACCTTTATAATTCTGGCAAGTTTAGTCCTCAAACTCATAGCAGATACACTAGACTCGTTTTAGGTGATTCCTCACCTTAACACAATTCAAGCCATGGAAGACTATGTGGATCATGACATTACGGTATCATTACAGGCATAGATCAAGCTATAATTTTACACCTTCAAACAGTGGGTGAATCAGGAGGACAATCCCTTCAAATGCAGACTTCTCTTTGATTATCGTCATTTGGGGCATCTATGTCAAAATTCCTAAGCCGGAGCAAAGAGCTATTAAGAGGAATACGATCAAGACAAAGAAGGCAATTTGGGATTAAACCGGATACTGAACAACATGAGGAAAATATCAATAGATACACAAAACAGGCCAAACCAAGTAGCAAGCAGCACCCAAAAAATTAAGGGGTGAAAATATATTACAAGTATAGAATAGTAGGTGAATCTTCATAGAATGATTGGTGAATCTTTGTTATTCAAAAACATTTATTATACGCTAATTCTCGGCATAGGGTTTAAGATTAATACATGTATCTTTTGGCAATGATTATTATTATATATAATTTTTACGTGAAAACTTTTTAGTCTATCTACTTTCAGAGAATTTTGTGAAAAATTAGCCAACAGGACACAAATAGCCCACAATAATATCCTGTTTTCAGGACTAGGGTGATTCCTTCTGCAATGTGGAGTTGTTTCATGGGTCATAGGGATTGCTTGCAGTGAGAGTTTGCCAGCTGATGTGGCAGCTCAGTGAGTTTTCAAGCAGCCATCAGAATAGCCTAAACAAGTTAAGATACATGCTGTGTGCATTTCAGACCTAAGTCTCATCGGCTCAAAATCTTCCATAAGCTTGGTTCACTTGATCTTCATTGTATCTAGCCAATATTAATTACCATGATTATTATATCAATCATATTAAACTTAAAGAGTCAATAAAAGTGTTTTTCCATAAAAACGGTAATGACTTATAAATGCATACCAGATCAAAGAGAGCTTCCTCTCTATCTCTTATTGATAATCCAGAATTCAAGGCGTTTTGAAACAACTGAGCGCATTTTTCTAAGAGAGGAATTCTTTCTGGACCATCAGGCTTTCGTTCTGCCTGCTGCTTTATTCTGCTTGCTTCTGCAACATTGCAATATAACTTTTCACGAAATTGTATAAATAATGACTATATATTATTTGAATTTGTAACTGAATAGACAACGTAGGCTACCTGTAAGGATGGATTCTTCATCGGTTTTGCCCTTTCTATTCCGTCCACGACCCATCACTGCTTTTAGTTTGCTCCGTTTTTTCAGTTGTGATTAAAAAGAATCTATGCCCAAATCAAACGGAAAGACTAATTGAAAGTCGGTTTAGTTGTCTGATTGACAAATGGACTGGATGTCAAACAGTTGAAAGTTCTCTATGCCAATCTACTGATTTGGGAGGAAAAATTATCAACAGTTACTTGGTTCAGAAATTTTTGATTGCAATCATATTTATAGACACTTATTCGGTTCAGAAGTTTTTAATAGCAATCATATTTAAAAGTAAAGCAAAAGTCTCTTTAGTTGTTTGATCCACAAATGGATTGCATGTCAAGCTATTTGAATGAAAAAAAGATTTTAATAATGTCTACAAGATCAAAGTAGTCTATAATACATATCTCAAGCATGATGTATCAATGTCTTAAACGATTTGCAACTTTTTTTTTAGATCTGTCTTTTAACAGTAAGTTTTGATCAATAGGTTTGTCGTTTTGTCTTCTTTTGTTTCCTCGAAGTGCTTAAATTGTTTGTTTTTTAAATGTCCTCATAATTGGTCCAAATGTCCAAAGAATACCACGTACCTCAAGAACGGAGTATCAAAGTCTTAAATGGTTTGCAACCTCCTCTATAGATTTGTCCTTTTACAATAAATTTTGATCAATAGGTTTGTCGTTTTGTCCACCTTTGTTTCCTCAAACGAAGTGCTTAAATTGTTTGTTTTTAAAATGTCTTCATAATTGGTCGAAATGTCCACTATATGTTAGGCACTCCATGATAAAATGTCACTCTATCTCTACCACTCTTGTGTTGCAAAATAGGCGTATTCTATTTTCCCGTTCTTCTTTAGATTTCATCCATCTACATGTTTCACACCTTAGGTGATGAAAGCTAGTTCTCAATTGAGTTATTAGCATTTTTGTTTTTCATTTAAAATTTGCTGTTATCATTTTTTTCCTCTTGGGATTGACAAATGTATTGTATGTTAGAGAGAGAGAGAGAGTTGAAGTCTTTAAGTAGTTTGCTTTATGGATTAGAAGTATTTTATGTTAATTTATGGATTTAGGATGAAAGAATATAAATAAAGGAAGTTTTTTTAATATTTCCAAGATCATAGTCCATCAGTATAAGTGAATTATAAATGTTTATGGGCCAATTTACAACAATCCAAAGCTAGAATTATGGAGGGGCTTGGATAAGGTGAAAGTTTGACATTGCATGTTTTACTTCACTGTTCAGCATCAACAACCTGCAACTTGATGCTCCCCCTGTGGAATAACTCCACTTCTTCATCAATCCTGCTATAAAATTTTGCAAGTAGCTCTGGGACTGATGTAATCTACATCATGCTCAATTCACCTCATGAAGGGGTAAAACCCCTAGCTGACTTCTAAGATACTCAAAAGTAGTCTTAGGCAGAGGTTTAGTAAAGATATATGCAAGTTGCTCCTTGGTAGAAACATGCTCTAAGATCACATCTTTACTTTGCACTTTTTCCCTCAAGAAATGATACTTCAATTCAATATGCTTGGTTCGTACGTGCAAAACAGGGCTCTTGGAAAATATTTATGGCACTAGTATTGTCACATAAGATCTTTACAGGTTCTATAAACTTCATCTTGAAACCTTCCAAAACATGCCTCATCCAAATAGCCTAGGTACAATTCATATAAGTTGAAACATACTCAGCTTCAACAGTAGACTATGATATACAACTCTGCTTCTTGCTACTGCATGAAACAAGTCTTCCTCCAAGAAAGAATGCTCCACCGGTTGTGCTTTTCCTATCATCAACATTATCTGCCCAGTTTGCATTTGTATACACCTTCAAGTCAAAGTTACCTTCATATGGATACCATAATCCATAGTCAATAGTGCTTTTTAAATATCTGAATATCTTCTTGGTTGCTATCAAATGTGTTTCCTTAGGATTCTTCTGAAATATAGCAACTAGACCAACTGCATGAGCTATATCCAGTCTGCTATGAACAACATAGTGCAATTTTCCAATCATTGACCTGTACTCCTTTTCATCAATAGATGTGGCTTCATCTTCCTTGGACAACTTACAACCTATAACCATTGGTGTCCCAACTGGTTTACAGTAATTCATACCAAACGTCTTTAATACCTCTTACACATACTTAGACTGTGTGATGAAAATACCACTCTTCATTTGTTGTATTTGCAAGCCTGTGAAATTTTTTATCTCTCCAACTAGAGACATTTCAAACTCACTTTTCATTTCATTTGCAAAGTCATTGCTCATGTCATCATTGCCTCCAAATATGATAACATCTACACACACTTCACTAACCAGTATCTTATCTCCTTCAGATTTGAGATATATGTTGCTATCTTCACTGGTTCTCTGAAAACCTATCTTCATTAGGTGTGAATGAAGCCTTTCATACCATGCTTTTGGTGCTTTCTTTAATCCACATAATGCCTTGTGCAACTTACATACCATGTCTTTCTCATCAGTCAAAGCATAACCATCTGGCTGCTCAATGTATACTTTTTCTTCCAGTATTCCATTCAAAAATGCTAACTTCACATCCATCTGATGTACTTTAAATCCCTTATGTGTTGCAAATGCAAGTAAAGTTCTAACACCTTCCAGTCTAGCCACTGGTGCAAAAGTCTTACCATAATCTTCTCCTTCTTCTTGTGCATAACCTTTGCAAACCAATCTAGCTTTGTTTCGAACTACTACACCATCTTCATTCAGCTTGTTCCTGAATACCCACTTAGTACCTATCACATTTTTATTTACTAGTCTGGATACTAGGGTCCATGTATTGTTCTTCTCAATTTGTTCAAGCTCCTCCTCCATAGCTTTGACCCAATGATCATCTCCAAATGCTTCCTTAGCAGTTCTAGGCTCAATAGTGGAGATCATGCAAGAATTTTCTCTAATTCTTCTTCTGGTTAACACTCCAGCATCCTTATCTCCAATAATCTGGTTAAGATTGTGATTGAGTCTCACATACCTCAGAATAATATGATCATTATCTTCAGGTTCTTCTTCATTATCATCATCTTCTTCTGAATCTACCTGTTATGGTTGAGCTGGTACAACAACATTCTCTTTGTCAGTTTCAGGTTTCACAGGTTCTGGTTCCAAAAACAAAATGCAAGGATCTTCATCCTTTTTCTCCACACTAGTTTCCCCTGAGACTTCAAGATACTCATCCACTCGAACATCAACACTCTCAATGATTCTCTGTGTCCGATTTTTATAACATTTGTAGGCCTTACTCTTGGTGGAATAACCAAGAAATATGCCTTCATCACTTTTAGCCTCAAACTTGCTAACATAGTCACCTATCTTAATAAAACATTTGCTACCAAATATCTTGAAATAACTAGCATTAGGTGATCTACCATACCAGTATTCATAAGGATTCTTGTCCTTACCTCTTTTTACCAAAGTCCAGTTCATAGTGTAGACAGTTGTGTTGATAGCTTCTCTCCAGAAAGTTTTCACTACACCTCCTTGTATCAACACCGTCCTAGCAGCTTCAACATCTGACCAGTTGTTCCTCTCTGCAATACCATTCTGTTGTGGTGTACTCGGTGCAAAAAGTTGTCATTTGATACCATTTTCTTCACAATATCTAGTGAATTCATCAGAAGTAAATTAACTGCCTTGATCAGTCCTCAGACACTTTATCTTCTTACCACTCTCCTTTTCAGCTAAGGCCCTGAATGCCTTGAACTTATTAAATACTTATGTTTTATCCTTCAAGAATGTGACCCACATCATTCTTGAGCAATCATCAGTGAAGATCATAAAATATCTACCACCTTGAATACTTTTAGTCCTTATTGGTCTACAGAGGTCTGTATGAATCAAATCTAACAAATGTTCTGTTGAAAAATATTTGCTCTTAAAAGTTGAGGATGTCATCTTACCCAACTGACATTACTTACATAGAGCATTACCAATTTGTCCAACTGAGGCAAACCTCTCACTGTCTTGGACTTACTCACTTTAACAATGTTATCAAAATTTATATGACAAAATATCCTATGTCAAAGCCAACTATCATCTACTTTAGCAATTAAACAGTTGTTGACTTTAGGATTCAGGTGAAACAGGTTACCTTTAGTCTGCTTGCCGGTTGCAATCAGTTCACCTTTGCTCCCATAGATTTTGCACATACCATTCTTAAACTCCAATGGATATCCTCTGTCATCGAGTTGAGCAACACTCAAAATATTGTGGTTTAAACCTTCAACCTAGTAGACATCATTTGCACTGCTCTTTCCATTAAGAGAAATAGTTCCCTTACCTTTAACCATGCAGGGTGAGTCATTACCAAATCTTACAACTCCGCCATCAAATTCCTTCAAAGAAAGAAATTTTCTTCGGTCACCGGTCATGTGATGTGAACAACCACTATCAATGATCCAATCATCATAATTATCCATGCGAGAAAATAAAGCCTTCTGATCAGATGTCTCCTCTTTAATGGCTACAAACACAATGTCTTCACTAGCATCACCCTCGGATTTCTCATTAGTGATACCACCATCAACTGCAATATGACAATCTTTTTTGCCTTTTCCTTTGTACTTCTTGAACTTCTCTCACTTGTTCTCATTATCACCATTAGGACAGTTAGCTACAATGTGTCCAATCTTGCTGCATGCAAACATTTCAAAGGTAATTTTCCTCTATATTTATCGGTACCTCTGAGCAACCACTTGACCAACAATGCTTCAAGCTCAACCAAATTGTCTTCATCATCAACTTCTCTGATGGATCTAGATTCATAACTATGATTGACATCTCTACTTTTCCTCATAGATGGGTTAGAAACTGAAGCTCTAAAAGCAGACTCAGATTTATGAACACTACCATCATAACCATTTAGTTCAAAAGCAGTAAGCTTACCAATGATGGAGTCAAGGGTTACCTTAGTTTTGTCAATAGATTTTAGCTCCTGAATGGCTGCAACTCAGATAGTGTAGACTGGTAGCAGGGTTCTCAACACCTTACTAACCACTGTGGCATCTTCCACTTTATCACCAGCACTCTTAATCTCACCAACTATCTCTTTTATCCTTTGACCATACTATTGGATATTCTCACCTTCAGCCATCCGCATGTCATCAAACTTTCCTCTTAGACTCTCTTCCTTGGCAATCTTCACATGTTCATCACCACTATAAATCTCTTCAAGTTTCTTACATACCTCATATGCAGTCTCCAGACCATGGACATCAACATATTCTGCATTAGACAAAGAACTGATAACAGCCTCCAATGCTTGAATGTTTTCTTGTTTGTCTTTCTTCTGATCATTAGTCATAATCCCACTAGGTGCAACATATTGAGTACCAACATGTTCCCAGTATTGATTTCCTAGACTCTTGATATAAATTTTCATTCTATCACTCCATATTCTATAGTTCTCTCTATTAAATTTCAGACCTTCCTTCTTCATCATGTTCTACAAGATCTTTACCTCAAGTTGTTAGGCTTAGACCTTAGAGGACCTGAGAAGCTCTGATACCAATTGATGGTATGATGAAAGAATAAGGATACAGTCAACTACTGAGAGAGGGGGGGTGAAGCAGTAGATAGAAAAACTGATATTAACTTTCACCAATCTCAGAATCAACTTCTCAAAGCAAACTTAGAACTATGAATGCAATATCACTGTCAAGATTAAGCTGGGTGACTATTACAATAGATTAACAGTAAAGAACTTGAAACTCACAAACATCCAAATACTTCTACTAACATAAGTAAAAATCATTTCAGATTGTTGTCGATTAACATAACTTATCAAAGTGGATTAAGCAGTTAAGCAATTCAACCATAATAAACATAACCACAAAAACATTCACCACTTGACACAATATTTTTTGACGTGGAAACCTAAATGGGAAAAACCACGATGAGATGAGACTCACAAGATAACTATCTGAACTCTTCTGAAGTTCACCCTGTTAGGAGCCAAGCCTGTTAAAGCTTTTACAAAAAGTCATGTTAAGAACAGATCCTGTTAGGGACCACCCAGTTAAGGGATTAACTATAATGCCTTGTTAGAAGCAATACCCTGTGAGGAGTAACCTCGGTAGAGAATTTGAAATCCAAGCTAATGGACTACCTGGTTAGAGGATTTGAATAACACTAAGCTTGTTAGAGCTTACTTGGTTAGGGGATTTCAAACTGTTGTAATTGTTAGAAAATAACAGGGGTTTGCTGATCTATTTGAATAGCACTACACTTGCTTGTTCACATCATTTTCATGCTCCTATCTGCCTTTACACAAACTACAGATACATCATCCGGTTTGGAAACCACACACTCAACTAAAAATTTGCCAACTCTAAAACAAAGCAACTCATCGACCTTATAAACAAATCAATTAGGTTGGTAACACAACAAAAACCTAATTCTCTCATAGAGATTACAAACAAGTCGATTCAAGTATGACTGTTGGATTACATAACAGTCTCTACACATCATTCAAGAAAGCCTCAACCACTCCTTGATCACCACTTCAACGAACTCAATAGCTCATCACGCATTTTGCATTACATGCAATATACTTGCTCATTCCCTAGACAAAAACCATTATCTCAACGTGCCAAAAACATTTTGAAACTCTCCTCATATAATATGCATACGTGTCATAATCATTACCACTCATCATCAGATCATAAACTAATACAACCATTTCACCAAACTTAATCGGTTAGGGTTTATCAAATCAACAAGTAGGGTTTACCAATTCAACTCTCCAATACTTAGCAATACCGATTCACTCCACAAACTTACCTACCGGTTACAGTTCCTTTCACTAGCTCTTCTTACCGATTACAAAACAACATTATAACAATATCATTACTGGTTAATTGATATCAATGACAACATAACATATCATTAATGCAATCTTCATGCAAATGCCAACATAGAAGGTGTTATTTTTGTTCAATAAACTCCTCTTAGAGGTAGATGTCTTTTGGGAAAAGATCTCTTCTCCTCCAAGGATCTCCTTTACACTTGTTGCAAGATATCTCTTTTTCAATTATATTATCCTTGCTTATAAGAGTACTCCCTCTTTCACTTGGATTAATGACATTGTTGCCTAAAGGATATCTCCTTGGCGTTGAAAGAAACTATCCTTGTTTCTAGCTTCCTTAACACATCAACATAGGACTGTGTTGACATCTTAAGGGGGCGACACCCATATCACTCTGTTTGTACCATATTGTACTATATTTTTTCATATCATTATTGCATATCTTAAACAGGGTGTTCATTCTCGTAACCAGAGGAAACAAAATCTTACACAAGATGCTTCACACTTGAAACCAAACGCAACATTGATACATGTCTTAAACGAGGTTACACATCACCAAAACCAAAGTAAACAAACTCTTATACAGGATATCCTCGAAACCAAGCTTGTATCTATCATTTGCCTCTTGGCATTTGCACATTCGCACATTCACCTCTTGGCATTTGCATTTACATTGCATTTCTTAAACAGGTTGATGCACACTCGAAACCAGAGGAAACAAACTCTTAAATAGGGTGCTATATACTTGAAACCAAACATCACTTTCACACACACACACGAGGATGATTGGAACTAGTGGAATAGGGCTAGACTATTCCCCAACATGGATCACCTAGATAAAAACATCTATGGGTGAGGTATCTATGTCCTCTCTCATCATTATTGTAATGGATCACCTAGAAAAGCACATCTAATGTGTATTCAAGCTCTCTCTCTCTCTCTCTCTCTCTCTCTCTCTCTCTCTCTCTCTCTCTCTCTCTCTCTCTCTCTCTCTCTCTCTCTCTCTCTCTCCATCTTCCCATGAACTCACGACTTTGCTATTGATAGTACATGGATAATGCTTGCTTTTCTCTTTTATGTGATCACTTGTGTTCGTGAGATGACATTTTTCAAGAATGATATTAGTGGTTGAGACATTCAGATATCGAGGTCTCTTCGGCTAGTTGACTTGAGGTCTTGTTTTTGGTCTTTAGCATTTGTTGTGCGTCTTTTTCCTTTATTTTCCTTTTTGTCTTTGATTGCATTTTTGTTTTTGTCTTGTTTTGTGTGCCTTTGCATATGTTTGAGTGAGTTAAGATCCTAAAATTGGGGGCTTGGTTCCTCGAAATTAGTGATGTCTTATACTCCTTGTGATTTTTCTTCGCATTCCTCATCTTATTCATCTCTCTTTCATCTACTTTACCATGAGTATTTGCATAATCTCATACTCCTGCTAAAGTGGGGGCTAAATGTAGCATCCTAAATTGTACCCCCTTACAATTTAGTCCATATTTTGGGTCCTCACCTTATTGTGCATCCCCCAATGCCTAATGAAGGCTCAGGATTATGCCTTCACCATGCAAATTTTGCCTTGTATTCATTCCAAACACCACATAACCCCTTGTCCCAACCCCAAAATAGGGTAGGACTAGAGCGCCATGCTTTGGTCCCCCTTAAATGGGCCCTTCTTTGACCTCCTCTTGCATCTTTGAAAATGAGCGGGAAATATCTCCCCGTGTCGACCTATGTTAGAAAATTGATATATTTTTCAATACGTAAGTATATAAGGAGGCTTTCCCCTCTCATTCGCATATACAACACATCATAAGAGAAGGGAAAAACTATAATCATCAAGCATTTGAGCATTGAAGAATTCACCATCAAGCATTTCTAGAGGTCTTCAAGGCTGCATTCTTCATTCATCAATAGTGGAGCATCATTACATCATTCATTTGCAAGCATGTGTGCGTGATTAAGGTTTTGTCAAATTCATGCCATTTCATACAACATATATGATTACATTGAAGAGGCAAAGCATCATTATCAATCATTTCAGATCTGAGGTATATCTTTCCATTATTTATTTTTGTATTGCAATATTTCAATCTCAAGGTTAATTCCTTAACCAAGGTTTGACTTACGCAAACCCTTATTCCAAACCTATTTCTCTTTCTTTTAGTGTGTAGGAAACATGTACAGAGTTGCAATCTTCAGAATAGGCATTATTTGTAGAGACAAATCAACCCTTTTTGGTGTGAGAAGAGTTAGAAGGACCATAGTTACGGGCACTCCAGTCCCAATATTTTTGGAAGTTTTTTGGGAATCAAGTCTGAATCTGCATATATTGCTCAGATCTAGGTGTGTGCCTCAATTTCACGACTGCAACTCACTATTTCTACATTTTCACCTTCATTTTCAACACTTTAACCTAATTTCAGCAGTTCAACTCACAAAAGAGGGCAAATCAACTCATCCCTCGACTCCAATCAGTATTTTCAGTCCTTATCATTACTAGTTAGTGAATAAATCTATTGGATTTTTCCCTCTTTTCAATATAATGGTAAATTAGCAGTTTTCAACCCTCTCATGGTGGAAACCCTGATTTTTCACCCATTACAGGAATAAAGTTCAAAATCTTCATCTTCAGATAGTAGAAGCAATAACTTAGAAAGATCAAGTGAAAATATCTTCGTTCTACTACAAATGGTGGGATGGAATAGCAAGGTCTCCCTTTTTAAGATAAGCAGTGAAGACGCTTGGCTACACACTTATTCCCAATACCATCAAAGTTATATTGGTGGAAAATTCTTTGGAGGGTATTTGGTTTTAGAGATGGGGAGGGTTCTCGGGGTAAGAAGCGGGATACTCTATTCAAAAAAGAAAATCCTCTTTTAAGCTCGGGAGGAGTTAGTAAAGAACTAGAGATGATTGAGCCTAAAAACAAGAAAGTAAGGACTTATGAAAAGAAGGGGCTCGTGATGGTCAAATAATTTTCTCTTTGATGTAGTAGAGATTTCTTCTTAAAGATTGGTAAGGCTTGGAAAATTATCTCTTTAAGAAGTGGATAATTCCTCGGACAAAGGATGTAGAAAGTAGAATCCTAAGGTCAAACATAAGGTCAAGCATACATAATAAGGTTGAGGAAGTCTGAGTAAGCCCTATTATAAACTTGATAGAGAAAAAATTTCAATCTGTTAGGAGAATAGTTCCTCTGTCTAAAGTGAATGAAATGAGGGAGTCAGGGAGGAGTTTTCCACTCCATAGAGAGCCGAAAGAGGGAGGCCAATGGGTACTTCAAACAAGAAGAAAGGAAATAAAGGAGGTGCATCAAATTCAAAATCATCAATAGCTCAAAGTCTTGTATTAGTCAGAAGGTCTCCAAGATTACTGGGACAAAAGTATGTGAAAACTTGTCAATCAGTGCTAGTGAAGAGGTTAGGAATGTTATCATCTACAAAATCTTTGAGGAGGAATGTATATATTCCTTCTTCTAGTCCTAACTTGAAATAGAAGAACATTAAGTATTAAAGGATGGAGATGCTCTTCTTAAAATTTAGATCCTCTTCTCTAAGGACCATGAGGAGACTGATTCTATCGAGGAGAGTTCTCCAATCTCTTTGGAGTTGATAGTTATTTCTGATTTCTTGGGCATCTCTAAATATCAATCAAAAGAAAATGAAGAATCTCATATTGAAAAGAAAAATCTTATTCAAAAAATACTAAATTTTGAAGAGCCAGAGGAGTAGGACATTGGAATATTAAGGGTTGATATAGAACAATTAAAGGATATTGAATGCCCTAAAGATATAGATTCCTTAGGTCTATAAGGAAATATTCTGAATAAGGTAAAAGCAGATTGTGGTTAGTCTCTTGGAAGTAGGAGAGGAAGGAAATCATTGTTAGAACTAAGGAAATTAGATGGTGAAGCTAAAGATCAACATAAGATATCAACCCTATGGAACACAGGAATGGGGAAGCCCCTCCCCTTGAATCAATGAAGATTCTATCATGGAACATTAGGGGATTAAATGCTCCTAACAAACAGTATTTGGCTAAGCATTGTGTAAAATTTTCAAAAGTAGATATAGTTTTGCTTCAAGAGACCAAGCTGAATGGAGATTAGATGACATATTTTAAAAACAAATTAGGATTTTGGGAGTTTGAATTTGTTGAATCAGTAGGCTCCTTAGGTATTATGGCTCTCTTTTAGAATCCAAGAAGAGTATATTTTGTGGAAACAACAATCAGTAGACATTGGATTGGTGGCTCCTTAAGAAATAACATTGGAGATGTCAACATAATAATTATAAATGTTTATGGGCCAATTTACAACAATCCAAAGCTAGAATTATGGAGGGGCTTGGATAAGGTCCTTCAATCAGTCCCTTTGGAAAACATAGTTCTTGGAGGTGACTTCAATGCAATTCTTCACCTTTTAGAGAAGAGTGGGGGCATTCAAAGAGAATCTCAGTCTCAATTAGACTTCAAGAGCTGGGAAGCTAGAAATAACTTAATGGAAATAGAAACAAAGAATGGCATTTTCACATGGAATAATAGAAGATTAGGATTCAACAACATTGTAGAAAAATTGGATAGGTTCTTCTTTAGAGGAGATCTTTCCATATTTCCTTTTCTATTTAAATCACATATTTTACCATCTTTGGGCTCATATCATTTTCCTATTCAGCTGGATATTATGGGAGAGAAAAAACCTTTAAATTGCCATTTAAGTTTGATAAAATATGGATGAAGGATCCGAGATTCTTTGAGATGATTGAAAATTGGTGGAAGGAAGTTCAGTGTGAGGGATCTCAATTATTTTGCTTTGTAGCTAAACTAAAATTAATATAGAAAAATATTTCAAAATGGAATAGGGAAAATTTCTTAAATATCTTTTTAGTTAATTCAAAAGTTGAGGAGGAATTGGATACTTTGAATAAAGAAGTTATTCGATAGGGAATGGATCCAAATAGATTTCTTAAAGAGAAGGAGCTTCTTAACCAATATGAAGAGGTCTTGGCTAAGGAAGATATTTTTTGAAGACAAAATTCTAGATAAATATGGCTTTCAAAGAGAGATATGAATTCAATTTTTTTTCATAATAGCACAAACTAGAGAAGGGCAATTAATAAAATTCTAAAAAATTAAGGATGATTAGGGTAATATGATAGAGGATTCAAAGGAAATATCAAGACAAACAATGTCCTTCTCTGAAATCTAAAATAATTGGGAAGGCTTAGATATTTCTTCACAAAAAGAACTTTTGTTTAATATTCCAAGATTGATCTCATAGGAGCAAAATAAAATGCTAACAAGCAAATTCTCTTTTTTTGGAAGTGGAAATAACTCTTAAGAAACTGCAACCTAATAAATCACCAGGTCCAGGTGAATTTCCTATGATTTTTTTTCAAAAGTGCTAGAATTTTCTTGGTGTTGAATTGACAGAGGCTTTAGAGGAAATGAGGAAATTAGGAAGATTTTTGAAGGAAATAAACAATACTTTTATTGCATTAATTCCAAAGAAAGAGAAGGCTTTAAAGTTGGATGAATTCAGACCTGTCTCCCTCTACAATACTATCTACAAAATTTTGTCCAAAGTATTAGCAATTAGATTGAAGAAAATACTTCCTCTTCTAATTTATGAAGAACGAATAGGGTTTATTCTAGGAAGATCAATCCATGATGGAGTAATTATTGCCCAAGAAGTTATCCACTCAATTCATGTTAACATGAAACCTACTAAGCTGATCAAATTGGATATTAGGAAAGCATATGATAAAGTGGATTGTAGTTTCCTATGCAAATGTTTAGAATATTTTGGATTCTCTAAACAATAGATTAATCTAATCTTCTACAACATTTCTACGCCTTGATTTTTTGTCCTATAAAGCTCAACAACATGGAGTTCTTAGAGACATCAAGATTACAAATGTAGTTGAAGTTGTCACTCATCAACAATTTGTAGATCATACGATGCTCTTTGGACAGGTTGATAAGAGGGAAGCAATGAAATTAATAAAGACTATTAGAATTTACTCCAAAGCATCGGGACAACAGGTAAATCAACACAAATCAAAAGTTTTCTTATCTAATGTTAAACTATTGATCGAGCATGAGATATTGGTTTTTTGGGGTTTTGTGGGAGAGAAACTCCCTTGCTTTTATATAGGTTCACCTTTAGAGAAGGGATTGAGAACATCCAAAGCTTGGGACTCAATAGGTGAAAGAATGGATAAAAGGATGGTTGTGTGTGGAGATTTTCTCCTTTAGGATGGGTTAAGATTAACTTTGATGGGGTGGCTAAGGGTAATCTGGGGCTAGCTGGGTGTGGGGGAGTGATAAAGGATGAGCATGGTAGGTGTATTGCACAGGTGGCACTCCCCATGGGTACCCAGACCAACCACCTTGCTGAAACTATGTGTGGGAAAAGTTGCATGATGAAACGGAAAATATGAATTCAAGACTAGTCCACACACTAATGGGACTCTTGGTGCAAGTTATGGAGTTATATCGAATAAATCATCTTCCCAAGGGATGTTCCATTGTTATCTATCTCACAAGACCTATCAAGCTAATGCCTTTGCTCTCAGATCACTGAGCAAAGTGACTTAGGGATGACAATCATGACAATGAGGGATACCTGATCAATCTAACATGAATGCAATCCTAAATGTGCATGATATTAACAAGTATGAATTAAAATAGCATGTATATGATGATAAGATGAAAGGATTACTAAAAGAACTATCCTAACATGATACACTAGCTAAATATGATTGTTATGATAATAAAAATACTTCTAAAATGTTTATTAGATTATTTCTATTCAAAGAGAGACTAAATGCTTTATAAAAATGAGTATATATTAGATGCATGAAACTTGGATTATGAGTAAAATGTCTATAAGTTTGATACTAAAGACTTGGATATGAAATGGAGGAATGAGAGCTCTATTTATAGGAAAAACATGGCAATGAATGGTCAGGATTGGATGATCTTATCAAGGGCCGGGATTGAAACCCATCAATCCATGTTTACAATTCTCACCAATGAAATGGTGACAATTGTCAACATAAGACTACTTGAGAGGAGATGTAAAAAGCATTAAATGCTTGAGAAGACCTCATGGTTACCTTAGGAGATAAGGGTTGAGGTTAGGTTAAGGTTATCCATTGGATAAAGCTTTTACCCAAAGGATAAACTCTTGTGCAAGGGTTAAAGGAATAACCAAGGATAAAGCCATGAATTCTTGATGAGACCCTTGGGTTAGATGAGAGTTGAGTTAGACAGAAAGTCTCTAATCATGCAAGAGGGTTGAGTTAACCATTAATAGTTTGGAAGACTTTCAAGGTTAACTTGTTGAAGACATAAAGCCTTTAATGGTTTCCAAAGACTTTGAGGGTTTGAGAAGTGACTTCCCTTTGCTTAGGGATGTGACAATATTTAGGGGATGGGTTAGGCTAATTTAGAAGTGATTAGAAGAATCTAGAAGGGGGGTTATAGAGGCAAGTGGGACATGTAGGAGAATGCAAGTGGATGGAGGTAATTTTAATTAAAATAAATTGCTTTATTTCAACTAAATAGATGCAAGTGGGGGATTTAAATAAATTAGATTTATTTATTTGCCATGAGCAATTTAATTAAATGTAAATTTAATTAAAAGGGGAGAAAGGGAACTTAATTAAATAAAGTGATTTATCTAATTAAAGGATATGAAAGGCTTAGGTGAATTTAATTAAATAAATTGAATAACTTATTTAATCAAATAGATGACTATGAATAATTTAATTAAATAAAATTTAAATAAAAAGAGGAATGAGGTTTAAATGAATATTAAATATTCACTTAGGAAAGTGGTCATTTTTATACGTCTACATTTTGCCCCTCTTTGAAGTGACGCGTGTGCACATGTTAATTCAAAGAAAAATTTGATGTGTCGCCAAAATTTGATCGATGTGATGTCATATGTCGAGATGTCGATGTCGTGCCCCATATTTGATAAATGATATTGATAATGCCCCCTCGGGCGATGAATCAAAAAAATTGAAAATTTTGTTGAGTTGATAATTGTTTTTGATTTTATCACATTTTGAAATTTTATCTGTGTTTAATGCATGTTAATTGATTCATCTCCTGAAAATGATGTTTGTTAGGGTTAAAAGCGAGAGAACAAGCAAAATACATGGCCCACCTACTGTAGCGTCCTAAAATTGCGACACTTGCAATTTCGACTGCATTTCGGTCTTCACGATGGCGACGCAACATGCAACCTGAATGGAGACCCCGAAACCTAATTATGACACCAAAAACTGCATTTTCTTGCACCCTGGCCTGAACCTCCTTTGCACCTTGCTGTCCCGGGAGGTGGGACCAGAGCGCCCAACGCCCTGGTCCCTGGGTCCTATTTTGGGCCCGGTCTCTTTTGGACTTCGGGTCTTTATGTTTGCAAATTGGAAAATTATCTTTCCTGGTCGGCCTAAGGTCAGGAAAATCAGTCTATCAGCCCTAATTGACAAGTATATAAACTACATTCTCCTCTTTCATTCGATATGATGGAAAAAGCGTGGAAACTATACTCAAGCATTCAAGCATTCCTTCAAGCAATTGATCATTCTAAGTCTCCATTCAAGGCTAAGTGTTGCATTCAAGACAAGGATTCAACCATTGAAGAGGAGATCACATACTACATGCTACATACAACATACAACATACAACATACAACAAACAACAACATCTATACCTTCGCACATAAGGATACAAACATCCTTACAACAAGGTATTAGTGCTTGTTTTACATTACATTTACAGCATTTCTCATTTCTTGGTTAATTCCAAAACCGGGGTTTGACCTAAAGGCAAACCCCTAATCCCTAACCCCCCAATTGTCTTCGCTTTTCTGTGTGTAGGTTGCAGGTACGCGGCTGAAATTGAAGATCTGGAATCCTTGTGCAGAGATGAACAGATCCCCCTTCGTTTCGCGGATTTTTCGGAGGACCGTGTGCACGCCGAGCGCCATCGTCCCGACAACTTTTGCTCAAATTTGCAGGACAGCGCTGTATCAACATTTTACTACTAATTCCAGGTCCGCAGCTTCATCCTATATCCCTATCTCAGTTTATAAGCGAATCTTTGTCACTTTCTATGCATTCCTAGCTTAATTCTTCTATCAACATTCTTTACAAAAGAGGGTAGCCTTGCTTTCTTAACCCTTGAAACACATTTAGCATCCAATCTTGCCTTGTGTGGGATTGGATCTTGTGGGTTTCAACCCCTCTTTTGAATGTAAAGTCTCTCCCCTAAGTGAAAACCATCAACCCTAGAGACTCTCCCTTCTCTCTCCTCGCAGTTGGAAGAGGGGAGAGCAACTAGGGTTCGATCGCGATTTTCCGCTTTACACCTACTAACCCTAATTTACTTTTGCCCTATAAAAAGGTAAAAAGTGATTTTATTTGTATCATTTGCACCCATTTGACTTTTTGTGAGAGTGACATTTGGAGAGTGACAAGATGCCAGTTCCTTATGCTTCGCACCAATTCGAGCGCGTTCATCAATACCGGAGGCCCGCTATGTATGGTCCACCTGTAAGTCATCCTATTTTTGTGCTTTTTGCTTTTTGTTTTGTCGATTTTGGTCACGTTTTAGATTTTTTGCTTGCGAATTTCACATTTTAGCGTGTCAGGTCTATTGCCTAGTGCATACGATACAACAGTTAGTGCGTAGGGTTTGTCAACTAGGGTAGCGTCTAGGAGTCGTTAGGTAGCACGTCGTAGGTTTAGGGTAGCACATAGGATAGAATAGCACATAGGGCTAACATGGTAGCGCATGCGGGGAATAGGGTAGTGCGTAGGGTTGACCTAGCGCATAGGGTTCGTAGACTAGCACGAGGGTTGATTTGGGTAACACATAGGGCTAACCTAGCGCATAGGGCAAAGTTTTTAGCGCATAGTCGAGTTTAGCTAGCGCATAGGTGGTAGTGTAGCGTGTGGGAGGGGTATCTTAGCGGGTGAGAAGGAAAAATAGATGGAAAGAAGTGGGAAGATTGCATTGCGGGAAAAAACAGATGAGGAAGATGATTTTAGGGGTAAATAGGTATCCGCCAAGTGCTTTGGGATGGATTTTTAGCCAATTTTGTGCCTGTTGTGATGATGTTTGAGTCTTGATAGATTGTGAAATTGATTTTGTTGTTGAAGTACCAAGATGATTGATTGAATGATGATCTTGATTTGTTATTTGATATAGATCTTTGATTTTTGTTGTGCGATTGAATTTGATGCCCAATATGAGTTCCGATTCATGATTTTCGATATGGTTCCTGTTATGATTTTTTGCGACATGGATCTATGAGATGCTTACGTTATGGGTTTTTGAATTTTGATATGGATCTTTTGATATGATTTCTCGATATGGTGCTTGCGTTATGGGTCTTGATGTTCGATATGGAACTTGATTTAATGCTTCGTTGTTTCAAGTTGATTTTGATATGGGATTTGATTTTCGATATGAAACTTGATTTGATACTTGCATCGTTTCAAGTTGATTGGATGTTGATATGGATTCCTGATTTTTGATATGGAACTTGATTTAATGCTTCGTTGTTTCAAGTTGATTTTGTTCTGATTTCAATATGGGATTTGATTTTCGATATGGAACTTGATTTGATACTTGCATTGTTTCAAGTTGATTGGATGTTGATATGGATTCTTGATTTTTGATATGGAACTTGATTTGATACTTGCGTTGTTTCAAGTTTGATTTGATGATTGGATATATCGAATAGATGTGGGTTATGATGTTGGACATTTGTTTTGTTGTTACAGGAATGGCTTGGCATACTTCAGTCGCGAGAGCGATTTCCTAGACTATATTCTTTGATTCCTCGGTTGACATAGGCATATAGAGATATTATTGAGAGGTGTGGGTTATCCTCTTTGTTGGACATGCCTCAGTATATCATTAATTGGGGTTTGTTGACAACTTTGGTAGGGAGGTGGCACAATGACACGAACACCTTTCATTTGGCTACTGGTGAGATGACAATTACTCTAGAGGACTGTTATCGGATTTTACGGATTCCAGTGATTGGAGTACTATTGCCATATGAGAAGACAGAGGAGGATGGGGCAAAGGATCTTCGCCAGATATTCCACAATGATCAGATTTGCGGATATGAGATCCCTTGGCAGGAGTTCATAGATTTTGATTATGCTCCACTACCTTCTGTACTAACAGGTTTTGTAGGTGGCTTCTTGTGTCCCAATCGTAGGTCAAAGGGACTGGTAGTGGGATGGGGATTGGTGTTAGAGGATATGGTGACTCAGGGTCACAGGTTTGCATGGGGGTCTTGTATGCTGGCCCATCTTTACAGAGAGCTGCACCAGGTGGTGTATCTGGGATACTCAAGTTTATCAACTGAAGTCATGTTATTACAGGTGTGGGCTTGGGAGTACATTCCCGCAGTGAGGCCACTTGCAGACAGAGATAGGCCAGTTGGTCGGGCTTATGCATATGGGTATATAGGTATAGTTGTCCAGCGTAAGCTAAGCAAACTAGAGCATTGGAGGAGGGTGTTGGATGACATTGATACGGTCATCTGGAGACCGTATATGGATTGTTAGGTGTGGCCAGAGGACGGGCTAGAGATGCCCTATGTATATATGTCATGATACTTGATAGGGCGGATGCCTTTTATCATTGAGAAGTTCTTGCATAGTCGAGTTTAGAGGTAGTATGGTCAACAATAGGGTATACCATAGGGAGCATGCCTATATGCTCATCGGAGATAGGATGTGCCAGAGTGGGGTCCGACTGTTGATAGTGCAGCGGCTGTGGAGGAGTACATGCATTTGGACAGACAGATATAGGATTACGGGTTTGAAGTGGTAGATGTTGGGATAACTGAGGAGTTCAGAGCACTCTTTGTGGCCCATGCCATAGCGCAGATATCAGATCCAACAAAGATGATTCCTGGCTTTGACGATGATGAGGATGAGCAGCCAGAGAGGCTAGGGGAGGTGAGACAGAGAGAGGAGGGAGAGGAGATGGAGGAGGGATATGGGGATGATGGAGGAGATGATGGGGGAGATGGCAGGGGAGGTGGTAGAGGGAGATAGGATGATAGAGGAGGGGGTGGAGGAGATAGAGGGAGGATTGGAGGAGGGGATGGAGGGAGGAGAGGAGATGGAGGGAGGAGAGGAGATGTTGAATTAGTCAGACGACCGAGTGGTGATGGAGGTAGGGGAGGTTTGGTTCTCAGAGCTGGTGGGGTTGGCAGAGCAGGCGAGGTGCTAGCAGTTGTGGGTGGGACGAAGGAGTTCAGGTGGCCGACCTAGAGGAGGATATGATGTATTACCTCCACCAAGGCCTAGGACAGGGACAGGGATGGGTGGTACCATGACATAGGTACCCATTCAGGTTTGGGTACCCACCCACCGATAGGACACACATATTAGGTCCCTACAGATGACAGTGCAGCAGCTTCAGGCATAGGTACAGGCTCAACAACGCTAGATTACCCAGATTACCACAGAGCAGGATACAGAGAGAGAGTGTTGGGGTCGAGCAGAGGAGCTTGCAGAGAGACTACAAAGAGAAACAACCGATGCCCTGATGCGGGACACATTGAGGGAGATATGGTACACTACCATGGCGGTTGAGTACTATAGGCGACTGTATGAGGATTTAGTCCCTAGAGAGCAGAGAGCTCCTAGTTTTACTACTATTTGATTAGCTCGGAGTCAGTTGGGGACAGAGAGCAGAGGTGTTATAGGGCCTTCTCGACGTGATCCACCTAGAAATCCAGGAGCTGGGACATCTGCTACGAGACCATTAACCTCAGGAAATAGACATGCTTGAGAGACTTGTCTCTATTGTATTTTGATCATTTTGTTGTATTTTGACAAACATGACATCCTTTGTATATTTTGACCATTTTTTAGATATATATATGACACCAATTTTCCAATCCACATGTGATGTGTTTATGGATGATGATTTATGTATTGATATGATGTTTCTATGATGATGATGTGATGCTTAGATAAATGCTTTTGATTTGATATTGATTGATGATGGTTGATGACAAAGATGCAGTGATAAATGCTTTTGATTTGATAGTGATTAATGATGGTTGATGATGAAGATGCAATGATATAATGATATGCTTGCTGTGATGACTGATTTGTGAGATGTATCTTGAAAATGAGATGTATGATAATGATATGATGTGAGATGTATCTTGAAAATGAGATGTATGATAATGATATGATGTGAGATGTATCTTGAAAATGAGATGTATGATAATGATATGTAACTCATGCCAGGTTAAAATGATATGCAACTAAATGCAAATTTACATGATATGCGACTATTTGTAAAATGATATGCAACTAATTTGATCATCCTCATTTTGTCATTTGTCATTCCTGTGTAGTCACATGTTTTTGCTCCATTTTTGTTTATCATCATTGAGCATTTGATATGTTGGAAGTTTATACAAGCATAATGGTATAATTGAACCATAATGACTTGAGAAAAACTTACATGGATTTTGATATTGCAAGATGGCACAAGCGTTGAGGTATAATTGAACCAAGATGAACTGAGTGTTGCTTGTGTATAAACAAACAAGATTGGACCAGTTGTATGTGCAAAGTGGAACAATGTCTTCAGTGATACATTTCGAATAATGTCTTGAGATAAAATTTGCATAGTACAAGTGATTGCCTCACAGACAGAAAACCAAAAAATATCAGACCCTCCGGCCACTTTCTCTAGCTCGATGCATCGTTGAGAAAATTTAGGAGATCTAATAATTCAAAAAGTTTAAGTGCAAAAATAGTCAGAAATTCATGCGAGATGTAAACAAATTATAATTCAAAAAATCATCCATCATGTGTGTGTTGAAATTGTTAATAGGATCAGTGTTTTGTTTTCTCAGCTGATGAGCTATTGTTGACAGGATTTTCTCAGCGTGTTGTGATTCTTGTTTGCCTTTTGTTGGAATGCTTGAAGTCAGAGGAATGTTGCCCCTAGTTATAGATACTGATCGATGTGGATATTTACAGTGATTACCAAGCCATGGTGGGATATGATGAACTGATCTTCAGATAAGTAAGGACAGTGAATACGCTAAGTATGTTCAGGATAATGTTGTGTAAAAAGTGTTGGGCGATGGCCATGAGCTTTGAATTTGGCTACAAAAGATATTAGTAATGATAGATAGAGGAGTTGTTCCCTCACAAATAGTGCCTATTGCCAGGTTTTCACCACTTGTTTTTATTGCACTTTTTTGTTGTTTTGATTTTTTGTATTTTTCTGATTTTTCAATTTTTATTTTTTTCACTTTTTTCGTGCATTAGACCACTCAAGTATAGTATTTCTTCAGATGGATGTTGTTGGTTGGTTCATTGAGCACATCTCCCTATGGAATTGTTAGTTGATAGGCACCTGATACATAAGATGATATGATAACATAGGGACCCAACCAGTTAGGTTCAAATTTCCCCTTCTTGTCTCGATCTTGTTGATTTATGGGATTTTCTTTGAGTACGAGATCACCAACTTTAAAAATCCTAGGGATGACTTTGTGTTTGTAGCTTCTACACATGTGCTATTCGTATGCTTTGAGGTGATTATAGGCATATTGTCATTTTTCATCCAAAAGCTCTAGTTCTTGCAATCTGTTGACTCGATACTCCTCATCTGGAATGAGACCTTTCAAAGATACTCTGAGTGATGGAATCTCTACCTCAAGAGGTAAAATTGCTTCTAATCCATATACCAAAGAATATGGTGTAGCCCCTGTAGGTGTCTGGATGCTAGTCCTGTAGGCCCAAAGTGCCAGATTGAGTTGCACATGCCAATTCTTTCCTACATCATCTACTGTCTTCTTTAGGATTTTCAATATTGTTTTATTTGATGCCTCTGCTTAACCATTCCCCTGTGGGTAGTAAGGTGTAGAGAAATGATGTTGGATTTTGAATTGTTCACATAGTTCTCACACATCCTAATTTCTGAAGGGATGCCCGTTGTCTGTGATGATGGAACTGGGAATGCTGTATCTGCAGATCAAATAATAGAGAATAAATGAGGCAATCTATTTTCCAATTACTATGGTTAGTGGGACTGCTTCAATCCATTTTATGAAATACTCTACCACAGTGATTATGAACTTATGTCCATTTGAAGAGGAAAGATGGATTTTCTCTACTAAATCAAGTCCCCATTGACAGAAAGGCCAAGATGTTGTAAATGGTTGCAATTCCTGTGTTGGTGCATGGATAAGAATGCCATGGATTTGACACTTAGTAAATTTCTTTGCTAAGAGATAAGAGTCTTTTTCCATTGTCGGTCAGTAATACCCCATTCTTAGAAGTTTTTTAGTGAGAGTAGGACCACTTGAATGTGTGCCACAAACACCCTCATGAAGCTCATGTAAAGCAGAGTCAAATTCATTATGATCAAGGCAACAAAGAAGAGTACCATCTAGACCTCGACGGTAAAGGGTATCAACAGTTGAGGTATAACGGGTGGCTTGCCGGATAAAGTTGTGTTTTTGGTTATGTGATAGGTCAATGGGTAGGGTATTGGTTTTAAGATATTCATATATTGTCCCGTATAAAGGAGAGTCTGAATCGGTTAAGGTATAGATAACATGGGATGCAGAATTGACATAGTCTGGGGAAAACAATTGCTCTACCAGAAACTCATAATGACTCTGTTGCTCTGGAATTTGTAGTAGTGAAGCGATAGTAGCCATTGCATTGGCTGCTTTGTTGTCCAACCTTGGTATTTGCTCGAAGGTGATGTGTACAAAATAATATTTGAAGTCATCTACCATTCTTTTGTATGGTAGCAGCTTGTCATCCTTTGTCTGATATTCATTGTTGATCTGATTTATAACTAGTTGGGAATCTCCATAGACTTTCAATTTCGTGATTCTCCATTCTACGACCATTTTGATTCCTGTGACCAGTGCTTCATACTAAGCGATGTTATTTGTGCATGGAAACATGAGTCTATATGATCTTGGTATGGTGTATATTTCAGGAGAGACGAACAAGATGTCGGCACCTGAGCCATGTTGAGTGTAGGTTCCATCAAAATACAAGGTCCATTATTTGGGTGTAATAGTAAAGACATCTCTGTCCAAAAATTCCACTTTCATTGGTTGCTTATCAGGTAGTGGCACTTCAGCTAATTGATCTGCAATTACTTGTCCCTTAATAGCCTGACGCTTTGTGTAGTGGATATCAAACTTGCTGAGAATCATGACCCATTTAGCTAATCTGCCTGTAAGAGCTGCTTTGCTGAATAAATACTTGAGAGGATCATTTTTTGCTACTAGCTTGATGGTGTGAGCTAGTATGTAATGTCAGAACTTTTGAGAGGGGAAGACTACAACTAAGCAAGCCTTCTCAATGAATGTGTAATTGAGCTCATAGCCATTTAATGTCCTGTTGATGTAATATATAGCTCGTTCCTTGCCTTCTTGCTCTTCTTGTGCTAACAATGCCCCTAATGATATGTCGGTGGTTGATATGTAGAGGATGAGGAGGTTTCTTGGTATTGGTGGTACTAGAACTGGTGGATTCATTAGATATTTCTTGATTTGATAGAATGATTATGCACACTTGGCCTCCCATCTGAATGGTGTGTTCTTATGTAGCAAATGATTGAATGGTAGACTTTTATCTGCTAGTTGGGCTATGAATCACCTGATTGACTGTAGCCATCCTTGTAGAGATCTAAGTTGGCTAATGTTCTTGGGAGGTGGCATCTCCATGATGGGCTGTAGCTTCACTGGATCTACTTCAATGCCCTTTTCAAACAAAATGTAGCCTAATAATTTTCCCAATGTCACCCCGAAGACACACTTCTTAGGGTTTAGCCTGACTTGGAATTTCTCCAATCTTTGAAAGATTTTATCTAATATGCCCAAATATTCTGCCCAAGTAAATGACTTAGCCAGTAAATCATCCACATAGTCCTCCATGAAGGTATACATCATATCATGATGTCGTCATTGCTCTTTGATAAGTTGCCCCAACATTATTCAAGCCAAAAGGCATGACATTCCAACAATACATTCCCCAAGGATAGGTGAACATTGTTTTATCTTGATCCTCTAGAGCAATTTTGATTTGATTATAGCTAGAGAAACTGTCCATTAATGATAGCATTGCATGGCTTGTTGTGAGGTCTACAATTATGTCGATGCTGGGCAAAGGAAAGTCATCCTTTGGGCAGGCTTTGTTAACATCCCTAAAATCTATGCATATTCTGATGCTTCCATCTGGTTTTGAAACTGGCACAATGTTTGAAATCCATTCAGCATAGTTTATAGGTCGAATAAATCCAACATCTAATAGTTTCTTTAGTTCAACTTTGACCTTTAGTGCTACATGCAGACTCATCTTTCTTAGTTTTTGCTTGATTGGCTTAGCTCCTGGAGCAATAGATAAATGATGCATGATTAAGTTTGGATCTATTTTGGGCGTATTTGCATAGGACCAAGTAAAATTGATTTGCTTTTCTTTGAAGAATCTGATAAACTCTGGTTTTTCTTCTTTTGTTAGAGATTTTGCTAGGTGTATGTTTTTAGCTGCTTCTTCTATGCCAATGTTGATTGATTGAGTGGGCTCAATCAATATGGGTGATCGCTCCTGATAGTGTTCAGGAAGAGTGTCTAGTCTCCCATCCTTAGGTGCCTTAAAAAGGTTTTCACCTTCAGATGCGCCCTTTATTTTGACTTTTTTGTGATCTAGTGCTGCCATTGACTGGTTTTCAGCATTAGATCCTTTATTTCCTTCATTTTTGCGACTGAGAGACTTGGCACCCTCCTAATTGCAGAAATCGTTATTTTGTTTGCTGGCAGAGTCTGTTTCCGGATTGAATGTACATAGGTAATGGATAATGGATTCATCATTTAGAAATATGGGTAAGTCATGGTGTTCAGGTTCATCCTAGTCTATTAAATTAGGAAATACGAGCGGTAAAGAGTCATTGGGTGGGTCAAGGTTGGCTGCGGTAAGTGTCATGATAGAGGTATTGTTAAAATTGTCTATGAGATTGGTTAAGTTAATGATACTATCAAGGTCTTCGATGGTATCATCTTCCATGTAGACTTGCTCGTAGTGTCGCTGCTTGTTTTTCGTAGCTTTGTAGATATGTTGTGGACCAAATTCAAGTAATCTAGTCTATGTGTCGTGTCCTTCTTGAGAAAGGGGTGTATAAATAGCACCTTCAGGGATATCTTCAGTAATATTTGAACAAGTGACCTATTCATAGTCATTAGAATTAGTCTCAGTAGTGTTGTCCCAGAGACTTTCAGTGCTACTGATAGGTATGTTGTAAGGTGAAAAGAGATCCTTGATAATTGATACCAGTCTTGTAGTTTTCTCTGATTTCGTATCAAAACCTACTTGTACTCTTTGCATCTGTTCATATACAATTTCTCCTTAGGGAGTAGTAATTTCTTGAGGAGGTGATTTTGCCTTGTTTTAAATGGGTTCTTGAACATGGTGTACTTCCTCATAAGATGCTTCTTCTCTTTGAATGGCCAACTCCTCTTGTTGTTTCTCTTTTTCCTGGTGTTCTTGTTCTTTCCTTATTGTTTTTGCTACTTGGTGTAGTGCCTCTTGCCATGAGTCCTTGTTGTATTTCTTCTTTGCTTTCCACTAAGGTTTTTGATATTTATTCTTCTTTTGCCTTGGGGGTAGGTTGTGTCCATATCCTAGTCCTTTTTTGTCTCTAGAAAATTGTGAAGGAGGGTCCAATGGTTCTGTAATGCCTTCTTGATGCTTTCCTATAGGTTCTTTGTCATTGTATCCTATCTGTTGCATGATCAAGAATCCTTTTCCATACTGTTGTGTTGGTATGGCTACCTCCATAGTAGCAGCTTTGACTTCTTCCTCACCCTTGTATAGCCAACTGAGGATGTCTTTCTCTTCTGATTAATGTGCTAGTGTGCCCAATTGGATAAATTTGCCATCAAACTTAGTGAAGGGTTGTGTTGCTTGATGTGTCAATGTAGAAGGCTGCCCGTGAGTTTTTGGTGATGTTGGTAATTTGGTTAGACACATGGGTTCGAAAGAGAATTCTCCCATGCCTTTCTCTTTTATTTTCATCTTTTGTTTGAAGTCCATGGATAGAGATTTGAGCTTTTCTTGATGATGATCTAATGCCGAGGAAGTTTGAGCTTCCCTGTTATGTGGAACCAAGCTGTCTTGGGCTGCCCCCATAGCATTGCAATGTTGAAAAGGGTTATTGTTAGGCGATATGGAAATCTCCTATCCATTATATGGGAATTTGACACACTGATGGTAAGTTGATGATACTACTTGCATTTCATGTATCCAAGGACGACCCAATAAAATATTGTATGTTAAGTCTATGTCTAAGACTTGGCACATAGTGTCCCTTTGTATCGGTCCTACCTGAATAGGTAATATTACTATTCCCTTGGATGATCTCTCTTCATCATCATATGCCTTGATGGTGATCTTTTTGTATGGATCAATAGACTGCTCAGAGAAGCCTAATGCATAGATAAGCTTTAAGGTAAGATATTGAGACCAGCTCCTCCATCTATTAATATTCTTTTAACATGATGTTTGTAGACTAAGACTTCAATGTGAAGGGGAGTATTATGTGGATGGCTCAAGGAGATATTATCATGTTCGAAAAAGGTGAGATTATGAGGCCCTATCATGTGAGTCACCATGGCTTGAAATTTATCAATATCCAGATCTTGAGCCACATTTGTTTCAACTAATTCTTGTTCTAGTATGTCCTTATGTTTTGGCAAGAGTTTGAGTAATTTGAGTATGGATATCTGAGCAGGAGTTCTCTGCAGTTAACTTACCAAATCATATTGAGTCTTGGGGATAGCGGTTGATGTTCATGTATGTCCTTTCAAGACATTTTTGAGCTCTGGTGGTTACATTGATTGACTCATGTTTGTGTTTGTATTTGATTTTAATGACATTTACTTGGTTGTCATCTGTCGATATATGATTGATGGTGTTATTGTATACATGATTTATGTGAGCTTCTCTGGTATCGTTTGATAATTAAGCTCCTTCCTTGTTGTAATTTGGAAGAGGATTTATAAACGTGTCATGATCACTATTTGTTTTGAGACCATCGACCGTTAAATCACCTCTATCAATCATGTCTTGAACAATGTTTTTAAGCCTCATGCAATCATTTGTTTGATGTCCTTTATTTTGATGAAAATCACAGAAGTGCGAGTCATTCCACCAAGGTGGTTTGACCTCGGGTTCAAAGTTGTTTATGGCTTGTAATGTGATAATCTTGTTTGCCAGGAGTTCTCAGAATGTTGATTCTAAGGATTGTCCCAATGGTGTGTAGATGCGTCTATTTTGGAAATTGTTGGTGTTACCCCTTTGATTTGGATTAGTTCCTCGATTTGTGTTGTTTCCTTGGGAATTATTGTTAGTATTTGGATTTGAAGGTCCCTGATTGGTATTTGGCGGAAAAGTGTTAGTGCCTTGATTAGCACCCTTTTGATTCTTGGTAGCTTGGGAATTACCTGATAAATCCAATACTGGTTGTTTGGACTTCATATCATTAGCATCAGTTCCTCCCTCATTAACAATGTTTTTGTTTCTGGTCCAAAATCTAGATTTGTCTAAGGTGTTTTTGTTGTTCTGGTTGTTAAAATGAGAGTTGGATGAATTAGTTCCTTCTTTGAAGAACTTCAATGTTCCTTTCTTGATACATGCCTCCTCTGCTTGGATTTTGTTTTCAATTAATTTGGCAAAAGATGGTATGCACTGGAGCTTGAGTAGATAACTCATCTCACTATTCATATTGTCGATAAAGATTTCCATCTTTTCTTTCTCAGGCACATCTCTAGGATATCTCGAAACCATACGTCTCCATCATTGAAGAAACACCATGACTGTTTCATTGTTTTTCTATTTGGTATTACATACATCTAACATGGTGATTGCGTGTTGAATATTGTAGGAGTATTGTGTGATAGATTTATTGACCAACTCATCAAAGGATTTGAGAGGAGGTGTAAGTTTAGACAACCACTCCATTGTTTGCCCTCCCAAACTTCTTGGGAACAACCTCATCAAATAAGTGTCATCGTGAGCAAATTCAAGGCTCATGGTACAAAACTCCCAAACATGACCGCGAGGATTACTCTTACCATCATATTTGTCATATTTGGGTATGTCTGAATTTGGGGGAAAATGTATCATGTTTAATCTCCTGTCAAAGGGGTAAAGACAAATTTTGTTTAAGGAGTATCGTACTATGGTACCCTATTGCATGTCTTGCATTTGTCTTTGCAACATTTGCATTTGTTGTGTAAGAGCAACCATGGGCGCATTTGTTTGTCGAGGAAATGATTCTTCTCTTTCATTATCCCTAGTTTGGGTATGGGTGTGTTCTGGTATGTTTTGTTCAAGTTCATGTGTTTCCTCTTCTCGTTCTTGATAAGCGTAATTTTGAGATCTTGTCCTAAAGATTTCAATGTTGAAGACTTCATGAATCCTAACTCCTTTGCTTGTTAGCATGAGTATGTATTTTTCTTTGTCAGCTTCTATGAGTCTTTCCATAAGTTTTTGGAATGAGGGGTTTTCTTGACATTCTTGAATAAGCTCCTTAGTAATCTCTGTGTCCTCTAGATTTGGATACTCAAAAGGATTTGATAATCTTCGACCCATACTGGACTCTAGTTGTGGTTTGCTTTGCTTGTTTCATTGAGAGTGAGTGACAATGGGCATCTAGTAGAAACTTTCTATGACAAAGGGGATGAACTCCTCTTCTTCATGTTGTTCGGGGGTTGGTGGTTCAAATCGAGCTATGTTATAAGTGATGTAGACTTCTGGGAAGAAAGTTGGGTTGATCTTTCCTCCACGATTCAAGCGTTGACTGAATGTTGATTTTTGGCAAAAGGTTCTACTTCTCAATGCTTCTTTGTTAAATTCGTTTGAATTGTCTTGAAGATATAACTGCATATGATGGAGAAAGGTGTGATGTGATTTGAAGAGTTGACGATTTATATAAAGAAATCTATTTCGTTTGGCAAGTTTCTGAGAACTAAGTTGTTGTTTCTTCAACTTAGTTTTGTGATGAAGAATTTTTCTTCTCAAAATATGAGGAGTGGTCATAGACGATTGATCAATGGTTTCCTTTGATGTTGGGATTGAGATACTTTGTTTGAAAACTTAAGCCTACTTTTATCGAGTAGAGGTTTAGATTCGCCTCCATGACAAAATGCGTCAAATGATATGGATAAAAGTTTCCCAATATGGAGACTCGATTTGACAACTTAAGTTTAAACTAGGTATGTTTGGTTGATGAAATCCTTTAGATGGTGGACCTTTTGATCAATGTGATGATGTTACCTGATTTTGATAGGATAAAGTTTTATCTCTAGCTAGTTTTAGTTTTGACAATTTTGTTCTGAGACCGACTTGCTTGATTGTTTGGAATATTTCTTTGATGTTTTGGTTCATGTTTTGCTTGACAAGATCAACTGAGGATCCAAAAGGGTATGTGAGGTTGATGATAAATTTTTTCAAAAATGCTTAGTTTTGCTCTCCATTTTTCTAAGTTTTACCTATGTGCTAAGATAGAGACTGGGTGCGCTATTAAAAACCACCAATGTGCTAAGCTGCTTGTGCTACACGCTAAACCAGAGCTTTGAATTTTTCTTGATTTGGATGGGTTATGTGCTAATATGTCCTTAATACGCACTAATGTTCAGACTCAATACACCAAAGTTTTCCCCCAATGCGCTAGGCTGATGCTTCAAAGCGCTAATATGGTGTGTTAGAGCACTAGTGAAAGTTTGTCAAATTTTCAGACTATTATGCGCTAGTTTTAAGAATGAGCGCACTAAGTTTCAGTTTGCATGCACTAAAGTGTGCTCTTGATGCCCTAGGAGATTGCTCCTATGCGCTAAACTACTCTGTTTGTTCTACTTTTGGTTTTTTTGGAAATTTTTCAACACTTGTTCAATTTTGATGGATGATTTTTTGAATTATAAACTGAAGACACAACACGAAAGAGACAACCATTTTTACCTATTCTAAACAAAGAGTGTATGTTCTGCAAGGATGTGTTCAAATCTCCAATGTTTTCACTGGTTTGGATACAAAGAAGACAATTCATACATACTCTTTATTCAAAAGTCATCAACTATACCATAGCCCACTAGTCTCGATACTCCGTCAGCTCAAACAATAAGGGTACTCGTTTTTTGGCCTTTTGATAGAAAATAACCCAAAGTGAATTGCTTCACAATTGGGTAGTTATCTTGGGAGATATATGGTGAGTAATCTTGGGGGTGGATTCTTCCCCACCCTTGCACTATGATATTGAGGATGTTTGGATACTGACTCGGCTCAAGGTTTCTATTGCTAAAGTTCATAATCAGGCTTCCGTTCGGTCTTCAGTGATAAACTACCTTGGGAGGCTTCCCAACCTTTAGAACATAGGCTTTACATATCTTAAAGATACTGGGGGAAGGCTAATCGCAGAGGAAAACTGTTGAAGGGAATTTCGTCATCCTCCACTTTTGATTATAGTGGGTTGGAACACTTGGCGATAAAGTTGTTTTCCACTTAGGTCGTTCCCCTCTCACCGACCATTTAAATGGAGCTCTAAGAGAAACTCAGGAGGGTAAGCCTGCTAAAGGATTTAATTGCTTGAATTAGATAAAGCTTTAAGAGTGGTTTGGCTTTTTGGTCACCCATTTAAGGGGAGAGCATATACCTTCCACTTTTGAGACAAGGCACAAAAATGGTTCTTTTTAACCCTTCAATTCAGTGATTTGCTAACTTCTATTGGGAGATGTTGCTCCAAAAAGGCATGGTGTTCTTTTTAACTCTCAAATCAGTGATTTTTTTAATCTAAGTAAAGAAATCTTGGTCAACAAAGCAAATTTTTTGATATGGTCAACAAAATAAATTCGATAGGGGAAGGATTTCCCTCTTTTGCTTTATCTAGAATTTGGAAATGAGTTTCTTTAACTTATGCAAAAAAATGAAGTGGATCCTTTTAAACACCAAAGGATGGTGAGGTTCATTTTAATACTTTGCAAAAGTAAAGTTTGTCTTGTTCTTTTTAAGTCCAAAAAATGAAGTGTTTTTCTCCCTATGAAAGCAAGATTAAGGTTTTTTTGTTGTTCTTTTTAAGTAACCCAAAAGGAAAATGAGTTCATTTTTACCAATAAGGAAATTTAGAAATTTCAAATAACTAACTTAACAAAGCTAGAAACAAGAAAACTTAATAAAAAATGCCTAAAATAGTAAAATGAAATCTCCCAACCCTGCAAAACAAATGTTAGTGACCTCCAATAAAATACCAGTTAGCAAAAAGAGTTTTTCAAGGTGGACTTCTACAAGTCTAATTTTCTGTCTCTGTTACAATTGTGTTTTTCTCTCTGTGTCTGTTATGCGCTAATTTGCAAAGCCTACGCGCTATAGAATCGCACTAATGCACTAATAGAAAACCCAGATGCACTACATTGTTGTATGGATGCGTTGAACTGATGCTTCAAAGCGCTGAGGCTTATCAGGAATCAACATAAGTGTTATGTGCTAAGGTTACCATGGAATGCGCTAAGTTTTGAGTCCAACACACCAAATAGTGAGCGGTATGCGTCGGAAGATAGACCAGATGCGCTAAAGGATGGTACCAATGTGCTAATTCATGTTTTCCATGTACCTGCAATGTTAGTCCTGTATCAAAAATGAATTGATAAATGGGGTTATGCCCCATGGTGGATGCCAAAAATGTGTGCGGGAAAAGTTGGGTGATGAAACGAAAAAAATGAATTCAAGACTGGTCCACACACCAATGGGACTCTTGGTGTAAGTTATGGAGTTATATCAAATAACTCAACTTCCCAAAGGATGTTCCATTGTTCTCTATCTCACAAGACACCTCAAGCTAATGTCTTTGCTCTCAGATCACTGAGCAAAGTGACTCAGGAATGACAATAATGAGAATGAGGGATACTTGATCAATCTAACATGAATGCAATCCTAAATGTGTATGATATTAACAAGTATGAATTAAACTAACATGTATATGATGATAAGATGAAAGGATTAGTAAAAGAACTATCCTAACATGATACACTAGTTAAATATGATTGTTATGATAATAGAAGTACTTCTAAAATGTTTATTAGATTATTTCTATTCAAAGAGAGACTAAATGCTTTATAAAAATGAGTATAGATTAGATTCATGAAACTTGGATTATGAGTAAAATGTCTATAAGTTTGATACTAAATACTTGGATATGAAATGGAGGAATGAGAGCTCTATTTATAGGAAAAATAGGGCAATGATTGGATGATCTTATCAAGGGCTAGGATTGAAAGCTATCAATCCATGTTTACAATTCTCACCAATGAAATGGTGATAATTGTCAACATAAGACTGCTTGAGAGGAGATGTAAGAAGCATTAAATGCTTGAGAAGACCTCATGGTTACCTTAGGAGGTAAGGGTTGAGGTTAGGTTAAGGTTATCCATTGGATAAAGCTTTTACCCAAAGGATAAACTCTTGTGCAAGGGTTAAAGGAATAACAAAGGGTAAATCCATGAATGCTTGATGAGACCCTTGGGTTAGATGAGGGTTGAGTTAGAGATAAAGTCTCTAATCATGCAAGAGGGTTGAGTTAACCATTAATGGTTTGGAAGACTTTCAAGGTTAACTTGTTGAAGACATAAAAGCTTTAATGGTTTCCAAAGACTTTGAGGGTTTGAGAAGTGACTTCCCTTTGCTTAGGGACGTGACAATATTTAGGGGATGGGTTAGGCTAATTTAGAAGTGATTAGAAGAATCTAGAAGGGGGGTTAGAGAGGCAAGTGGGAGATGTAGGAGAATGCAAGTGGATGGAGGGTAATTTTAATTAAAATAAATTACTTTGTTTCAACTAAATAGATTCAAGTGGGGGATTTAAATAAATTAGATTTATTTATTTGCCATGAGCAATTTAATTAAAAGGGGAGAAAGGAAAATTAATTAAATAAAGTGATTTATTAAAGGATATGAAAGGCTTAGGTGAATTTAATTAAATAAATTGAATAACTTATTTAATCAAATAGATGAACGTGAATAATTTAATTAAACAAAATTTAATTAAATAGAGGAATGAGGTTAAAATGAATATTAAATATTCACTTAGGAAAGTGGTCATTTTTATACATCTACAAAAACTCTGGGTGCCTTCCAAACATTGCAAAATGCTAAACAATTACGATGCAGGAAGCTGTGGATTGAGGGTGACTCGAATAACATTATTCAATACCTAAGGGGGAAAAGTAAGCCTTCCTAGACTATTGAAAATATCATTAAGGCCTCTATGATTATAATCAAAACTTTTGATGAGTCCTACATTTCCCATAACTATAGGGAAGTTAATTGTGTAGTAGATTATTTTGCCAATATGGGGGTTAGGCTTGACTCAAGGAAGACACCCTGGAGGTTGAGGTTCGACCCTTTCTCATGCTCGATCGAACACATGACAAATTTGATGAGATTCCTACTAAATTCAATGATGAAAGTAATTAATATTGTCATCATTTTTTGGTTTGTTTTTGGTCTGAATGCCTTCATTTATAATTATTACCTCCAAGCTTCGCATGTTTTATGGGTGTTACTTGTTTTGGAAGTTGTTGCTGTTTTTTTGTTATCTACTCTGTTTCGCCGAAGAGTGTTGTTTCTTTGTTAAGAATTGAGACAATGGGGGTAAGAGGTGCATAGTGGAGCTGACTAATTGTGCTAACTAGAAGAAGAACCCTACCATTTGGCACAAGATGCAAAAGGGGGGGTGACACCATTCCTCGAGAAGCTGCATGGGTACAACCAAAGTATTACCAGGCAGTTTGTGAAGGGGTGGAAGAATGGTAAGGTGAATGTGTTTGGTAGGGTTACATAGATTAATGAAGAGCTTATAGTTGAAGTGATGGGCATGTCTATGGAAGGGATATAATTTTACAAGAGAGAAAAATCTTTAATCCTGTCGTGAAGAAATTCCCAAAGAAAGACAAGGAGCGTGAGCGCCCGGTGAAAGTGAACAAGACCCATTTTGAGCCACATTAGATTAAGGCCATTTGGAGGGGGCTCTTGAGGGTGATTATGGAATTTTTCACTTTGGATGGCAGATTCACCAAAATCTACAGGTATAATTTTTTGCTCCTTAGCCATTTTCACCATAATGAGAGAATTTCTTTTCTATTTTATCTGTTGTCTTCTTTGAGCGCTAGTATTTTTTTATTTTAAGGAGAATCCCCATGTTAATCTGGTGTTGCACCAAGGATTAATATCTCTTATCTACGAGCATTTGAAGGTTTGGGCTTCTGAAAACCCTAGCAAGCCCCCTCCCATTTCTACAGAAGAGATTGATGATAATGAGGATTCAAGGTCAGAGAGTTGGGATACTAATAGTAATGATGGTGATTTCCTCCCCCACACCAACAAAAAGGCTAAAACTAGGCTTAATCTTGTTGCTTTGGATGTTAGTAAGGGGTCCCCTAATGTTGGTGGAAAGGGTTCAAGTAAACGATCTAAGGGGAAATATCAAAAGACCACATTGATTGTTTTGGATAGCTCTAGTGAACAGGACTCCCCGGATCAAACACAAAATATTGAGGCATCTTCTTCCTCCCATGATTCGAAACATAATTCCTAGGAGTTGGTGGATTTTACTTCACAGGCCTTTCATCCTAAGCAGGAGATCCCATTTGATGTGTTGAATATTGCCAAGAACAACTCTCTGGAGGTCTTCTGACTTTTTAGGTGCGTGGTTTTATGAGATTAAGAATATTGATATCAAGCAACAATTTTTATCTTCCGAAATGGAAGTTGTGTAGGCTAAAGAACAAGCTGCAAGTTGCTGATATTGCTTATTCTATTAGTACTGGTAAGGAGGTTGTTGAGGGGACTTCAATAGGTTCTCTATGGACTGAAAGTGAAGAACAAGTTTTGACTGATTGTATGGCCCAAAAAATGGAAGCCACCCAAAAGGTTAAGGAGATTTGTGATAAAAAAATTATTGATGTTGAGGCTAGGATTGTTGAATGTGAGGCTACCCTCCAGGGCATTATAAAAATCAGTCATAATATTGTTAATGCCTCTGCCAAGACTATGTCCACCAAGGTTAGCAAGTTGGAGAAATTTCATATGGAAAGGACTGTTGTGGATGTGGATAAGGAAGTGGTTGCAGGTGTTGAGGAGTCAGGTCCTCCAGGTAAACGCACTAGTGCAAGCTTGAAAAACAGAGTCACTGAAGTGCCCAAGTACATTTTGGAACTGAAGAATGTTGCCAAGAAGATGCATTAGCTGAGTGATGATGTTGCTGAGAATTTAAAAAATCTAGGTTGATTTTTTGTTTCTGTTGTTGTGTCGGTGCTGGTTGTTTGCTGGCTTTTTGCTATTGAGGTGGGCTGGGTGGTCTTTTTTGTTTGTTTCTACTATCTCTGAGCCCTGTGGGATTTTGTTTGATAGTTTTATTCAGATTGGGTGTTAAATGATATATCTTATGTAATTTTGATGTATAGGGTTTCGAGTCCCTTTAAAACCTATTTTTTTCGTATTCAGAAACATTGTTCTAAACTTCTCCTAAATAGTTTGGTTCTTTATCTCGACAACTCCATTTTGCTGAGAAGTCCTACGAGTGAAATTTTGTCTCTTGATCGCATACATGTCACATAACTCTTCATATCTATTGAAAGTGAAATCTTCACATCTATCTAATCTCAAGAACTTATTTTTTCTTCCAATTTCATTTTCAACCATTGTCTTGAATGCTTTATAGACTTCTGAAGATCTTTTTCTTTCTCTTTCAAAACAGTAATCCAAGACATTCTAAAATAATCATTAGTTAGCATCATAAAGCACCTGCCACCTTGGATAATTGTTGTCCTCATTGGTATGCATAGATTTGTGTGTATTAAATCCAATAGCCTTGTTGTAGAATACTCCTTAGTAGAAAATGAAATATTTGTCTTCTTTCCCTCATGAAATGGTTTGCAACTGGTAGATGGAGGATTCTCAAGATCTTTGGTATATCTCTTACCATTCCTTTTGAGATAATCCTCACAAATAATCAAAACTGGTAAGTTCCAATCTTTTGTACCAAAGAAACTCTCTTCTCTTTGTATGGCAAATTTTTTTTGCCCATTGACCTCACTAAGATGATACACATAAATGTTAGTCTATCTTCCTTCTACAACTAACTCATCGGTACTAGTCTTCCTGATTTCACAACCCTTAGATTTGAATGATAAATTGTAGCATTTATCACACAGGTGACTTACACTAGGAATATTGTGTTTCAAACCTTCTACATACAAGACATCATAAGTTTTTACCTTTCCAGTATTAATACTCAAAGAACCCTTTATTGGTAATCTTAGCAATGAAGTTGTTACCAAGACTCATAACTCCCCTGTCAAACTTCTCAAAGTGCATGGAGTTTCTCTTTTCTTTGGTCATGTGACTTGAACATATGCTATCAATAATTCATAGATGCTTCTCCTTTGAGCATGTAATGTAGTTTATGCCACCACATATTTCTTTGTTCTTTATCCTTTTGGTTTCTTCTTCCAAATATAAATTCAATTTCACTACTCTGATTAATTGAGTTGTTTCCTTTTATATCCAACATAAGAGGACTCACAAAATTGTTTCTACAGTTTCTTCTAATATATCCAAAATTGTTGCACTTTGGACAAATAATATTGAAATAAAAAAAGGTGCAAAAAAATTTCTACTAACAAAGTTATTTCTTCACTCTAGAAGCTTTCTATAATTTATAGCCTTATGACCAAATTTATTGTAGTAAAATAGTAACTTGAAAATGAATAATTGAACCTATTATTGTATGCTTGTCCTTTTGATTCTTGTCTCATGGATCTCCTATTCTGTCTGTGTACTTGAGTGAAACCATCATCTTATATTTCCATAATTTGTTTAGATTTTGAACTTTCAAAGTCATTCTTTATTCGATTATCACCAACTTATTTCATGGGTTGCTCAACCACCTTTCCAATGCTAGTTTTGATATGTGGTAATCTCTAACTTCCAATTATCTATTCTAAGATCCTAGTGCTTTTTTCAAACTTTAAAGTTAGCTGGTTGTTTTCTTTTTTTTTTCCATTTATTTTCTCAGTGATACAATATCTGCCTCAAGTTTTTTATAGTCCTTATGTCTTGATAACAACCTTTCTATCATAATTCTATTCTCTTTAATTATTCCACTTGAATTTTCAAATCAATGATAAAAGTTTCTACCATTTCAAGGCTCTGAGATAATTTATCTTTTCATTCTTCAATAATTCTCTTCGTCATCCTCTTAATCTCTTTGCTAGCATAGTACAATTCTTCCACAAATTCTACCTCATCATCTTAATCATTTTTGGATGTGATTTATCTTGTGCTTATCTTAGTAGTCTCCATAGTGTTGAATATAGCCTTTTCTCCTTCATTCCTAGAAGTGCCTTGGTCATCATTACCATATGAATAGATTTCCTCATGTTAGTGAAGAAACTCTTTTGATTCTTTTCAAACTTCTCTTTTGAAAACCACTTCTTCATATTCTTTTGATCATCATTCTTAGAATCTTTGTATGGACACTCATCCATAAAATGTTCTATGTGACTATGATTAAAAATTTGAAAGACAATTTACCCTTATACATTTTGGAACCTCTCGATAATTTTCTAACAAAGTTTGTTTCCTCTAAGTCTGACTCATTATTTGAATCAAGATATATTTTCTTCTTGGATAATTTAAATGCAACCTCTTTCCTTGAGAATTTTTTAGTACCAATCCTTATCTCACAAGAAGTTAAAATTACATGATCATCCATCATTAGTTTATCTAAATCTTTAGCTTCTTCAACAACAAATAATTTTACATAAAATCTTTGGGGAAGGGATTGGAGTACCTTTTTCACAATCATGGTCTCTTTCATTTCTTCACCAAGTTCTCTGGTAGAGTTGACAATTTTATCAATTTAGAGTAGCAATGCAACAATATTCTCCTCTTCCTTCATCTTTAGACTCTCAAATTGAATTTGGTAGGTCTGAAGCTTTGCTTGTTTGACCTTGTCATCTCCTTCATAGATGTTGTGCAACTTAACCCATACTTTCTTTGTTTGTCCTACAATGTGTAACATTCATAAATTCGTTGTTATATAAATCACATAACATAACATTTATTGCCTTAGCATTATTCTTACAAGCCTTATTTCTAGCCTAATCTCTTGTTAGACTATTAGGTATCTCATAACCATCCACAACTAATTGCCAAACATTAAACCATTTGGCCATTAAATATGCTCCCATCCTCATACTCCAAAAAGTATAATTAGATCCATCAAAAAGAGGCACCTTATTTGAAGACAAACCTTCTTGAGTAACTTGTAGTGTTGTGAATTATATACTCATACAATTTCATGCTCATGTGGGCCCCACTTTAATGTTTTTTCCATTTTTGCCTTGATTATGCCCAATTATATTAAACTAGTGCTAGGTTTGTGGTCTCTTCTTAATGTTGTTGCTTCTTGATGTTTACCCTATCCAAAAGGACTAGACTAAGGCGCTAGGCATCATAGTACAAATTTGAATCTTCTAACGATTGAAAAATTTGAGCATGAAATTATGTTGGGATTCTAGAAATGGCCATGGGATGAGCACACCTAGACGTAAATAAAGGCACAAGGAACTATTGGAGCAATGCTACCAGGATCACTATTGGAGAAATGCTCTCAAGCTGCTAGGATCACAAATCCAAACACTTCCATAGAAAGAGAGAGAAGATAAATATTCACCAGGAAATAATGATGTATTGTTGAGATGAATAATAATGTACTTGATGCCTTTTCTTATATAGGCAAGAGGATAGATAAATAAGGTTACAAGAAATGCCATGCCCAACTAGATGCTAGGTCAGGCAGGAGTAGGGAAACTCAACTACCCGACACAAGTATCAATGCAATCTAGAAAATATAATCTGATAAGTAATATGCCTAATTGAAATTTAAGAAAGAATATTAAATAATATTTACTCTAACACTCCCCCTTAAGTGCAACTTAAGGAGAAAAAGTGCAAATGATGCAATACTAATATGAAAATGTACTATATGGGTCTTGACAACTAGGCCATGTTAGGTACCCATGCACAATGCAAATGCAACCAATATCTTATAAAAAGATAAAAACTTAATGGGAAAAAATTCCTCTCCCAAAAAAAGAATGCAAATAAAGATAAGTGATAGGATGAGTGATGTATGGAGGTCTCAACACCTATAGGCACAACCACAAAAATGAGCCCAAAATGAGTGTGAAATTGTAAAGGGGGTTCAATTTATGAAACTACAATTGTAATCTTGGTGTCTTTTGTTTTTTGTTTTTTAAGACATCTATAGGTGATTATTTCCTCTTTATGACAAGCATTGTAATATCAACTTCTTTTACTATTTTTTTGTCTTCGGAGTTTTATTTGTTGTGGATCAGACTATCTTTTCTTGTTTCTATAGTTAATCATCTATTTTTCAAAAATGACATGCTAGATTAGTGATAGTTGTAAGAAAAATACATGCACATGCACTAAACATATGTTCATTCTATACATTTGTGTACAACATAGTGGAAATGAATGCAACTACAATTGTCTATAATCAAGAAACATACTTGAAATGGATATAGTATAATTGAAACATGCAATATTAAAAGAGCTAAATAAATAAAAAATACATATTATCACAAGGATTAAATAATTTCCCAAAAATGAAATCCAAATACATTTAACATATGTTTGGAGGAAATGAAACTAAAATAACTTCCTAAATGATTTTTTAAATATATCAAGATATTTCTTAAATAAATAAAATGTCTTCAACAAATAAAGATATCTCTTCTTTCAGATATGAAACAATTCATTCATGAACTAGTTAGCAACAAATTGTTGTAAATTAAATTTAAAAAGCAATTGAAGAATTTTATAATTTTTTAGAAGGATAATAAAGGATAAGATGCCAAGGAAATAAACTCTCCAACTGTTACCATAAGCCTGCACAATAACATTATGGATTGTGGAATTCATGCCTCCAATCAAAGAAATAAACTCACGCAACTGTTACCAAAAGTATGCACAATAACATTATGGACTGCCAAAATCATATGTCTAAAATCAACACATTCTGTTCTTTTGGCTTGCTCTCTTCTTCCTAATGATTGATCATGTCGTTTGATCCGAAACATCCAAAAATAAACTCATACAACTATTACCAAAAACATGCACAAAAGACTTTGATAGTTAAAATAATTTCTATGGACAGTAATTCAATTTCTTTTGATGTTACTCCATGTAGCAAAATAAAATGAAATAAAATATTTGAAATTCACATCCACGTTTGTTATTGTTTTCTTTGCTCTCACCGTCATGGTCTATTTTGTCCAGTACACTGCATAATTGTTGCAATCTAGTTTTTGTTCATTGTGAGCATATGACTGGATTAGTAACAATAATATGTGATATTGATGTCGGGATGTGTAATGTGGTGAAAAGTGATGATGGGTGATCAAGTGGAAAGCTTTACTCCCCTCAAAAGAGGAATGGAAGTTTCACAAAGGATTCCCTTCAACTTCTCATGCACATTACATTTAAAAGAGGGGGTTGAATTCACTAGATCCAATCCTAATGGAAAGAGATTGAATGCTAAATAAATTATAAGGAATTGGCAATGGATTTTCAAAGTAAAGTAACCCTCTTTTAAAATAAACAAGTTGAGTTAAACGAATTGAGACTAAGTGTAAAGATGACAAAGAAACGATTATATCTTGAGATAGAGATGCAGGATGAAGCTATGCACCTGGAATTAGCAGTAAGATGTCAAGATGAAGCTCCCGTACAAATTTGAGCAAAATTGGCCAGGACCGGGTTGAAAGTGTACTTGGTCCTCCAACAAATCCGCACGCTGAAAAGGGTTTTTTCTGTCTCTGAAAATGAAGCTTAAACCCGCAATTACAGTTGTGCACTTGCAACCTACACATAGAAAAGAGAGGAAATGTTGTTGGGATTGGGGGTTTGCCTTCATGTCAAACCCCATTTTGGAATTAACCAAGTGATTGAAAATACTTGCAAGTAAATGAAAGGAAATATTTGAAGTAAAACTCACCTCAAAAGAGGATGCAATTGAAATGTTGATATAATTGATTGAAAGGATATGCAGAATAGAATGTCTTGAATGTTGGTAGAGATCTCCTCTTCAATGGTTGAATCTTTGACTTGAATGCAACACCTAGCCTTGAAATGAGACTTGGAATGCTCAATGCTTGAATGCACTTTATGATCAACTTGTTGTGGCTTTGCTCATGAACTTAATTTTTGCTTACTAGACTTCGCTTCCAAACTTATGCAAATAGGAGGGGAAATGCTCCTTATATACTTTCAAATTAGGGGTATTTAGCTGATTTTCCATTCTAGGCCAACATAGGAAAACTTTTTCCTGCACACAATTGACAAGCCCAATTCAGGATTTGATCAAGGGAGGCCCAAAATAGGGCAGGGACAAGGGCACCGCGTCCCTGTCCTACCCTAATTGAGGACATGCAGTGACAGAAAGCAGTGTAGGGTGCAAGTTTTAAGTGTTTTGAGCATGTCTCAAGTCTCCAATCAAGCTTCAGGATTCATCCACCAATGCAAAGACCCAAATGCGGTTGAAAATTGCAAGGTCACAATTTTATGACGCTATATTTAGCCCCCACTTTAGCAGGAGTATAAGCGTACACTAATACTACTGGTAAAGTACAAGGAAACAATATTGAAAGACTTTCACCATGTCAAGGAGGCAAGATACACTGAGCCCCCAGTTGACTAAGGATCTTACGACTTCAATTGACAAAGTAAAAGGGAAGATCAAGAGGGAGAGAACCATGACTGCAAGTAGCAAGGTTCCCCTCACTATGAGTCATGAAAAGCAAGGATTCCAAAAATTACAAAGCAAAGCCAAGTCCACTAAGTAACTCAAAGTATCCACAAGGAAAATATGAGTGGAGTGTATGCCCCCACATTAAAGCGATCACACACTCCTTATTGGGAGTGATTGCTTTAAGGTAGGGGCACATTATCACAAGGATTTATCCCCTAATCGAGGAATAAACCGAAGGATAATGAACACAAAACACAAAGTACAAGGTGGCTTCTCTTTCCTCGGGGTCAGTATGTTGTATGATAACTCATGTATATCATGTATATATTGCATAGAATAGCCCTCATTCCCTAAAGAAAGGAAACCACCTTGAAAGAAAGGGAACACATGTGCCTTTTGAGTCAACATGAAAGAGACCAAAAGAGATCTCAATGCTTTGCATTGTCCTCAAGTAGACACCACTAGGGACAACAAATAAAAGAAAAGGGATACACATAGAAGAATTGGCACAAAAGAGCAAGAAAGGAGAGAGGTAGAGGATCTACAGTGCTAATGCAGCTAGTCTATCATTGTTGGTATTTTGATGATGATTAGTTGTGATTGTCATTGATGGACACACACTTATTTGATGTATGAGTTATTCTCAACTAGTAGTTGTTCCAATCGGTATTGTATGTCATTAAATGTATAGTCTTTGTTTGTTGAAGACTATCAGTGTTTTGCAGAAGATGCTTACCGGTCACAACATGACCGAAGACCCCAAGCAGCATGAACATCTCAAGTGGAACGAAGACCTCGAGCGGTAGTTAATCTTTTGATCGGAACACTATGTTCCAATTTTCCAGTATTCATTTGTCAATCGGTAATCAATATATTGTATTAATCTGGTATAATTTTAATGTGTGATGAGTTATCATCCATCGACACTTTGGTGGTGTTTCTGTGCCGTGTTACCAAATGTGTCTAGATGCACTGTACCTAGGAAATTATAGTCTAATCTTATTGGACTGACATGAAATCAGGTTCCTATATAAGAACATCATGTCTAGGGTTTTAAAGTAGCTGCGTGTGCAAATGTTGGAGAAGAAGATTAGGTCTATGTGAGAAAAGGTCTCTCAAAACAAAGATAGAGAGTGCAAAATATAGAAGACTGAAGTAATGCTGGAATGCATTAACAAAGAGATGTCAAGGATCTAATCAAGCATTTTGTGCTACTATCTAGATCATTCACTTGTTGATTACTAATATCTACGACAAGTCTGATACCCTTAACTGGGTAGGCTCAGCCAAGCCTATTGTAAATCCTCTAACAAGGTGGTTCACAGTTGTGGATCTGAAATCCTCTAATAGGGCAATCTTTAGCAGGACTTATCTCCTAACTAAGATCTGGATTCCTAATAGGATCTATTCTGGTGAAGAACAGTGGAAGGCCTTAACCAATCTGACCTTAACCAGTCTGGTTACTATTCTATAGATAGTTGACTTGTGAGTTTTACTCATCGTGGTTTTTCCCATTTGGGTTTCCACGTCAAAACATCTTGTGTTATGGTGATTATGCTTCTGTGGGTGAATGCTTTATTTTCTATTTTGCTTGTTTATGTTTTAACTAGTTTACTGTTTAATCTGCTACACCGATTTGCAGTTAAACTGCTTAAGAGTTTGTTTAAGTTTTTGGGTATACTGATTCACCCCCCCTCTTAGTATTCATCAATTAGTATCAGAGCCTACCTTTCTATAAGTCTAACCACTTGGAAGGAGATATGGGGGAATACAACATGAGGGACCTCACTCATCGTCTTACTGAGTCTGAGAGAGCCTATGATGAACTCAAAATCAAATATAAAGCCTCTTTAGCCAAGAGAAGAGAACTTGCTAAACAATTGATGGAATTTACTGAAAACAACTCTTCTAATGAAGCAGACATGGAGGCCCTAGTCAGAGAAGTGGAAAAACTAAATGAATCCAAAACTAACCTAAGGAGGGAGTTGGAAGGACTGGCTATCAGGATGAGTCAGGAGCTAGAAAATAGAAGAAAAGCTGAAGATTTGGTAAAGGACAAGGAGCATGAGATCTCTGAGTTGAAACAAGAAATCGGTACCATTACCGCCTATCTGCAGGAGGGAAAAGAAGAGAACAAAGAAATACAAGTTGAACTAAATGCAAATATTTCTCAAAATGAAACCTTGATGGAGACCAATGATGCTCTTTCCAAGGAACTTGCTGAGACAAAGGCAATACTTGCTAAGTTCAACCAGAGTGCTGCTAAGTTGGAACAAAAGCTGGAATCGGTAAAGCCATCAAAGGATACCACTGGACTTAGTTTCTCTGGATATGAGCAAGGTGAGACCTATGGAACCAAGAGTGATACACTAAAGAAGCAATCGACACCTAAGAACAACAACAAAAGTAAAGGTAAGAAAAAGTTTAAACCTATTTGCTTTAACTGTCTTAAAGAGGGACATACTGCCAATGTATGTAGGAGCAAGGCTTACAATAACTTTCCTTACTTTGAAAACAATGTGGCTAGATTTGGTAGATTTAATGGTCACTGTTATGCATGCAACAAGTTTGGGCATAGAGATTTTGAGTGCAGGTCAGTTGTGAACAACTCTGGAAGTTATCCACCAAGATCTAAAGGAGTTGTCCAAGAACTTCTTATAAACCGGAACCCAAACCGGTACAGAACCTATGACCACTGATCAAATGGTTATGAAGCGGCAACCAATTGGAGAGCAACCTGTTTTATCTATCGTGGTAGCGGTCACACTGCTGCAACATGAAGAAGGAAGAATGGAAATGTGAACACCGAACCATTGAGAACACTTGGAATGATATGCTATCATTGCAACAAATTGGGACACACTGCTAGAGCATGCAGACTTAGAAAGAATCCATTGGAGACATACCGATCAACCTAGAAGGGAAGATTGATGTTCAAAGTGTTCAGGCGGATATGGATAAAAATTGGAAAAAGAAATCAAGGAGTTGTCAAGGATCTAATCAAGCATTCTGTGCTACTGTCTAGATCATTCACTTGTTGATTACTAATATCTTCGACAAGTCTGAAACCCTTACCTGGGTAGGCTTAGCCAAGCCTATTTTAAATCCTCTAACAAGGTGGTTCACAGTTAACACGGTAGTCTTTAGCAAGACTTATCTCCTAACAGAGATCTGGATTCCTAACAAGATCTATTCTGGTGAAGAATGTTTTAAGGCCTTAACCGGTCTAACCTTAACTGGTCTGGTTACTATTCTACAGATAGTTGACTTGTGAGTTTTACTCACCGTGGTTTTTCCCATTTGGGTTTCCACGTCAAAACATCTTGTGTTATGGTGATTGTGCTTCTGTGGGTGAATGCTTTATTTTCTATTTTGCTTGTTTATGTTTTAACCGATTTACTGTTTAATCTGCTACACCGATTTGCAATTAAACTGCTTAAGAGTTTGTTTAAGTTTTTGGGTATACTAATTTACCCCCCCTCTTAGTATTCATCAATCATGAAATCCACCTCCCGTTCTTGTTGATCACTATTTCGGGAAGGCAAAAAACATGCCAGAGGAGCGACATTGAGCACAACAGATGGAGCTATCACAAGATCCAAACAAGGACTATGCTCATGTGCTAAGCCACTTTGTTCATTTTGAGGAGCTAGGATCAAGGCTTTTGAAAATTCTATAGATAAATGTTTGTCAATGTCAACATATTCATATGCACTATCAGAAGCATTAGGAGTTGCATTGACATCATGAATAATATTTTCACCTATTTCTTCATCAAGATTTATAGAAAGAGGAGCTCGAACATGAATAGAAGTAAAACCATCACATGTTTTTTGCAACTTATGATTTGGAGATTTAGGTTCAAGATCTTGATTAGGAGAAAATGGAATCATGTCAACTATTGGTGTTTTGGGAGATTGAATAGTTTGAGAAACAACTTCATGAGCTCTAGCATGACGTTTTCATTAGCGATCTCTCGCACAAAGATTCTATCGAGTCTTAGCGGAAGGCTGAGAAGTAGGAGGAATATTTATTGAAGGAGGAATGTTTGTTGAAGGAGAAATATTTGTTGAAAGAGGAATTCTTTTATCCTTGGTAGTTGGATGGTTAGGTTGAGGTCTCTTAGGTTGAACAAGAGGAGAGGCATGTCTCTTATCTCTATAAGAGAAAGAAGGCAAAACTACACCATATAAATGAGGAATGTTTGGTGTAAGAAGAAGACTAGGTCCATCATGAGGAGGAGGTACAGGTCAAACCTTAGGACGGATATTATTGTTCTTCTTAGGAGAAGGCATAGTTTCATCCATAGGAATAGGTTTGGAATCTTCCTTAGGAGGAAGATTAGTTCTATTCGTTAGAGGAAGAACTTTATCTTCAAGAATAGTGGGAATATCAAGTGTTGGAATTATAGGTTGGATTAAGGATAAGATCATATCTTTCTTCCATTTTTGATAAGATTGAAAGAGAGCATCACTTCTCGGTGGAAGAGATTGAAATTGTTGAGGCCAAAAATAATCAATAGGAACACCTGGGCTTCTTTTGGTTGGTTGAAATGAATGGTTAACAATTATGATTTATCCATTGTGGGGAAATTTCAAACACTTATGGATTGAGAGGCAATAGCCTTCATGGAAGATAGCCAAGGGTAGCCTAACTTCACATGGAATTTTTCAGATGAAGGAATGATAACAAAGTTGACATCTATAGATTTAGCATGAACCTCAATAGGGAGTGTGATAGAACAAATAGTAGGACAAGAAAATCCATCAAATAACTTAATGACCACATTAGTATCATCATAGATTGGTTGATGCAAATGTAAAGTATAAATATATTCTTTAGTGATGACATTAACCATGCAAGAGGGATCAATAAGCACACCACGTCAAGGTTTGTCTTGGATCTTCACAACTATGTATAAAGGGCCATCGGGTGCTCTAATGGTCTCACTAGGGTCAAATGTGATATGTATGGATCCTTAGGTGTTTCTTGTTTCTTTACCATATTCACCAAATTTGGAGCCATGGTAGTGAAATCAGAGGGAGAGAAAGATGTATGTTCAGTCTCAATCATGTTAGAGGTATGAGAGAGTAAAGGATCAGTGAAAATCTTAAGATTTTGACTAAGAGGAGCCACTAATTTGTTTCCCTTATCATTCACACCTGCCACAGATATAGTATTATTACCAATCAGGTCTTGAATCTTACTTTTTAATGCAAAACATTTCTCAGGATCATGACCAGGTTGACGATGAAATTGACAATTTTGTTTTTATCAAAGTAAGGTGAGGCTACCTTAGAAGGGTCAACTTTTTTTGTTGGAGGAAGTTGGATAACATTTCTTTGTAATAACTGAGACATGATGTTATGCAAATATTCATTCAAAGGAGTAAATTGTCTTTCTCTTTTGAAAAATTTAGAAATAGGAGGCACACCTATTGTAGCATTCACATTGTTGTTGTTGATGGTGTAATTGAATTTGATGAAGCCTTTGTTCAGTTTGAACTTCACAAACAATTGTTGAGCACTCTCACCCTTATCACTCGGAGCCATAGGAGTAGATTTCTCTAGTTGATTCACAGTCAGTTGATAATTGTGAAGTGTTGCGCACAACTACAGAAAGGAGAAGTTTTTCCCTAATGTCTTTTTGCAAATTAGAAATGAAAATTGTTTGAATATCATTATCAGGCACTAGAAAAGAAATTTGGGAACACAAATGCTTATATCTACCAATGAAATCAATCACTTTTTCTTTAACACCTTGTTTACAATGCATTAAATAAGTCAAAGTGATTTTAGGACCTATGTTGTTTTGAAATTGTTAAATAAAAGCATTTGCTAATTGTTGAAAAGAAGTAATGGAATAGGAAGGGTAAGTGCACAAAGATGGTGGTCAAAAAGGGGGGTATAAGTGGACACTTTTTTTCTTTCTGAAATTAGGTGAACTTGAACTTAGAGGCAAACTTTGAAAGTCATCCACTCAAGATATGAAGATAATAAAAGAACAAATATTGTAGTACTCTGAATCTAGTTTCCAAACTACTAAACTTTTTCAAAATTGGATAAGATTAAGGGGGTCAAATCCTTCGCGCATGAAAAATTGACCCTATTTTTTTTCTTTTCTGAAAAACATAACATAGTGTCTGACGTGCACATCACAAAAGTCATAGTTAGATTTAGTATTTTGACAAATCCTTTGGCAGAAAGATAGTTAAGAGTGAGCACTAGAAGATGTGTATTGTTTTGTAATTTTTTGTTGAGTATTTTTTTTTTTTTTTAATTTTTCCAATCGAGCACATCCTAAAAATTTGGTACCTGTTCATGTGCGAAGCATAAGTTGCACTAAATAAATCGAAAATACAATTTTTTTTTTTACATTATAAAGAATCAAGTGCACTACAATAATATATAAAGTTTTTTAAATTTGGATACGTATATCGAAAATTATTCAAAAAATGGTGCACCTATGTTTGTGAGAACAATGGAGACACTAGTAAAAGAAATTCAATAATAATATGTTATTGTTGTTCAAATTGAAAAAAATTATATGGTTAGAAAGCTCAGAAGATGGGTGAAAATATGGTGGCAATTTTAGAAATACCCACTTTATGAAGTGTAAACCTGATGATGACAAAGTCGATAAACCAAGTTGATAAAATAAAACACGTCAAAAATGAGAGAAATGGAGAGAAATCAAACTTCCAATCCATAGCTTTGTCATCCAAGCCTATTTCCAAGCCTAAAAAGTCAAAAGCGCGTACGGGGTACGTATGGTTTAAAAAGCGCGTACGGGGTATTTATAGTGTAAGAAGCGCGTACGCGCATGTTTCCCATTAAACAGCGCATACGCGCTATCTTTACTATAAACAGCACGTACGCGCTATTGTATAATATTATATTCTATGTATAATATGTGTATATTCATATAATATATGTAATATATAATATGTGTATATTCATATAATATATATAATATATAATATGTGTATAATATGACATTGTATATATAATATGTTTAGATACATATAATATATTAAACATATATATACACATGTAAGTGTATTGTCTCTCTCCCTCTCAAACGCATACAAGGTCTCTCTCTCTCTCTCTCTATCTCTCTCTCTCTCCCCTCTCCTCTCCCTCTCTCTCCCTCTCCCTCTCCCACCCCCCTTCTCTCTCTCTCTCATCTCTCTCTCTCTCTCTCTCTCTCTACCTCTCCCTTCCCCCCATGTTCTCTCCCTCTCTCCCTCTCTCCCTCTACCCTCTCCCTCACCCCTCTCCTCTCCCTCTCCCTCTCTCTCCCTCTCCCCTCTCCTCTCCCTCTCTCCCTCTCTCCTCTCCCCTCTCCTCTCTCTCTCTCTCTCTCTCCCTCCCTCCCTCTTCTCTCCCTCTCTCTCCCTCTCCACTCTCCTCTCCCTCTCTCTCCCTCTCCCACCCCCCTCTTCTCTCTGTCTCTGTCTCTGTCTCTGTCTCTCCCTCCCTCTCTCCCTCTCCCCCTCTCCTCTCCCTCTCTCCCTCTCTCCCCCCTCTCCCCTCTCCTCTCCCTCTCCCACCCCCTCTCCTCTCCTCTCTCTCTCTCTCTCTCTCTCTCTCTCTCTCTCTCTCTCTCTCTCCCTTCCCCCCATGTTCTCTCCCTC